>NC_022010.1:23384196-23389287 GCF_000317375.1 Microtus ochrogaster
TCCCTCTCATTCCTGTGCTGAGCCCCATCCCTGCTCACGTGCCACCACCGTGTGTGTGTGTGTGTGTGTGTGTGTGTGTGTGTGTGTGTGTGTGTGTGTTTCTGGTGCTTAGCACCAAGGTTCACTCCTCCCAGGAAACCTCCTGCCTGGTCAGCACAGGGAGAGGCCCTGCGAGGAGAGGCCTGCAGGCTGTAGCGGTTTGTCTCTCTCCTTCTATGTGGGTCACACTAGAGTTTATCTCCTCAGGAGGCGACATCACCACAAGGGGGGAAAGTGTCCCCTTTGCCCTGGGGGAGCTGAGTTGGAGAAATGTCTCCCTGTGGATCTAGACTCCATCACTGGGTGAGAGAGGAGGGGCACCTGGTACTTGTGCGGAGCTCGTGTGGGACACTTAGGACACATGGTGCTAAGTTCTCTACCTTCTGCCTGCCCTCTCTAAATATAAATATTCTGAGTCATTCCAGAATAAGCGAGAGACTTTGTAAACCAAAGCCACACCAAAAGGGGTCATTCTAGGTGTTTCCTTCATGTCTTCCATTCCTCCCCAACCCCCAGAGACATTTTTAGAGTCTCACAACGTAGCTTAGGATAGCCAGAACTCAGGGCCAGCTTCCCACTTCACCTTCCAAATGCTGGGATTATAGACATCTGTCTCTGTCTCTCTCGTGATAGCTGTCACATTACCCCATGTGTCTTATCTTTGGTTTCTTTCAAGTATCATACTGTTTTTAAGACCCCCCTTCTCTGTTACAGAAATCATTTCTTTTCAAAGCTAGTATTATCAATTATTTGCTTGAGACGGCATGTTACGTAGCCCAGCCTGTCTCTGTCCTTATGTAGCTCCCAAATACTTGAATGCTTCCCACTAAGCCCCATAAATAAATAAATAAACGTTTATTTTTTTTTTAGTTTATTTATTATGCATACAATGTTCTGTTAACATATATATACCAGAAGAGGCACCAGATCTCATTATAGATGGTTGTGAGCCACCATGTGGTTGCTGGGAATTGAACTCAGGATCTCTGGAAGAGCAGCTAGTGCTCTTAACCTCTGAGCCATCTCTCCAGCCCCCATAAACGTTTATTTTTATTTTGTCTATTTCGCCTGCATGTATGTGGAATCAGGCATGTGCAGTGCCCTCAGAGGCCAGAAGGGAGCGCCAGACCCACTGGACCGGGAGTTAGAGGTGGTTGTGAGTCCCAGTGTGGGTGCTGGGTACCCTGGGGTTGTTGCCAATGCTGTCTCCCATGGTCCATCTTTGTGATGAGCCATCTCTCTATCCCTTGGCCCCGCTTTGTTCTTAAAGGTCCCTCCTCTGTTAGTACAGTGGGGACAAGTTTTCTCGCACCTGTCCTTTGAGAGGAGCCACGTAGGAAGCCCAGCTGAGGACTATGGCTAGGGCACTTGAATAGTGTACATAGGCCCTTGGCTCAGTCCCCTGAACTGACAGGAGAAAAGAGAGAGAAAGTGAGCAATCGCTGGCTGTTCTTCCGGAGGATCAGGGCTCAATTCTCTGCACCTACGTGATGACTCAGCCAGATGTAACCCCCGTTCCAGGGGATTCAATGTCCTTGTCTGGCTTCATGCATAGGTCCATGGACATACATGCAAGTCAATCACCATATACATTTTTAAAAAGAGAAACAGAAAGTCGATGAGATGACTCAGCAAGGAATGGGACTAGCCACCATGTCCAACGATCGGAGCTCACTCCTCAGAACCTGGGGGTGGAAGAAGAAAACCGAGTCCCACGAGTTGTGCTTTGCACACACACACTGAATAAATAACATGAATTTTCAAACACACCAGAGGCTGACCACGTTGGTCTGCTTCTCAAAGCTGCACTTAGCTACCCCAAGGGTCCCCCAAGTTCATGCCCATTCTAGAACCCAGGCTACCCCTCAAACATTGCCTTACCACAACTCCTTAGGCTCTCATCCAAGGCTAAAAGGCAGCCCCCGGGCACAGATGGTACCCGCGGGTACTGAATGCCCCTCTGTGCTCTGATGCCCCCCAGGTGTACATGTTCCTGGTGAAGTGGCAGGACCTGTCGGAGAAGGTGGTCTACAGGAAGTTCACGGAGATCTATGAGTTCCATGTGAGTGCTGCGGACGCGCTAGCCTTGGCTACTGCTCTGCCTTTGTGGGCCTTCAGCTCATTGTGTGTCTAAAGAGGCCAGCCTGGTCTACAGAGTGGCTTCCAGAGCCAGCCAGGGCTACATAGCGAGACCCTGTCTCAAATTAAATAAATGGCTGGAAAGTGGTGGCACATGCTTCTAATCCTGGCACTCAGGAGGCAGAGGCAGGAGAATCTCTGTGAGTTCGAGACCAGCCTGGTCTATAATGTGAGTTTCAGGACAGCCAGGGTTACTTGTCTTGGAAAAATAAAGATAGATAGATAGATAGATAGATAGATAGATAGATAGATAGATAGATAGATAGACAGACAGACAGACAGATGAGACAGGGACAGACAGACAGACATGCAGAGACAGAGGGGGACAGACAGACAGACAATATTTTATATGCAAAGGCACTGGGACAAGATTGGCCTGGGGTGTCCACAGGCAGCACTGTGGACAATGTAAACAGAGTTGGGGGAAGGTGTGTGTTAGGCAGAAGCCAGCCTGTGTGGAGCCGATGGCTTGCCCTCCCAGGGGTGTTATGAATGGCTCCAACTTGGATCTTTTGGAACACCTCCCCTTTCCGCTTTTTCTCACATATCTTAGCCTAACCTTAAACTCACTACACAACCCAGGATGACTTTGAACTTCTTATCCTCCTGCCTCACTTCCTGAGTGCTGGGGTAACAGGACTGCACCCCCATACCGAGCTTATGCAATGCTCAGGGTGGGACCCAAGACTTCAGGCAAGCTAGGTAAACACTCTGCCGCGGTGCCCCAGCCCTTCTTCCTCTATCTAGAAAACGCTAAAGGAGATGTTCCCCATTGAGGCGGGCGAGATCCACTTGGAGAACAGAGTCATCCCACACCTCCCGGGTGAGCAGTACTGAGCCTCAGCAGGGTCCCCTCCCCAGGGCCCCTCCCCACATCCATTCGGACTTGACCTTGTGTGCACACTCATGGGTCTCTGGTGGCCCCACCCAGCACCCAGATGGTTTGATGGGCAGCGTGCCACTGAGAGCCGCCAGGGCACCCTCACCGAGTACTTCAATGCCCTCATGGGACTGCCCATCAAGATCTCCCGCTGCCCACACCTGTTGGACTTCTTCAAAGTTCGGCCTGATGACCTGAAGCTGCCCTCGGACAGCCAGTGAGTTGCCACCTCCCTAGCGAGGACACAGGAGGACAGGATACACAGAGGGTGGGGAGACCTAAGTTCAGAGAGGATGAGGGACTGACCCACAGGCACACAATGCTCAACGCCTGGGACGTGGCCAATGCTGCATCTACACAAGCTCACGTCGCCGTGGGGCATGCTGGAGGCAGGAGAAGCTCCCTACCCCACCAGAGAGCTGATGGGAGCCCCTCCCAGGCCAAAACAGCTCCATCTAGCTAGTGGAGAAGGCCTTTGCCATCTCTCTAGGGTCTGCAGTATGCTTCCTCTGCCCTGTTTCTAAGTCCGGCTGTATAGACAACCCCTCATTCCTAAAAACAGTCTGTGCTCCACCCCCACCTCCCAGGCCTAGGCCAGTGGATAGCTTCTCTCTGTGCTAACCATCTTTCTCCTGGTTCCTTTTGCTTTGGGGAAGTCCTCCTGTTGGTCTAACCTAAAGCCTCCCCTTCGGCTGGGAAGCTGAGTGTCGGCTGTGTATTGCCTGTTCTCTCTCCAGGGTGAAGAAGCCAGAGACATACCTGATTGCCAAAGATGCCAAGAATAATGTAGCTGGTGAGAGGGGCTGCATGTGCCCTGGGGGTGGTGGCACCTAGGAGCTATGGATGTTATCAAGGACCTCGAGTGTGGGGTGGGTGGGGACAGAACAACACTGAATAGGAGGCGCTTTGGTGGTCACCTTGCAGGTTGGGGTGTGTCTTCCCCACCACAGCCCAGTGCAGGAGTTCAAGGTCACCCTTGTCTACAGGGTGAACTAGAAGCCACCCTGGGGACGGGAGACTGTAGCTCGTAAAACAAAAAGGGCTGAGCATAGTGGCGTACACCTTTAGTCCCAGCACTTGGGAGGCAGAGGCAGGCGGATCTCTCTTGTGAGTTTGAGGCCAGAACAAAACATCCATCGTTAAACTAATGCAGCAGAAACAATGTAACACACCTTTCCACAGTTAAGTACTATTCTGCAGCAGAAACAAATGTAGCACATCTTTGCCTAGTTAAAACAAGGGACGCCCTCCTGCTGGGTCTGCTCACCCTGTCCTCTCCCCTGTGCAGACATCACAGGCCCCATCATCCTTCAAACCTACCGAGCCATTGCTGATTATGAGAAGAGTTCCCGCACGGAGATGACTGTGGCTACCGGAGATGTGGTGGATGTCGTGGAGAAAGGCGAGAGCGGTCAGCACCCCCACCCGCCATCTGGGGTGATGCACGCTTGAGTTCCATGCAGAGGCCCTAGCAGCCTTTGGCCTCCAGCTCAGGGCAATCCCATGCCTGGGTTGTAGTTAGGGGTGTTGTCCCACCTGCACATGGCGAAGGGCTCTGAGCTCGTGTCCCCGGGTTTGGGGATGTTGCTGAATATGTGCATCCTGTATTCCCTTCTGTGTTCCCACCACCCTCATGGCTGAAGAAGGCTGGCGGGCACCATCCCTCACTCGTCTCTCTGTGCTCATGACATAGGCTGGTGGTTTTGCCAGATGAAGACAAAGAGAGGCTGGGTCCCCGCATCCTACTTGGAGCCCCTTGACAGTCCCGATGAGGCAGAGGACCCGGATCCCAACTACGCAGGTGCTCCCTGCCCTCTGAGGCAATATGAGGTGTGGGATGAAGGAGAGGAAGGGGTACGGGGACATGAAGAAGCCAGAATTTCTCTGTTTTTAGCTTGGTAATGTTGTTGGTCAGAAAAATAGGAGGCAAGCCGGGCAGTGGTGGCGCACGCCTGTAATCCCAGCACTCGGGAGGCAGAGGCAGGCGGATCTCTGTGAGTTCGAGGCCAGCCTGGTCTACAAGAGCTAGTTCC
>NC_022010.1:23389487-23401180 GCF_000317375.1 Microtus ochrogaster
CACAGAGAAACCCTGTCTCGAAAAACCAAAAAAAAAAACCCAAAAAAAAAAACAAAAAACCAAAAAAAAGAAAAAAGAAAAAAAAAAGAAAAAAGAAGAAAAATAGGAGGCAGAGAGGGCCAGGGAGGAGCAGACATCTGGGACCGTGCGAGCAAGGTGGAGGCTGGTATAAGGTACAAGTGATGGGGAACAGAAAGCTGAACTCAGGCACGCTTCCTGGGGGGAATGTCATCGTCGCCCAAGGGAGAAGCTGGCAATTCCAGGGCTTAAATGGCCTCTACTGCATTTGAAAGCAGAAATGTTTAGTCATGCTTAAAGATTGTGAAATTCCACTTGGGTGTGGTGAGGCACACCTGTCACCTCAGCTACTCAGGAGGTTCATGCAGGAGATGCTCAAGTCTAAGGCTGCATAGGCAGGCTGCAGAGCATGGCCCAGTCAGCAACATGGGAATGCCCTGCTACAAAAATATTGTAGAATCCCCCAGTGAGGGGTTGGGGTGTGGCTCAGTGGTAGAGCTCCTGCCTAGAATCCCCCAGTGAGGGGCTGGGGTGTGGCTCAGTGGTAGAGCACCTGCCTAGAATCCCCCAGTGAGGGGCTGGGGTGTGGTTCACCAGTGGAGTTCTTTCGCTGCATGTTGCAAACCTTTGGTCCCTTCCTTACACTGTTTAATCTTTAAAAACCTAGAGAGGAGCCAGGTGGAACCCTTTAATCCCAGCACTCAGGAGGCAGAGGCAGGTGGATCTCTGAGTTTGAGGCCAGCCTGGTCCACAGAACTAATTCCAGGATAGCTAGGACTGTTACACAGAGAAACCTTGTCTCGAAACAGACAAACAAACAAAAACCTAGAGCGGGAGACCTAGGAAAAGATCTGAGGGGACAAAGGAGGGACTTTGTGTGCTGTGGTGGTGGCTGAACAGTTGGAAGAAGCCTAGCACCTGGGGAGGAGGGAGCAGAGCGCTGGGAGCTGAGTAAACTCTCACCTCACTGGGTGCGCCCTCCGTGGACCAGGTGAACCATATGTAACCATCAAAGCCTACACCGCTGTGGAAGAGGATGAGGTGTCCCTGTTGGAGGGTGAAGCCATTGAGGTCATTCATAAGCTTCTGGATGGCTGGTGGGTGATCAGGTAGGAGATCCCTCTCCCGCTGCACCCATCTACCTGACTGGGTCCGGGGAACCTCACTTGGGCTCTGAGCTAACTTGACAAAGGAAATCAAACAAACAAAAGCCAAATCAAGAAGGAAAAATGACAGAGTCTCTTAAAGGTGTCACAACACACAATGTCAGGATCCACACCTGACTTCCTGCCCAGACTCAGAAGGGTGGGTAGGGGCTGGAGGGGGGGCGGGGACTTCTGTCGCTACAGATAAGGAAACAGGCTGGCCCTTTTGGGTGTGAATGTTTGAAGTTTCTTAGCCTGCATTGGTCCCCATGGCTGAGGCACTCTGAAGCCCTCCAGCTCTTGTGAGCACACCCCCTTGACTGCCTGAGCCTCCAGTGTGGCCCATCTTGCAGGAAAGGAGACGTCACCGGCTACTTCCCATCCATGTATCTGCAGAAGGCTGGGGAGGAGATTACCCAGGCCCAGAGGCAGATCAGAGGCCGTGGGGCACCTCCGCGCAGGTGAGAGCCGCCCCTCCCCCACTGCCACGACTGGGCAGGCCTGAGGGAGGGCCACAGGGTCCTGGCAGGTTTAGCGCTGTGCCTTCACCGGTGCTGGATGTGGCAGGCACGGATGGAGAGGAAGGTAGGAACAAGGTAGTGAGAAGCTCGCTGATGCTTAGAGGCCTTTGGGATGGTCAGTGAGGCCTGGGAAGTCCCAAAGTAAGGACATGTTGATGGCCAGAGCAGGTGTGGGCAACAGGCCTGGGCTCTGGGACAGGAAAAGATCTGGGATACCCACAGCTCTTGCAGATTTTCCTGCCTGCACTCCATTTGCTAAATATAGGCTTAGGACCTGAGGGGATGCCACAGTCCCTCTGCACCCACTTGCTGGGGTTAGACTTAGGATTTCAGGGTGCCATCGCCTCTCCTCACCCTTTCTCAGGCCAGGCTTGGGATCCCAGGGACCCCGCGTGCAGGGGACAGGGATTCCGGGCCACTGACTCCTCCATCCTGCTTGCCAGGTCGACCATCCGAAATGCACAGAGCATCCACCAGCGTTCTCAGAAGCGCCTCAGCCAGGACGCCTACCGTCGGAACAGCGTCCGATTCCTGCAGCAGCACCGTCGCCCAGCACGACCTGGACCGCAGAGTGCGCAGGGCACAAAGAGTGAGTGCCGGAAGAGGGCGGGGCCAGGGCTGGAGGGCGGGACCAACTAATAAATCCCATCCCATCCTCCCCTAACCCTAGGCGGACTAGACCTATCGGGGTTGGGTGGGGTGGATGGAGCGTTACTGTCTGCTTAGGGCTGGGAAGCAGAGCTTCTAATGGTCCTGACATTCCGGTAGACAATCCGTCGACTCAGCACAGCAAGGCGCAGCCCGCAGTGCCCCCGAGACCCAGCGCGGACCTCATCCTGCACCGCTGCACAGAGAGCACGAAGCGGAAGCTGGCGTCTGCCCTGTGAGGGCGCTGCAGCCTCTAGAAGGCGTCCCATTCCTATCCCTGTATATACTTGTATATAGCTGTGGTCAGAGGTTCCTCCCTTACCTTAATAAATGTTGTTTGGAGTGAACTGAGACTCTAGTCAAGGACGGGACTGGGGTATTGCTTTGCTCCAAGGGTATTGCTTGGGGCAGTGAGCGCCGCTGGGGTAGTTGCAGGATCAGAGAAAGGTCTGGTTGCACGCTGCTTTAGTCTTAGCCAAGAACAAGTTTGCAGCAGGCCAAGTGCTTTAGTGAGGCCCTGAGACAGCAGTTCTCAACCCACAGGAGTCGCCTAGGGCAACGAGGAAACACAGATACGTGCCTTACGAGATTCACAACAGTAGCAAAGTCACAGTTATGAAGCAGCAATGAAAATTTTATGGTTGGGGTGCCCACGATATGAGGAGCGATTAAGGGTCGCAGCATTAGGAAGGCTGAGAAGCACTGCCCTAGGGTCTGTGGACGGCTTCCAGCTGACCCATCCCCTGCATCCTATAATCGGCTGTGTCTGTGGTCCAGCATCTGGGAGGTCAAGGCAGAGGCTCATGTCTGTAATTTCAGAACCAAGAGGCAAGGAAAATGCTGCCAGGTTCAAAGTCGGTCTGGACCGAGACCCTGTCTCAAACCACTGCACCCTAAGGTGTAATCTTAGCATAGAGGGTCCTGGGGGCTATGACGGAAAGCAGCAGTTCATTTGTGGACAGTACCCACCACGGTCATTGCTTTCATGTCCCTAAGACTTTGCGACAGGTGGTTCCTTTCCCAAATGCAAAGAAACTGTGCTGGTTAGTCTTCCATCAACTTAACCAAACCAAGCTGAAAGAAGGGATCTCTATGGAGAAAATGCCTCCATGGGGCTGGAGAGAAGGCTCAGCAGTTAAGAGCATTGACTGCTTTTCCACAGGACCCGGGTTCAATTCCCAGCATCCACATGGCAGCTCACACCTGTCTGTAACTCAGTTCCAGGGGATCCAATAACCCTCACACAAACATATATGCAGGCAAAACACCAATTATTGAAAAATAATTTATAAAAGAGAAAATGCCTCCATAAAACCAAGCTGTAAAGCTGGGTATAGTAGTACACATTTTAATCCCAGGAGGCAGAGGCAGGTGGATTTCTGTGAGCTCAAGGCCAGCCTGGTCTACAGATCGAGTTCCAGGACAGGCTACAGAGAGAAACCCATGTGCACACATGAATTCATGTGTGCTGATTCAGGATCTCATGCAGGTCAGGTGGCCTCAAATCCCCTAGGTGGTAGATGACCTTGAGACCCTGATCACCCTATCCCCACCTGAGTGCTGGAATTCCAGAGGTGCACATCCCCCTCCATTTGGTTTTCTGTATTTCTGATCTTGCTGATGCTGCCTTGTACCAGCCTTAGTGTCTCCGGCCAAAGGCCTGTGTGTGCAGGGAAGCCCTAGAGAGAGCTGCCAGCCAGTCAGACATCACCGCCTGCTGGCTGTCTGTCTTCCTGAGTGTGCATACAGTACGGGGCTTACTCCAGTGTCCTTGGGCTTGAAATCCAGAGATACAAGTCCACAGCCCAGGGGATGTTGGCAGTTTCCTTAGGGTAAATCCATAGGAAGGAGGCAGAGGCTATTCGGGGCCTCACTAGCGTGGGCCTATGAACACATAGGTTTTTAAAACAGCTTCTCTTTTGTCAAGACAGGGTTTCTCTGTGTAGCCCTGGAACTCACTCAGTAGAACAGAACTCAGAAACCCACCTGCCCTTTCCTCCCAAGTGTGAGATTACAGATGTGTGCTACCATGCCTAGCTAGCTGGACCACATTGTATGTGTACTGTATGAACTGGATTCACTCTTGTTAGGTGGGTGTGTCCTTCTGGGATGGATTTATCTGGGCCACTTCTCCTTATCCTTTTTTTTTAATTTTTTTATTTTTTTTGGTTTTTCTAGACAGGGTTTCTCTGTAGCTTTGGAGCCTGTCCTGGAACTCCCTTGGTAGACCAGGCTGGCCTCGAACTCACAGAGATCCACCTGCCTCTGCCTCCCGAGTGCTGGGATTACAGGCGTGCGCCACCACCGCCCAGCATTCTCCTTATCCTTTGACTGATGGACATTAATGCCTGGTCTGAAGAAACAGCAGCAAATCAAGAACCAGCTTCCCGTGGGAATGGAGGGATGGCTCAGTGGGTAAAGGCGCTTGCTGACAAGCCCAGTGGTCTGAGTTCAACCCCTGGGACTCATGTAGTAGGAGAACTGACTTTCACAAGTTGTCCTCTGACCCCCACGTGTGCGCTGTGACACAAACGCACAGCCTACCCACATAAGCACATACAAAACAAATACATGTTAAAAAACAAAAGAGTGCCCAAGCCAGTTCCTTCCCCAATTACCCTGCCACACAACTCCGTAGTCATGCCGTTGCCATAGTTACTGAAGAACTATGTTCCCGCCCACAGTCCATCCTCACCCACGGTGGAAGGGCCTGTCAGCCCCCACAGGGTCCCATATCACATTCCACAGTAGAGAAGGATTCTGGAGCAGACGCCATGGAGTGTTCCTGTAATCCCAGCTCTTTGGAGGCTGAGGCAAGAGGGTCTGGTCTCTAGGTCAGCCTGGTCTGCATCATGAAGTTCTGTCTTAAAAGAGGAGGAGGGAGAAGGACAGAGAAAGGAAGGATGGAGGAGAGAAGATGGACGAAGAGGAGGGGAGAGGAAGAAGGTGATGATGGCCTTAAAGCCTCAACTTACCTGTCTGTTAAATCCTTGTTAGTTACTCTGATCTTCTCCAGACACAGGAATTCTAGAATATGGGACACTGTCTCCAGACAATTGTCCTTAAACTCAGGAGCTTACTAGACCACAGGTCACAAGCTGGTAAAATGGCGAGACACCCGTATGTGCGAACACCCCTCCACATACATACACACACACACACACACACACACACACACACACACACACACACACACACATTCAGTGGGTTTATTACAAACTGTATTATGTGAAAGAACAACACAGGGGCAGTCAGGAACAAAGGCACCAAACACCGGAAACACCTCAGTTATACTGAACCTCTTCAAATGCCATCTGAACAGGTGTGATATGCAAACTAGGGTTCCAATTCAAAGAGGGACTTTCATCCCATTGAACCAGGAGGTTTTAACAGTTGGTTGCTCTCATTTCACAACCTCTTAGGCCTGGGACAGTCTAGGTCTCCACACAATGGGGGAACAGGAGAACAGCGGCCATATTTCCACTCCTTCTGTATCTCTTCCAGCACTTTCTCTGGGGTCTCGATAATGATACACGTAGCCCAGGCTGATGGCAAAGTCAAACTCAGATCCTCCTGCCTCGACCTTCCCAGTACCGGGATGTCAGGCCCCGGCCCTCTCCTCCCTCAGGTCGCTACCTGTGCCGAGCCCCACTGTGCCTCCTTCTTGCTCAGCTTCATGATGGAGAAGAGCTGCTCGCAGATGTGGGTGCTGCTGAACATGGACAGCATCTTGGCACAGTGGAGCCTGTATCTGGGGTAGCTGCTCCAGAGGTGCTTGTAGAAGTCCGGGACGCCCACCTTGTCGTACTTGGTCCTGAGCGCCGTGTTGCACTGCAGGTCGATCACCTCCATCTGGAGCTCCTCAGGCACGCTGTCGATCTGGACGGAGAAGGGGGAGCTCAGCAGCGTGAGCTCCTTCTCCCAGGCCTTGAAATCCGCCAGCCGCCTCTGGAACTCGGTTTTGAGTTCCGCTATCTTGGGTATGTAGTTAAGCCCATCACTCTCACTCTGGGAAACTAACTTCAGCGTGGGGAAGTGGGCTAAGTTGTTGCTGGCCAGGTGCGTCTCCCAGAGGCACAGTTTTGTTAGGAAGGCCCGGATGAAGTCGTACATCTGTGTCACCATCTGTGAATGGCCTTGGAGGGAGGCGTCCAGCGTGTTGAGGTGTGTCGTCATGTCCACTAGGAAGGCCAAGTCCAGGATCCAGTCCTGGGAGCTGAGCTGGGGCACGGGTTTGCCCCTGGAAGACATGAACAAGTCTATTTCCTCCAGGGATTCGAAAAACCTCCTGAGGACCAGCCCCCGGCCCAGCCACTTGAGAGATGTGTGGTACAGCAGGCTACCGTATTGGCTGTCCAGCTCGTAGAGCAACGTTGTGAAGTCACCGTGGTTCATGCCACGGGAGCAGATACAGTTCACTGAGTCTACCACCACGTCCATGACGTGGCCCATCCGTAACTTCTGGGAGCACAGCCACTCGGGGTGGATGATACAGCACACGGACTTGAGGTCGGCCCCCTTGCAACATGAGGCCGCCCTGGCTCTGAGCTTCGTCACCAGCCCACTGTTGGCGTCCACCATGGCCGGGGTGCCAGTGGAGGCCACGCTCACCAGCTTGGACCAGTCAATACTGAACTTCTTAAGACTATTCTCTACACAGAGAAGGATCTCATTTCCGGACTTGGCGCCTGTCATGGGCACAGTGTCCAAAAGCTCCTCGGCCACGTCAAAGTTATCATCTACGCCGCGGATGAAGATGGCCAGCTGGGTGGTGTTGTTGATATCTGTGATCTCATCGATGGCAATGGAGTACGCCACAAACGACCGGATCTTCTGTCGGACTGTCTTCCATATGTTCCCGGCCAGGTCTTCCACGGGCGGTGCCACGGGGTTCGCAGGTGGACTTGTGCTGGAGAACGCTTGCTCGGGGCACACGATGTCCGAGGCCCCCACGAGGTACTTCTGCAGCCCCGCTTTCAGTTCTTGCAGCTTCTCGTCCCGCGCCTGCCCCGAGTACTGGTCATAGTGCCGGCTGTGGTTGGTCTGGTAGTGGCGGCGCAGGTTGTATTCCTTGGACACTGACACGCTCTGCTTGCAGATCAGACACGTGGGGATGTTCTGCACCTCCACGAAGAAATATGCTCGCTCCCACTTTTCTTGAAACACTCGGCCCTCCTGGTCTATCTTCCGTTTTCCCACTTTACAGAGACAAGGAAAGGTGATTTCGCAACTCCCTATTCCTCACCCCGTTTTCTTGTATTTTTGAGAGAGGGTGTCCTGATACCTCCTCAGCTGGCCTCAAACTCACTAGGCAGCCAAGAACTAGGTAGGAGACCTTGAATTTTGATCCTCTAGCTTCCACTTCCTGAAAGTGAGATTATTGGCACGTGCCACCATGCCCAGCCTCTCTCTGAATCTCTCCATATAGTCCTGGCTGTCCTGGAAGTCACTATGTAGACCAGGCTGGCCTCAAACTCGGAGAGATCCGCCCATCTCTGCCTCCTGAGTGCTAGGACTAAAGGCCTGCATCACAATACCTGGCTCTCTTTCTCTAGTTTTGTTGAAACTGCCTTAATCTGTAGCTCAGGCTGGCCTTGAACTCCTAGCAGGACTCTTGCCTCAGTTTCCTGGGTACTGAGATCACAGCTGTGTGCCACCTTACCTAACTTCCCAAGAGAGATTTGAAATATTAAAGTAGGGACTAAGCAGAGGCAATATATGACTTAACCTGCTGTCCACCTCAAAAGACCCAGGGTAAGGCCAGGCAGTGGTGGTGCATGTCTCTAATCCTAGCACTTGGGAGGCGGAGGCAGGTGATTTCTGTGAGTTTGAGGCCAGCCTGGTCTACATAGAGAGCTCCAGGACAGGCTCCAAAGCTACGCAGAGAAACCTTGTCTCAAAAAAACAAAAACCAAAACTAAAAAATAAACAAAGGTAAGTGGAGCAGTTACTGATAACACAAATATGAAAATTTATCTTAAGAAAATGTAGTTGGGTAACCAGGTGTAGTGGTCATAGTGGTGCATGCCTCTAATCTTAGTACTTGGGAGGCAGAGGCAGGTGGATCTCAGTGAGTTCGAGGTCAGCCTGGTCTAAGATCTCTCAGAGTGAGTATACCAGGACAGTCAGTTGAAAAACAAACAAACAAAAAAAAAAAAGAATGAAAGAAAGAAAGGAAGGAAGAAAAAGAGAGAAAGAAAGAAATTGTAGTTGGGGCCAGCGTGTGATAGAGCACTTGCCGACTATGCTTGAAGCCCTGGCTCTGATATCCAACACCACATAAAACCAGGCATGGTGGGCTGGAGAGATGGCTCAGTGGTTAAGAGCATTGCCTGCTCTTCCAAAGGTCCTGAGTTCAATTCCCGGAAACCACATGGTGGCTCACAACCATCTGTAATGAGGTCTGGTGCCCTCTTCTGGGCTGCAGACATATACACAGACAGACTATTGTATACATAATAAATAAATAAATAAATAAATAAATAAATAAATAAATAAATAACCAGGCATGGTGTCATGAGTGTGAATCTAGCACTTGGGAGGTGGAAGCAGGAGGATTGCTGTGATTCTGAAGCCAGCCTGAACTACACAACGAGTTCTAGGCTAGTCCGGGACTGCAGGAATGAGATGTCTCCCAACACCTAACAGCTGGGTGTGGTGATGCACACCTATAATCCCTGCACCCAGAAGCAGGAAGCAGAGGCTGGTGGATCTTCCGGGAGTTTCCAGGCCAGCAGAGCTACACACTGAGACTGTCTCAAACAATAACAAACACCAACCAAACAGAAGGTAACCAAAGAGAAATATATGTAAACCAGGGTTGTGGATGGAGATCAAAGGCAGGGTGCTTGCCTGGCATGTGGAAAACCCTGGGTGTCATCTCCAGCCCCACAACAAAACAAACATAACAAGCACACTTGAATGTGCATGCATGCCACTGGAAGGCTCCAGGCTGCAGACATGGGACTCTGTCCCAAGTGCCCGCCAAGACACTCCCGAAAGCACCACGTCCCGCAATGTTCTTACTTCGTAGAGTACTCACCATTACTAAGTTCCAGTCCAGGAAGGGGTCTGCGGGGAGACACAGGAAAGAGAGGGGGAGCTCGTTTTCATTCTGCCCAGCTAGCTGCGTCTCCACACTTTTGGTGGGATCAGCACAATGCTAGGCAAAGTCGGAAGTCAGGCCAAGGGGCGCTGCCCACGATGCTCAGCAAGATGCTTGCTGCCAAGCCTGAGACCTGACTGAGTTCAATCATGGCCCACATGGGGGAAGGAAAGAACTGATTTCTGCAAGCTGCCCTCACACACGTGCCATGACAAGCCCCTCGTAAATAACTGCAATAAAAAAATAATACAAGGAACCAGAGTAGAGACACAGCTCTGTCAAAGAAGAGAGGGAAAGCCTTGGGACATTCGGCTCCCCACGGCTTGTCTCCTGGCCGAGTTCGTGCACTCGGCAGCTGCCCACGTCCAGCTGCGTTCTCACGTGCAGCTGGGAAGCGCTCACCTGACGACAGTGAACTTGATGAAGTCTGCTGCGTCCAGGATTCTCCTCATGGAGCTGATCTCCAGGTACCCGGGGGCTTTGAACACCACTCCTGGGGGCATGCCGTCGATCACCACACAGCCGGGGTTAAAGGTGATTTTCCTGTATGGAACCTTCACAGGGAAGTCCACTCCTATGGCCTCCCCTGTGATGAGAGGCGGGTGTAAACTGGGTGACTTTGGAGCTTACTTTTCCAAAACTCTGCTTTTTGTTCTTGGTCTTTTTTCTTTTTCTTTCTTTTTTTTTTTTTTTTTGAGTCAGGGTCTATGGTGGCCCAGACTGGACTTGAATTCATAGCAATCGGCCTCCTAAGTGCTTGGATTACATGCTAGGCTGTCCATGCTTGGTTGTTAATGTCAACATCTGAGCTGGACCTAGAGGCACACACACAAAATCTCTGCTGCTTGAGTGGCTGAGGAGTAAGATCACTGGAGTCTAAGTGTCAGGAGTCAGCTAGGGTGGCATAAGTGACAAGCTGTCTCCAAACTCAGCAATGACTGAGCTGAGCCTCGTGACACAGGCCGAGGCTAAAGCAGGAGGCCGAAAGCGCAGACTGCTTACTCTACGGAGACTTTGGGAATACTTGCAAATGGCACTGGCCTGTACTTCTGGCACTTTCCAAGGGCAATGCAAGCATGTCCTGACTGAGTTCAAGGCCAGGCTAGGCTATCTAGCCACATCCTGTCTCAAAAATAAAAAAAAAAAAAAAAAGAAAAAGTATTTTGGTTAGAGACTAGAACAGGCCTAGAGTACTTTCAATGTTCAAGGCTTCAGAAATGGGTGGAGGGGGTAAAGTTTACAAATTTGGGGGCTGTAGAACAGCAAAGATGACTCAGCAGTTAAGAGCACTTACTGCTCTTCCAAAGGGCTGAGTTTGATTCCCAGTACCAATACTGGATGGGTAGCAACTGCCTGTAACTCCAATTCCGAGGGATCTGGCGCCCTCTTCTGGCCTCTAGAGATACTGCACTCCCATGTACATACCCAACCCACAGACATAATTTAACAAATACATACATTTTGGATGTATAACAAGACAGAAGCTTACCAAATTTTCTGCTGAAAAGGTAGTTCACCTGTTCTCGAAGCTGCTTAATTTTCTCAATGCCAGACAGTCTCTCTTTCTCATTATCTAAAAAAAATTTGGAGAAGCAAACCAGGCTCATTCATATGTTTTTTTTTTCCCTCTAAGACATGTATTAGCAGAAATGCCTGTTGGCACTTTACCTGCTGTGGTGGTTTGAATAGGTATGGACCCCAGAGGCTCATGTGTTTGAATGCTTGGCCCATAGGGAGTGGCACTATTAGGAGGTGTGGCCTTGTTGGAGGAAGTGTGTCACTGTGGGGGCGGGCTTTGAGGTCTCATGTGCTCAAATTATGCCTAGTGTGGTACACAGTCTCCTTCTGCTGCCTGTGGATCAAGATGTAGAACTCTCAGTGACTTCTCCAGCACCACATCAGCCTGCACCCCGCCACGAAGATAATGGATTAAACCTCTAAAACTGTAAGCCAGCCCCAATTAAAAGTCTTCCTCTATAAGAGTTGCCATGGTCATGGTGTCTCTTCACAGCAACAGAAACCCTAACGAAGACACCTAAATCACCTGAGCACAATAACTAAGAGTTTGGGAAATCCACAAAATGGAAGCCATTACAGATGATCATTTTCCGAATGACAACCCTATAGAAATATACCCCATATCACTTTTAAAAATTTATTTGGCCGGGCGGTGGTGGCGCACACCTTTAATCCCAGCACTCGGGAGGCAGAGGCAGGCGGATCTTTGTGAGTTCGAGACCAGCCTGGTCTACAGAG
>NC_022010.1:23401280-23401980 GCF_000317375.1 Microtus ochrogaster
AATTTATTTGTATTTATGTGTATGCCACATGCACGCAAGAGCCCTTTGATGAGGATAGGGGATCCCCTGGAGCAGATGTGGGGTGGGAAACAAACCCAGGTCCTCTGCAAGAGCAGTAATCCGTCCCTCTCAGCCTTGGGACATCTCATGCTACGTTTAGGAGCCTTCAATGCTGCATGAGACCACTGCCCTCAATCCCGTGGCACAGATCTCAGACCATGCAAGACGACAACAAAAGAATAAATGATGCTGGGACTAGAAGGGGATATTTTCAATACTTCAAAATCTACTTTTTTAATTAAAGTTTTGTGGGTTTTTCTTTTTCAGACAGAGTTTTTCTTTGTAGCCTTCACTATCCTGGAACTCACCCTATAGACCAGGTTGATCTTGTATTGGAGATCTGCATGCCTCTGCTTTCTGAGTGCTGGGATTAAAGGTATGCCCCACCATGCCTGGCTCTTATTTTAAACAAAAAAAAATTTTTAAATTGGTGTGGTAGACATACCTTTAATCTTAGCACTTGGAAGGCAGAAACAGGCAGATCTTTGTGATCTTGAGGCCAGCCTAGTCTACAGAGTGAGTTCCAGGACAGTCAGGGCTACATAGAGAAACCCTGTCTCGAAAAACTAGAACATAGCTGGGCAGTGGTGGTGTACACCTTTAATCCCAGCACTTGCAAGGCAGAGGCAGGCGATCTCTA
>NC_022010.1:23402345-23414267 GCF_000317375.1 Microtus ochrogaster
AAAAAAAAAAAGAAAAGAAAAGAAAAGAAAAATAAGAAAAAAAGAAAAGCCAGAACATAAATAAAAATAAAAACTAAATGTTAAAAGGTGGGGGCGGGAGTGGCAGGGAGAAGACTTAGCAGCTAGAAAACACTGTTGCTCTTGCAGAGGACCTGGCTTCTTTCCCAGCACCCACGTGGTGGTCACAACCATTCCTACCCTCATCTGAACTCCACGGGCAGCAGGCATGCACATGCTACACATGCATACACACAGGCGAAACTCATACATGGAAAACAAATAAAGACACATCAAAAATAAATAGAATCTTTATGTCAGGTGTGGTGGCACGTGCCTTTATTCCCAAAAGTCAGGAGGCAGAGGCAGGTGGAGCACTGTGAGTTCAAAACAGCCTGAGTCTTGAGACCCTGTCTCAAAAAGAAAAAAAAAAGAGTTCAAGGCCACCCTAGTCTACATAGTGAGCTCCAGAATAGCCAGGGACACACAACACAGCCTGTCTCCAAAAATAAATAAATATATAAATAAACAAAATACTCAAAACTTCTCATTTTAATTATTTCGGGGGTATCATGTGGAGAGCAGGGGATCCCTCCTTCTACCATGTGGGTTCTGGGAGGAACTTAGATGGTTATTAGTCCACTTCTACCTGCTGAGCAATCTCATCAGCCCTAATTTTACTTCTGAGTAACTAAAACAGTTGTGTGGCTCAAAAGTCAAGAAGTATAAAACTGTGTATTAAAACAATTCTGGGAATGGGGCTGGAGATGGCTCAGGGGTTCAGGGTGCTCACTGCTCTTGCAGAGGATCCAGGTTTAGTTTCCAGCACCCACATGGTGGTTGGTAGCCTTCTGTGACTCCAATTCCTGGGGATCGGACATCCTCATCCAACCTCCATGGGCTCTTACATACAGGTGATACACACACACATACTCAGGCCCACACACTACACATACACACATACACACACACACATACTCAGGCCCACACACCACACACACACACACATACACACACATACTCAGGCCCACACACCACACACACACACACACTACACACACACACACACAGTAAAGTAACTAGATACTACCCCCTCCCCCAGCTCAGTGTCCTACTTTGGAGTAACCATGTAACTAGACTGTTTACCGAGGTCCCAGACGGAGCTTATATACATGTGGAGAAAAGATGATTTAAATGACCAGAAGCCAGTTCTGACTGCCTGGGAGCATGAAGCTGACTGTAGGAACGGATTTTGAACCTGGGCTTGGCTGATGTGATTCTGAGATTTGGTGTGTGGCACCTGCAGAGTACTAGAGGCTCACAAATTTTCACTCTTTAGTTACGGTAAACCAGTAGGAAACACAGCACCGTTGAGACTAACACACGTTAGAAAACTGCAAAGACAAAAATGAAGACTGTAACACAGGGCTCGGTGGTTAAATAGCATTTGCTGGGTTCAGTTCCCAGCACCCATACAAGACAGCTTACAACTGCCTGCAATTCCAGCTTTATGAGATCCAAGGCCCTCTACTGGCCTCCACAGACACTGCACTCACATGGCTCTCTCTCAGTCTCTCTCTCTCTCTCTCTCTCTCTCTCTCTCTCTCTCTCTCTCTCTCACACACACACACACACACACACACACACACACTTAAACAAAAACAATCTCACAAAAAGAAAAATATTTAATCCTAGCACTTGGGAGGCAGAGGCAGGTGAATCTCTGAGTTTGAGGCCAGCCTGGTTTACAAAGCGAGTTCCAGAACAGCCAGAGCTGTTACACAGAGAATCCTGGTCTCCAAACCAGAAAAGAAAAGAAATACGATACAAATGATGAGAGTAAATGACTGTCCTACCTGGAACTGTCACCTGGACAATCCTAAGATCTTCAACGCCCGCTGCAGAGTTTACAATGTTGGACAGATTTGCGTTCCCTTAAGAGAGAAGAGTTAGGATGAACAGAGGACCAGCAAGTCTCTAAAAACTACCCGTTCTTGGATGAGAAGTACAGACTGGATGTTTTATACTCCATAACAGTGAGCAGCAGGGTGGGGCGGTAGAGGAATGGCTGACCCCCGAAGGTCTCAGAGGGTGCTTCCAGAGGTTTAGCTGAGGGAAGTTCCACCCTGATGTTGGGGCTCCATGGGCTAGGGGCTCAGACTGAATCAAAAGGAGAAAGAGAGCTGAGCACCAGCATCCGTCTCTCTCTGCTTCCTGACTGTGGATGCCAGGTGACCAGGTGCATGAGGCTCTCTGGCTGTTGTGCCTTCTGTACCATGAAAGACTGTATCCCCTCGAACTGTGAGTTACAAGACACACTTCCGCCTTTAAATTGTTGGTTTTCTTAGAAAGGATCTGTTTATTTATGTGTATGAGTGTGCATCTATGCTGGGATCTGTTTATGTGTATGAGCATGTGTCTATGCTGGGATCTGTTTATGTGCATGAGTGTGCGTCTATGCTGGGATATGTTTATGTGCATGAGTGTGCGTCTATACTGGAATCTGTTTGTATGAGCGTGTGTCTAAGCTGGGATCTGTTTATGTGCATGAGTGTGCGTCTATGCTGGGATCTGTTTATTTATGTGTATGAGCATGCGTTTAAGCTGGGATCTGTTTATGTGTATGAGCATGTGTCTATGCTGGAATCTGTTTATGTGTATGAGCGTGTGTCTATGCTGGGATCTGTTTATTTATGTGTATGAGCGTGCGTCTAAGCTGGAATCTGTTTATGTGCATGAGTGTGCATCTATGCTGGGATCTGTTTATGTGCATGAGCGTGCATCTATGCTGGGATCTGTTTATTTGTATGAGCATGTGTCTATGCTGGAATTTGTGCAGGTGAATACAGTGGAAGTCAAAGAGGGCATCAGAGCCCTGAAGCTGGACTTACAGGCAGTTGTGAGCCACTGGACATGGGTGCTGGGAACCAAACTCAGGTTGTCAGGAGTTAGCACACTCCTAACTCTGAGCCATCTCTGCAGTCCCTTTAGGCAGGCATTCTGTTGCAGCATTGTGACAGTACTAGCATGCCAGGTGAGTGGCAGGGACTGGCCCTGCACTGTGCAGCTTAACGGGATAACCAGGAGAGAGGGGCTTTATCTTCCTCTCACCTGACGCTCCCGCCACTCCACCTGCATTTACTTACTTTATGCATCAAAATGAACAGCTTTAAAGATCTGAAAACACTACCTCTGGAAATATACATGACCGCAGAAAAAGACACGACATTATTTAACTTGACTCCTGAATCGCCTTCCTTGGCTGTTGAAATAGGAGCGGCGGGGCTACATCCCCAGCACCCCAGCCACCTGCTAGCTTATGCCCTGAAATAACAACATACAAACTGTATTCATTTAAACACTGCTTGGCCCATTATATCTAACCTCTTCTTGGCTAACTCTCGCACCTGGACTAGCCCATTTCTAATAATGTGTGTAGCATCCCAAAGTGCGCTTACCGGGAAGATTCTAGCCTACGTCCATCCTGGGTCAGAGCTTCATCGCGTATGCCCGGGAGAGGGGAGCATCGTGTCTCAGCTCACTTCCTCTTCCTCCCAGCATTCTGTTCTGTTTACTCCTCCCACCTATGTTTTAACCTATGAGGGCCAGCCAAGCAGTTTCCTTATTTTTTTAACCAATGACCTTCTTCCATCACTTGGCAAACCGACATTTCAGGAGGGGAATTAACCTTTCTTCCTGTCTCCGCACAGCTGACTTGGAGGGACCCTTGCTTTCCTTGCATGTGCTGTTCTTAGGCTGGGAGAATATATTTTCTTCATTTTTAGAGGTGCCCTGCGAAAACTGAGGCCCCACTGCTTAAGGCTTCCTTTGACGAGAGAACGCTGTTCCTTTCCTGTGTTCCAGCTCCGCAATCAGAGCTGGTGTGGAAAGAGCCCCAGAAAAGCCACATGAGCAAGTTTCTCCAGCACCACAGCCCTGTCCAGGATGTTCTGAGCGAGTGCCAGGCTAGCCCCTTCTGCTTGATGCCGCACATGGTGACATCTTCAGAAATGACTGATTCTTGAGGCTCACCCCTTAAGGAGACAGCTGCCATCACTACATTTCATTCATTCATTCATTCATTCATTCATTCATTTATTTATTATGTGTACAATATTCTGAATGTATGTCTGCAGGCCAGAAGAGGGCACCAGACCTCATTACAGATGGTTGTGAGCCACCATGTAGTTGCCGGGAATTGAACTCATGACCTTTGGAAGAGCAGGCAATGCTCTTAACCACTGAGCCATCTCTCCAGCCCTACATTTTTTATTCTTGTTGCAAAGGTCAAACTACCAGGACCAAGGGCTCCAACTGCTCTTGCTAGTTTTTCACAAATGAAGGGTGAGGACACCACACAGTGACCCCCATAAGCCAAGCCCACAAGCGTTAATTCTAACTATTAATCATTCATATCTGGGGGTCAGAGATGGCGCAGTGGGTAAAAGTACTTTTTCTGCAAGGCTGGTGACCTGAGTCTGGTCCCCAGAACCCACATAAAAGTGGAAGAAGAGAAGTAGCTCCACAGTTGTCCCCTGACCGCCACATGCACTGTGGCATGGGATCTGTCTCGGCTAATTTTCTGTTGTTGTGATGAGACGCTGTTGCCAAGGTAACTTATAGAAGAAAGAGTTTATTGAGCTTATGGTTTCAGAGGGTTAGAGTCCATGACCATGACAGGGAGTGTGGCAGCAGGCAGAGCTAGAGCTCACATCTTTTTTTTTTTTTTTTTTTTTAAGATTTTATTTATTTATTATGTATACAACATTCTGCCTCCATGGCTGCCCGCATGCCAGAAGAGGACGCCAGATCTCATTACAGATGGCTGTGAGCCATCATGTGGTTGCTGGGAATTGAACTCAGGACCTCTGGAAGAGCAGCCAGTGCTCTTAACCACTGAGCCATCTCTCCAGCCCCCTAGAGCTCACATCTTGATCCACAAGCACGAGGCAGACAGAATTGGAATGGTGTGGACTTTTGAAACCTCAGAGCTCACCCCCAGGGCTACACCTCCACCACCAAGACCACACCTCCTAAACCTTCCTAAACAGTTCCACCAACTGGGGACCAAGTATTCAAACACATGAGCCTCATTTAAACCACCACAGCACCCAACAAACACAGGAATGTGAGCACACACTCTGGCTTCAGTCACCATCCTACACAAATCATTTCAGAAACAGTGAAAGCCACTCTGACCATGTGACAATCACAAGTGCTTTTGGGGACTCACCTTCCATTTTCACATCGGCCTTAGGATCCTCATTTGTTTCTGAAGAGACCAGTGGAGTGGACTCTTGAAAAGAAAAGGTCTAAAATGACATTCATTATTAAGTAATCTCAGGTTCCAACAGTTTACTGTTCCCATCCCACCCCTCCCCCAAATCTGTCCTCAACCCTGGGGTTCTGTTTTGTTTTAAAGCAAGGACTCACTCTGCAGCTCAGCTGGCTTCATTCTACAATTTATAAAAATATTTGCTTTATGTGTATGAGTGTTCGCTTGCATGCTTCTATGTACATATGTGTGCAATTCAGGCAGAGGTCAGAAGATGTCAGGTCTCTTAGAACTGGAATCACAGCTGTAAGCAGTCGTGAGCGTGCTGGGAACTGAACCAGGTCCTCTGGGAGATCAGCATCTCTCCAGCCTCTAGCCTTGACATTTTTTTTTAAATTATGTTTTGTACATACTAAACACACAGTGAATTTTAATTTTGTCAGAGGTAATCATCAGGCACTGATGGTCAATCTCTGGATAGGGGACTTGGCTCGGTTAGTAGAGAGCTTGCCTGCCATGCACCAAGCCCTGTGTTCCATCGCTCGAAGTGCACAAGGATCAGAAGTTGAAGGCCATCCTTAGTGACACAAGGAAGTCTGTGGCTAGTCTAGGCTACATCAGACCTGGTCTCCACAAAAGTAAACATCATGAATTCATATGGGATTCCCCTATTAAGGATGAGGGGAGACAGAAACTCCCACAGATTACTAAACAATATCAAACTCTTCACATCCACGGGCACAGAGTATTATCAAACAATACAGAGCTGCTCACATCCACAGACATTGTCCTCGGCTTAGTACGACAGGGTTTCACGCTGTCACAGTACTTCTTAATTTTGTAATGGAGGGGCTGACTGAGAGATGACTCTGTTGTTGTTTTTTATTTTATTTTTGTTTGTTTTGTGTTATCTATCTATATTTATTTATTTGTTGGGGGCAGGGTTTCTCTGTAGAGCCCTGGTTATTCTGGAACTCACTTTGTAGACCACACTGGCCTAGAACTCACATGGATTCCCCTCCCTAAAGGTTGTGTAGCATCCTCTTGCCCCCTACTGAGATGACAGCCAGAGATACACAGAGGAACCCTGTCTTGGGGAACAAAAACAGGAAAAGACAGACCACATGTGGCTTTCGAACCCTCCTCCCAGACTCAGAGGTGGACAGGACTGATGCAGGGTTGAGGCCAGTGGCTACATGGTGAGCTCTAACCTGGGCTATCTAGAGCCTCAGGCAACACACAAGGGCCTAGTGCTGTAGTAAGGCCACAGGTGGCACTGGTTCCCACTTACAGACCGCGCACTGGAAGAGCACTCAGCCCTTACTGCTGCTTCCTAGGACAGGCGTGCCAGGAAGCCACTTTCTTTATTTCCCACGTGGTTAAGGGAGGAGATGCTTTGTTTACTAACCTGCAGACGGCAACTCCATCCCTCTGACTTCACTGCTGGTGGAAGAATGCTCGTTTCCTGAAGGGAGAAGAAGAAACCTACAGTTCAGTGAGAAATGCAGCTCCTTCAGACATTGCCGGGCCGTGGAGACCGCGGAGACGGCTCAGCAGGTAAAGGCGCTTGCAGCCAAGCCTGACAACCTGAGTTTGATTCCCGGAACCTGTGTTATGAAAGAGGGAGCTGACTCCTAAAAACTGACCTCTGATCTCCGCTCAAGCACGATGGCACTTTACTTCCCTCTTTTCCCCGCCAATAAATAAATAAAAATGTGATATAACATTTAGAACAAAACACAGAAGTCACTGAATGCAAGGGAAACATTTCAAAGACTGGGGTGCGCTCAGCAGGCAGAGGGCTTCCTAGTGTGCAGAAGTCCTGTGTCCACCCCAGCACCACAGGAAACTTGGCGCGGTGCCCACCTATAATCCCAGGACTCAGGAGGTGGAGACAGGAGGATCAGGAGTTCAATATCATCCTCTAGGACACAGTAAGTTTGGGGCCAACCTGGGCTACGTGAGACCCTATCTCAAACAAACAAAACAAAATACAATAAAAAGGAGGAGTTACAGAAGCCTGGGTGACCCCAAAACAATTACATCACTACCAAAATCCTATTTTTTTTTCTATCTTAAAAATTATTTTGAAAAAAAAAATTATTTTGGGGGCTGGAGAGATGGCTCAGAGGTTAAGAGCACTGGCTGCTCTTCCAGAGGACCTGCGTTCAATTCCCAGCACCCACATAGTGGCCTACAACCACCTATAATGAAGTCTGGTGCCCTCTTCTGGTATGCAGGCAGAACACCGTACACACAACAAACAACAAACAAATGAATACATCTTTAAAAAATGTATTTCTATGAGGGATGGTGGTGGTGGTGGACTCCTTTAATCCCAGCACTCAGGAAGCAGAAGCAGGTGGATCTCTGTGAGTTTGAGCCAGACTGGTCTATAGAGAGAGTTCCAGGTTGGCCAGGATTATACACAGAGAAATCCTGTCTCAGAAAACCAATCATCATCATCTAAAGTATTTTACATTAATTTATCTATTATGTGTATGCGAACATGTAGGAGTGCAAGCCATAGTGCATGTATGAAGGTCAGAGGTCAACTTGTAGGTTTGGTTCTCTGCTTAGAACACATGGGTGCATGCAGGCTGGGCAGTAGGCACTTAACCCACGGATCCTCTATTTTTGTTGTTGCTGTTATAGAAAACTGCTTAGTTTTGAAACTTTCTTAATTTAGAAATAGAAAACATCTTAGGAGGAGGGCAGGAGAGGACGCAAGGCCTACAGGCAAATCTGCACGTCACGGGTTTCTCATGCCTCACCTGTTCACTAGTTTCCATATGAGGATGCACTCAGCCACCCACAACAGGGTTAGTTATAGGCATGTGGACCAGTGTCACAAGGAAGAGGGTGAATCTCATTACAGAAAATCCTATTGCTGTGCCCACAGCAATCTTCTGGAATTATTTATTATACACCACGTTAAACCCCAATTAGAGTCTATGGGGCTTTGTCTGCAAGCACATCTGTAGAGCAGAAAAGGGCATCAGATCCCATAGGACCACGGTCACAGACGACTGTGAACACAGTGCTCAGTGCCTTTAACCGCTGAGCCATCTCCAGCCCCTGGAATTCTTTTCTGTGAGGTTTGGTGTATCTTTTAACCTTTACAAACTGCTACCTCGCTCAATGAATTCCATTATCTGATCACTCCACGATTGCACACAGGATTTTGAGAAGCTTTTCTTAAATTTTTGTTGTTGCTGCTTTGTTTTTCAAGACAGGATTTCTCTGTGTAGCCCTGGCTGTCCTGGGACCAGGCTGGCCTTGAACTCAGATCCACCTGCCTCTCCCTTCCAAGCACTAGGATTACAGTGTGAGCCACCACTCACTGTCCCTTTTCTTATTTTTTTATTTTTTTTTATTTTTTTATTTTTATTTTTGGTTTTTCAAGACAGGGTTTCCCTGTGGTTTTGGAGCCTGTCCTGGAACTAGCTCTTGTATTTTATTTTTGGTTTTTCAAGACAGGGATCCCCCTGCCTCTGCCTCCCGAGTCCTTCTCACGCCCGGCTCTTGCTGCTGAAAGTATGACTCCTATTGGTCTTAATATTTACCGGCTGCCTCTGCCTCCCGAGTGCTGGGATTAAAGGTGTGCGCCACCACCGCCCGGCCCTTTTCTTATTTTTTTAAAAATTATTTATGTATTGGGGTTTTGTCTGCATGTATGTCTATGTGAGGGTATCAGCTCTCCTGACGTGGAGTTACAGACAGTTGTGAGCTGTCACGTGGGGCCTGGGAATTAAACTCAATTCCTCTGGAAGAGCAGGCAATGAGAATTCTTGGGCACTGGCTGGGCGGTGGTGGCGCACGCCTTTAATCCCAGCACTTGGGAGAGGCAGGCTGATCTCTGTGAGTTCGAGACCAGCCTGGTCTATAACAGCTAATTCCAGGACAGGCTCCAAAACCATAGAGAAACCCTGTTTCGAAAAACCAAAAAAAAAAAAAAAAAAAAGGATTCTTAGGCACTGAGTCATCTCTCAAGCCTGATTTTCTTCATTTTTGAGATAGGGTCTCATATAGTGTGGACTCGAACTTGCTATCTAGTCAAGGATAAACTTAAGGGGGGCTGGAGAGATGGCTTACTGGCTGCTCTTCCAGAGGATCTGAGTTCAATTCCCAGCACCCACATCATGGCTCACAACCATCTGTAATGAGATCTGGCGCCCTCTTCTGGCCTGCAGGTATACATGCAGTGTACTCGTACATAAAATATAAATAACTTAAAAAAAAAATAACCTTGAACTTGTGATTCTCCTGCCTTCGCCTTCTGAGAGCTGGAATTATAGGTGTGCCCCACAAATGCTCCACTGGATCGAAGATAAATTCAATCCATCCAATAATTAAAAAGACAATTTTTGTTAGTATAGGTCAACACACATACATCTGTGTTTCTCTTTTTGTGGTGTGGTATATTCCCATGTATGTGGGTGTATGTGGTATACTCACACATGTGTGTGGGTGTGGGTGGTATATTTACACATGTGTGTGGTATATTCATATGTGGGTGGTTGTGGTCTATTTACATGTGTATTTGGGTGGGTGTGGTATATTCACACGTGTGTGGTCTATTCACATGTGTGAGGGGTGTGGAATATTCATACACATGTGTGGGTGGGTGTGGTCTATTCACACGTGTGTGGATATGTGTGGTATATTCACACATGTGTAGGTGTGTGTGGTATATTCACACGTGTGTGGATATGTGTGGTATATTTACACATGTGTGGTATATTCACATGTGTGAGGGGTGTGGTATATTCATACACATGTGTGGGTGGGTGTGGTCTATTCACATCTGTACATGGATGTGTGTGGTATATTCACACATGTGTAGGTGTGTGTGGGTGTGGTATAGTCACATGCATGTGAGCACAGGTGTGCGTGTGCACGCACAGAGGATGGAGGAGGATATCCGGTGTCCTGCTCCATCAATCTCTACCTTATTCCCTTGAGAAGGGGCTAGGTCAGTAAGCCTAGGGATCTTCCTGTCTCTGCTCCCCCCAGTGCTGATGTCATAAGCACCTGTGGCCACACCACGCTTTTTGCATGGGTGCCGGGGATCTGAGCTCAGGTCCTCGTGTTGCACAGCAAGTGGTCTTGCCCACT
The DNA here is from genome assembly GCF_000317375.1 of Microtus ochrogaster. NCBI lineage: Eukaryota > Metazoa > Chordata > Mammalia > Rodentia > Cricetidae > Microtus > Microtus ochrogaster. The sequence goes on from NC_022010.1 coordinate 23,412,736, forward strand.
AAGCCATCTTCCTGTCCCCTCTGTTTCTCTTTATGACCTCTCGGGTGAGTGGGGTCCACCATTTCGGTCGTGAAGAGCCCGGGACAGAGTTACCTTGCACATCACACTGGTAGTAGTTAGGATCCTCTGACTCTGTCTTCACTAAAACGGCTGCTGCCTTCGGTGACGTTCCTGGGAGAACAAGAGGCCACAGTGAGGGCTCAGGTAACCACACCAACTAACGAAACACCTGGTTTGGTGGGAATGCTGGCACAAGCCTGCCATCCCAGCTCTCGGGAGGTAGAGGCAGAGGCAGGAGAATCAGAAGTTTAAGATCCTCTTTGGAGCCGGGCGGTGGTGGCGCACGCCTTTAATCCCAGCACTTGGGAGGCAGAGGCAGGTGGATTTTTGTGAGTTCAAGACCAGCCTGGTCTAGAAGAGCTAGTTCCAGGACAGGCTCCAAAACCACAGAGAAACCCTGTCTCGAAAAACCAAAAAAAAAAAAAAAATCCTCTATGGAAGCAGGGTACTACTACGGCACACACCTCTAATTCCAGCATTCCAGAGGCTGAGGCAGGCCGATCTCTACGAGTTCAAGGCCAGGCTCATCTGAATGACAAGTTCCAGGACAGCAAGGGTCTGGTCCTAAGGACTTAGTCTTAAAAATAGAATCTTCTTTGGCTAAGAGTAAATTGAAGGTCAGTCTGTAGGGGCGTGCCTCCCTGACCTGAAGACTTCCCAGTAGACTCCACTTGCAAAGGCCCCACCATCTCCTTGTGTATCCGTGGGGAACCTTGTGAGAACATGCAGGACCAAACTCTAGCAATAGATCCGGAAAAAGGAGAAACAAAGCCAAGAGGAAGAAATGAGCCAGTGTCACACCAGAAGAGGGCACTGGATCCCAGGGACCCAATGTCATAGAACATTGTGACTCATCATGTGGGTGCTGGGAACTGAACTCAGGACCTCTGGAAGAGCAGCTGGTGCTCTTAACTGAGCCATCCCTCTAGTCCCATAATCCCATATTTTAAGCTTGTACTATATAGCAAGACTTTGTCTCAGAAAAAATTCCAAATCTGACAAAATCCAAAACTGAAGATGCTTTTGGAGCCAAACTTTATTTTATTTAATTCTCTTTCTACTGGATTTATTTTATTTCAGTTCCTCTGGAACTGGAGTTATATATGGGTGTGAGCCACCATTTGGGTATTGGGAACCAAACCCAGGTTCCCTGAAGAACAGGAAGTGTTTCTAACGGCTGAGCCAGCTCTCTTGACCTTCACTCATGTACTTTTCTATGAGTGTAGTGTGTGCATGTGTATGCGTGTGCCGTGGAGTGTGGTGTGTGCATGTGTATGTGTGTGCTGTGGAGTTTGGCGTGTGTATGTGTATGCGTGTGCTGTGGAGTGTGGCGTGCATGTGTGTGCATGTGTTGTGGAGTGTGCTGTGGAGTGTGGCGTGTGCATGTGTATGTGTGTGCTGTGGAGTGTGGCGTGTGCATGTGGTGTGTGCATGTGTATGCGTGTGCTGTGGAGTGTGGTGTGTGCATGTGT
>NC_022010.1:23414384-23426817 GCF_000317375.1 Microtus ochrogaster
GTGTGCATGTGGTGTGTGCATGTGTATGCGTGTGCTGTGGAGTGTGGCGTGTGCATGTGTATGCGTGTGCTGTGGAGTGTGGTGTGTGCATGTGTGTGCGTGTGCTGTGGAGTGTGGTGTGTGCAAGTGTGTGCATGTGGCGTGGAGTGTGGCGTGTGGCAGAGGACAGCTGTGGGTGCTGGCTCTCTTGCAGGATGTACATCCTGGGCTTGAACTCAGGTCAACAGGCAAGTGTCTACCTGCTGAACCATCTCAATGGCCGGGATTAAACATTTCAGATAAGTAGCACTTCCCTAGGACTCTATAAATATGGTCCGAGTTATGATTAATTACTTATTCTTTTTTTTTTTATTTTTTCAAGATAGGGTTTCTCTGTGTAATAGCCCTGACTGCTCTGGAACTCACTCTTGTAGATCAGGCTGGCCTTGAACTCACAGAGATCTGACTGCCTCTGCTTCCAAGGGCTGGGATTAAAGGCATGTGCTATCACTACTGGGCTTACTTAGTTATTTTTTTAAGGTTTATATATATATATTATGTATACAGTGTTCTGCCTGCACATATCCCTGCAGGCCAGAAGATGCAGATCTCATTCTAGATGGTTGTGAGCCACCATGTGGGTGCCGGGAATTGAACACCTGCCCTCTGGAAGAGCAGTTAGTGACCCATTTCTCCAGCCCCCTTAGCTATTCTTATAAAAGACGTAAGTCATTTTTATAAAAGTAAATAAAAAGTAGCCAGTCAAGGCCGGGCGGTGGTGGCGCACGCCTTTAATCCCAGCACTCGGGAGGCAGAGGCAGGCGGATCTCTGTGAGTTCGAGACCAGCCTGGTCTACAGAGCTAGTTCCAGGACAGGCTCCAAAAACCACAGAGAAACCCTGTCTCGAAAAACCAAAAAAAAAAAAAGCAGCCAGTCAAGTGGTAACCTGCTAACATTAGGTGGTCAGAGCATCAGTGTACCTACCAGAATCTTCCATGGGTTCAGTTTTCACACTGATGGGGCCACAGCTGTAAGGAGAAGGGAATCCAGGTCAAGAAAATCAGTGGAGCTGGTGACATATACCTTTAATTCTAGCACTTGGGAGGCAGAGGCAGGGGGATCTCTGTGAGTTCCAGATCAGCCTGGTCTAGAGAGCGAGTTCCAGGAGAGCCAGAGTTACATAGTGAAACCCTGTTTCTTGTGTCATGCGCACACACGCGCGCACGCGCACACACACACACGTGGTATACATACCTACATGAACACATAAAAAAATTTTTTTCGGGGGGCGGGGTTGAGACACGGCCCATGGCCTCACACAGGCTGTCCTCAAACTCACTATGGAGCCAAGAGTCTTGACCCCTTGATCGCCTTGCTTCCCTTCTCTATGCTGAAATCACAAGGCTTTGTCACTATTTCTGGTTCATTATTCATTCTATGCCTTTATTATTTATTTATTTTGTTTTTTCAAGACAGGGTTTCTCAGTGTAGTCTTGGCTGTCCTGGAACTCAATCTATAGACCAGGCTGGCCTTGAACTTCCAGATCCATCTGCCTCTGCCTCCCAAGTGCTGAGTTTAAAGACATGAGCCTGGTTCATCCTATGTCTCTATTTTACTTTTTAAAATTTATTTATTATTTTATGTGCACTGGTGTTTTGCCTACAGGTATGTCCATGTGAGGGAGTCAGAGCCCCTAGAATGAAGTTACAGACAGCTGTGAGCTCCCACGTCGGTGCTGAGAATTGAACCATTCTATGCCTTTACTAATTACTGTTTTATTTATTTATTATTGTTGTTGGTTTTTACCTGTCATTTGGGGGTAGTGCCAGCCTCTCGGCATCTGTCGGCATCCCAAGACTACCTGTGCAGGAACAAGGTACACATTAGTCTCTCAGCACTGTAGGACAGGACCCAGATTCAAGGACACATCGTTTGAAAGCCAAGAGAACAGAGACCTCTCAGCTCAAGGCCATCACAGAACGCCATCGGGGAGGAAGCTGGTCAAAACAGCCCTGATTATTAGAGCAGCTGGTGGGGTTCGCTGGAGTGAGCAGGCAGTGCCAGGAATGTGGGTGTCACCCTCAGCCTGGCCACTCGTCAGCTAGGTCTCCTGAGTGAGTCAGTACATGGGCTGTCTGCTTCTTCATGGGCACAGTGAGGCTTAGCGAGAAGTCGGGCCCTCCACAACCAGTGGTTCCCAACCTCCAGGCTCCCAGCCCAGCCTGAGGGGACTCTGGGAAAAACCAATGTCCTGGACATGAAGAAGCTTTCAGTGTCACCACTATCCCCTTAGCTTAGCAATACACTGATACCTTTTGGGTTTCATCGTTGGATTTATTTTTCAAGATAGGTAGCTCAGGCTGGCTTGAAATACCCTGGGTACTAAGGATAACCCTGAACTCCGGATCCTCCTTCTTCCACCCCCAAAGCACTAGGCTTTCTTCTCTCCTTCTTGCTTTTAAAATGTCTTTCCTCATTTGTATTGGAACTTTTTATTTTCCTAATTTATTGATTTTAAGTCTTATTTTTGGTGCTGAGGATTGACCCACAGCAGGGCCAAGTACGTGCTAAGCAAGTGCCCTACCTCTGAGTTCTGTCACCTCGGCTTTGCTTTGTAACGAAGGCTCATTATGTAGCTTGAGCTGGCCTGGAACTCATTCCAAGGCCCAGGCAGGCCTCAAGCCTGTTCTTCTCCTGCCTCAATCTCTCCAGCACTAAGATGGTAGTCCTTGGTCATCATGCTAGTCAGTCTAACCCTTGCCACTCTTCCATGGTATTGGGTGTCCTAAGTGGGCTGCACTGGAGTAATGCAGTGTACAGAAGGGAGCTGGCATCCAGGGACTTGGGAGTCCTCACATGGAGTTCCAGTGCTGACATCCCACACGGGCTGAGGAACCACAGTGAGTGTCACCGTGGAAACACTACATGTCAGTTGCTATGTGTGACTGTTGTTCGATAAGAAAATATGAATGATTCTGGGGTGATAGTCACATGGTCTCCTGTCATTCAACCACCACACTAAGGTTCTTCTTTGGATTTTCAGTTTTATTTATTCATTTCCGTTTTTTTATGTGTATTTGCCAGTGCCTGCATGCATGTATATCACAGGCATGCCTGATGCCCTTGGAAGCTAGAAGCGGGCATGGATTCTATAGAGCTAGCGTAATAGGCATTGTAAGCCACTGTGTGGTGCTGAGAACTGTGCTCTGGCCTTCTGCAAGAGTTATTAACTGAGAGAAAGCGTCTCTCCAGTCCTTTCTTTGAGACAAGGTTTTGCTATGTAGCCCAGGCTGGTCTTGAACTCCCAACTCTCCTGACTCGGTCTCTCAAATGCTGGGATGACAGTGTGTACTACCATACTGGACACCAACTCCCTGCTCTAACGGGAGCCAGAGGACCACAAGGTCCTCACAGAGATCCCACAGAGAGGTGGACTAGAAGGGGACCACAGTTAGGTACATAGCAATGGGAGGACCACAGTTCCCAACCCTGTAACTCCTTCCTCCACCTGTGCTGTCAATCATGACATCCCCTTTAGACAACATAGTTTGTAAACCACTAGGGGCACAGAGCTCCAGTTACATTTCAAAAATCATAATTTAAGAAAATAACGTGGATGGATTTCTTCATTTCTTTCTTTTTTTAGACAGGGTCTTACTATGTAGCTTTGGCTGGTTAAGGATTCACTAGGTGGACCAGCATGGCTTTGAACTCAGAGATAGCCCTGCCTCTGACTTCCAAGTGCTGGGATAAAGACACTTGATATTGGGCTGGAGAGATGGCTCAGAGGTTAAGAGCACTAACTGCTCTTCCAGAGGTCCTGAGTTCAATTCCCAGGAACCACATGGTGGCTCACAACCATCTGTACTGAGATCTGGCGCCCTCCTCTGGTGTGCGGGCATACATCAAGGCAGAATGTTGTGTACATAATAAATGACTAAATCTTTAAAAAAAAAAAAAGACACTTGATATTATGCCCAGCCATAGATGGGTGGATTTTTAAATGCCTTTGGCAGAGGTATTTGGCGGGTGTGTGTTTGTGTGTGGGTACATTCATTGCTGTGAATCAATGGGACGGGGACACAGGTCTGAGGGTACTCTACCACACAGCTTTGTTGTTTCATAGGAACCAACCTGATGAGTCGTTGCTTGTTGATTTCTTAAACTTTGGTTTTTCGAGACAGGGTTTCTCTGTGGCTTTGGAGCCTGTCCTGGATCTAGCTCTGTAGACCAGGCTGGTCTTGAACTCACAGATATCTGCCTGCCTCTGCCTCCCGAGTGCTGGGATTAAAGGCGTGCGCCACCATCGCCCGGCCTTGAGGCAGGTTCTTTTTGGCCTCAAACCCAGAGAGATTTGCCTGCTTCTGCCTCCTGAGTGATGGAACCAAAGGGGTGTATTACCACCGCTCGACTGAGGCAGGGTCTTGCTATGCAGTCTAAGTTGAACTTGAACTTGCTACATAGTTCAGGCTGGCCTTACCTCCTGAACCTCTTGCCTCAGCCTCCCCAGTGATGAGACTACAACAGTGGTCCACCGCCCCGACGAGCCCCTGCTTATCGTAAGAGCCGTATCACTGTGAAGGTTTTCAATCAAGCTGTTCCAGCCCCATCCCAACCCCACGGATGATGCTAACATTCTATGAGCACCACTGTTTGCCTGGCTCTTTGCTAAACAGATCATTACTTCTCCTAGACCTGAGTTTCAGAGACAAAGGAATGAATCCTTGACCCTCAAACCCATCAACCCAGGCCCATGCAGAGCTGGTACTCAGACCAGTAGCTGACTCCCTATGTTCCCACACTCCTCTGGAAGACCAGGTGGGTGTCACTACAGAATTTCCCTAGTCTAGGCTGTGATGAACTCCGGCTGTTGTTTCTTCCTGTGCTGGTCTGGCTCTTGAGAGTTAGAGGTTCTCTCTTTCTACTTTATAGTGTTGATGAGAGAACCCAGGGTCTGATGCACCCCTTACTGAGCCATACCCCAAGCCCCTCACTGGGGATTCTAGGCAGGGGCTTTAAAACTGAGCTGTACCCCCAGTCCTCTCTGGAGGATTCTAGGCAGGGGCTCTACCAATGAGCCCATACCCTGAGCCCCTCACTAGAGGATACTGGATCAGATTTTTCCTACTGAGCTATGCCTCTAGAACCTCACTAATGGATCTAGGCAGGTGCTCTACCACTTAGCCAGGCTACCAGCGCATTGGGGGATTCTAGGCAGGTGCTTTACTATTGAACCGCACACTCAGACCCTCACTGGGCAATCCCATAGGTAATAAATAGATCTACTATCAAGCTGCCACCACCCCCAAGCACAGGTTGCCTCCTCGATGTGGTAAAATGAAGGAGAATATCAAAACATGCATTATCCTCATCATAGTAGAAGATGGGTTCAGTGGCTCTGGGCAGTCACTGAGGATCAGAACCTGCTACTCACCCAGCTGGCTCTCTGCACCTCGGAAAGGTCTGCAAGAAAACCAACACCATTACCCAACATGAACACAAGCAGACCAGTCACACACAGTGAACAACCCACTTTGCGGCAATTCTGGGCCTGGAACCCAGGACCTGGTACATGCCAGATGAGAACTCTAGGACTCAGCTATGGCTTCAGACCACGATAATCTTGTTTATTTATTGATTTTTGAGACGGGTTTCAGTATACATCCCAGGCTGTCCTTGAACTCACTGTAACCCAGGCCTGCCTCAGTGACTCTCCCTGCCTCAGTCTCCTGGTACTGCAATTGCAGGCCTGTGCCTCCATACTTGATTCGAGCCAGCTTGCCTTTGAACAAACCGTTAGAGGACACAGAGCAGATTACCTGTTTATGACGAATGAAATCCCTGCTTTGTTCTCCAGAATCCACCTCAGGGTTTCAGGACTGTAACTGTCGGGGTGCTGAAAGACCAGGCCTTCCGGAAGGCCCTGCACCAGCACAGCTGTCTTGTCCTGAAGCATCTGCTCATAGGGAACAGGGACCGTAGCTGTCGTCCCCAGAGCTTTACCTAGAGCAGGAGCGAGAGATGGCGGATGATAGCTGCAGACTTTCAACCAGCCAGCTTCACCCAGGCAATTAGACGCTGGGATACGTGGCTCGAACATGCATTAAAAGCACAAAGTGTGCTCTCCTTCTGCTTCCTGAGTGTGGCTGCAGTGTGATCAGTAAGCTCCCTGCTTCTGTTGTCCCTTTCCTGGCTGTTGCCATGGCTTCCCTGCCTTGATGGGCTCTACCCCTCTGGTTTTTTTGTTTTTTTTTGTTTTGTTTTGTTTTTTTTGAGACAGGGTTTCTCCATAGCTTTTTGGTTCCTGTCCTGGAACTAGCTCTTGTAGACCAGGCTGGCCTCGAACTCACAGAGATCCTCCTGCCTCTGGCTCCAGAGTGCTGGGATTAAACTCTTGGGTTTTTTTTTTTTTTGGGGGAAGGAAATTTTTTTTTTTTTTTTTTTTTTTTCGAGATAGGGTTTCTCTGTGGTTTTGGAGCCTGTCCTGGAACTAGCTCTTGTAGACCAGGCCGGTCTTGAACTCACAGAGATCCGCCTGCCTCTGCCTCCCAAGTGCTGGGATTAAAGGCGTGCGCCACCACCGCCCGGCTTCTACCCCTCTTGTGATGGCTGATCTTGCTTGTTGATTTGAATGCATTAGGAATCAACTAAAACCTAAGAAGCTGGGCACAGCCATGAAGGATTTTCTTGATTGGATCATTTGAGGCGAGGTGACTTACCCTAAAACTGAGCCACACCTTCAGGTGGTAGTCTGCATTAAAAGGACATGGAAGGAGGGAGCTTTTGCATTTTGCCTGCTTGCCCTCAGTCTCGCTGGCAAAGTAATCTATCCTTCTGCTGCGGCACTCCTTTGCTGATATTAGAACCTGATCCTTCGGGATTCCAACACAGCCTGAAGACTAGCTAAGACATCCAGCCCCGTGGACTGGACGACTGCCAGGTCCTTGATCTTTCTGTCAGGAGACAGTCATTGTTGGATTAACTGGACCACAGTCTGTAAGTCATGTGAATAATTCGTTTTATATATATATATATATATATGTGTACATATATATCTATAAATATACACACACATATCCACATAGATGTGTTATGTATATATTCATTATATATACACACATACATTATATATATAACCACACACATAGAGATATATATGTACATATCCAGCACACACACACATACATGCAAATGCATGTCAAATAGACTGTTTCCTCCCCAACTTGCTTTTTGTCCCCGCCTTGGTTTTTTGAGACAGGGTTTCTCTGTGTAACAGCCTTGGCTGTCCTCAACTCACTCTGTGGACCAGGCTGGCCTTGAACTCAGAAATCCTCCTGCCTCTGCCTCCTGAGTGCTGGGATTAAAGACATGCTCCTGGTTAGTTCTTTTACTTGAGTTTTTGAGAAAGGTAGCCCATGGTAGCCTGAACCCAGGTTGGTATTCACCTTGCAGGGATCCTCCTGCCTCGGGGTCCTGAGTGCTGGAATCACATCTAGCTCTTCTGTGACGTTTCCTATATGAATGTCTATCATTTACTTTCTCCACATCTGTACATTACCCTCCCCTTTCTGCTGCACACTGGGTGATTTACAGGTATGTTCTGTTTTTATTCTTTGTGATGCTGATGACGGATCTAGAGTACCAGTGAGGGGCTAGAGGTGTGGCTGAGTGCTACAGCACCTGCCTGGCAGGCATGCAACTAGGTTTTCCCCATAACACTGCAAAGTAAATATATAAATTAATGAGTAAATGAGTTCATAGACTCCTTAGTCATCAAGTTGATACAATTACACAACTCCTCCATGACTATTTAGAGCACTCATGAGACCGAGAGAGGGTTCACGGGTAAAAGAGCTTACCGTGCAAACATGGTGACCTGAGTTCAATCAATCTCCTGAACCCACAATAGAAGAATACCAGCTTCCTGCAAGTTGCTCTATGGCCTCCAAGGGTACTATATGGCACGTGTGCACCTCACTCACTCTCTCTCACACACACAAATGTGTGCTGGGGATGTACGGAGGCGGTTCCCATGCTCCATCAGGACTTACGGTAACAAAGGCTGAAATGGTCCTCCACTGCTTTTCTGAGCAGCTGGGCTTCTCCATTTTCGGGACACAGTGGTTTCTCTTCAGTCAGCCCTTCCCCCTGGCCTGCAAACACAGGATGAGAATGGGTCAGAGTAAGCACTCTGTCTGGCCCTTTTATCTGTATTTTTGGTACTGAGGGAAAAGGAGGGAAAAAAGGAAAAAAATCATAAAATGACCCTCTTACGTAAAGAAATAAAGAGGGATCTTTTTTTGTTGGTTTTGGTTTTTGTTTTTCGAAGGATCGAAGACAGAGCTTCACACATTCTAGACAACCACTCTACTAACTGAGCTCTTTCTCCTAGTCCCTAGAGCAATTTTTCCAAAAAGATTTATTTATTTATTTATTTATTTATTTATTTATTTATTTATTATGTATACAGTTTTCTGTCTACATATATGTCTGCAGGCCAGAAGAGGGTACCAGATATCATTATTGATGGCTGTGACCCACAATATGAGTACTGGGAGTTGAACTCAGGACCTCTGGAAAAGCAGCCAGTACTCTTAACTGCTGAGCCATGTCTCCAGTTCAAATAGAGTAATTTTTAAAAAAGAGTTATTCTTATGTGCATGTGTGTGTGTGTGTGTGTGTGTGTGTATGACACATGTGTGTGTATACTCTGGGAGGCCAGAAGAGAACATCCGATCCCTTGGCGCTGGTGTTACCAGAGGTTCTTACAGATCTGATGAAGATGCTGAGAGCCAAACTTGGGTCCTGTGTAGGCACAGCAATGCCTTAACCACTGACTATCTCTCTAGCCCCAACAGAATGGCAGGTTTATATGATGAATAGGATCAAGCATGGTGGCCACCCCTGAAATGAAGCGACTGCTCCCCGTATGCCTGGGTGAGTCAGCACTTGGGAGTCTGAGAAAGGAGGGCCAGCACAAGGGCAGCAACGACTACAGTCTCACGGGTGACCCTATCTCAAAATGACACAAATAACAAGAAAGAACAAGAAAAATCCTCAAATCAGCAACTAAATCCTACACCATCTCAAGAATCTGTAGCTGGGCATGGTGGCACAGACCTTCAATCGCAGCACTCAGCAGGTGCAGGGAGGAGGATCCTGAGCTGAGGTAATCCTCAGCAGTAAATGCAATACACCATGTCAGCATGAGCAAAATTCCTGTCATCAGGCTAGGCATGCTGGGACGTGTTGTCAATCTCAGCACTCAGGAGGCAGAGCAGATGGGTGTGAGTTCAAGGACAGCCAGGGCTACCCAAAGAAACCCTGTCTTGAAAAAACAAAACCATGGGGCTGGAGAAATGGCTCAGCGGTTAAGAGCACTGACTGTTCTACCAGAGGTCCTGATTTCAATTCCCAGCAACCACATGGTGGCTCACAACCATCTCTAATAAGATCTGTTGCCAACTTCTGGCCTGCAGGGACACATGCAGGCAGAACATTGTATACATAATAAATAAATAAATTTAAAAAAAAATAAAGAAAAGGAAAAAAAAAAAAACCAACCTGTAGTTGGTTTGTTTAACTATTTATTTTTAACTCTTTCGGCTCTTTGGGGCCTGTCACCCAGCTCCCAAATAAATTACACAGAGGCTTATTCTTTTTTTTCTTCTTCTTGTTTTTGTTTTGTTTGTTTGTTTTTGGAATTCCCTCTGTAGACCAGGCTGGCCTCAAACTCACAGATATCCACCTGCCTCTGCCTCCTGAGTACTGGGATTAAAGGCACCACCATCCCCTGGCCACAGCGGGTGTGTGTGTGTGTGTGTGTGTGTGTGTGTGTGTGTGTGTGTGTGTGTTTTTCCGAGAAAGGGTTTCTCTGTAGCTTTGTAGACCAGGCTGACCTCGAACTCACAGAGCTTTGCTTGCCTCTACCTGCTGAGTGCTGGGATTAAAGGCGTGTGCCACCACAGCCTGGCAATTATGCTTAATTCTTATAAATTCCCGGCCTTAGTTTATTTTTAGCCATCTTTTCTTTTTTTTAAAAAAAATATTTATTTATTATGTATACAATATTCTGTCTGTGTGTATGCCTGCAGGCCAGAAGAGGGCACCAGACCTCATTACAGATGGTTGTGAGCCACCATGTGGTTGCTGGGAATTGAACTCAGGACCTTTGGAAGAGCAGGCAATGCTCTTAAACCACTGAGCCATTTCTCCAGCCCCAGCCAGCTTTTCTTAATTTAAATCATCCTGTCTATCTTTTGCCTCTGGGCTTTTATCTTTCTCTTTCCGTATACCTTTCTTTACTTTTTATTCCATGGCTGGCTGTGTAGCTGGCCCCTGAAGTCCTTTCTCCTTTTCTCGTTCCTTGATCTCTTCATTCCAGATTTCTCCCATTTATTCTCTCTGCCTGCCAGCACCACCCATCCTTTCTCCTGCCTGGCTATTGGCTAGTCAGCTCGTTATTAGACAGGAAAGTAACACAGCTCACAGACTTAAACAAATGCATCATAAAAGAATGCAGCACACCTTTGCATCATTAAACAAATGTTCCCCAGCAGAAATGAATGCACATCTTTAACTTATATTCTACAACACCAAACAGAGAAACAAAAAACTCAATAAATGCAATACATCACGTTAACAGAATGCTGAGCAAAAATGCTATCATCAGTGTGGTATATGTTTTAATCTTGGGAGGTAGAGGGAGGAGGATATCTGTGAGTTCAAGACCAGCCTGGTCTAGATAGCAAGTCTTAAGTCAGCTAGGGCTACATAATGAGACCCTGCCTCAATTTTTTTTTTAATAAAATGAAATATGAGTATGTGATACTTGATTCGCCTAATCAAATATCAAAGTTATACTTCTTTTTTTAATCTATTGCTCTTTTTTTCTTGTTTTTATTGTTTGTCTAACAATAAAAGCAGTATAGTTTCATGTCATAAAATTTTGAGAATCAAAAAAAAAAACAAAAATGAAATATGAGGCTACAGTATACAGTTCAATGGTGAAGTACTTGGCTAGCATGTGTGAGGACCTAAATTCAGTCCCCAATGTAAAAACCAAGCAAACAAACGAACAAACAGCACCAGGGGAGACATGATACAGTGCTGGCCACCTACAATGCTGTGCGAAGTCTTTCTGGAAATCCTGTCTGGCGTTGACAAAGGCACAGCCTCGATCTGTCCCCACCACGTACACCTCTGCCTCATACACGGCGATGCAGGCCACCTCGGCCTTGGACTTGGCCAGCTCTTTACACTGCAACAGAAACGCAGAACAATGGTGGCTTCTACACATGCAGGACTCGAGTTGGTTAGGTGGGCTGAGGAGTCCTACTAAAGGGAAGAAGAGAGATGGCACACACCCATGATCCCAGCACAGCAGAGACAGAAAGCTCAAAGTCTCCCTGGCATAGCAAGTTCAAGGTCAGCCTGGGCTGGATGAGAATCTGTCTCAAAAAACAAAGCAAAGAAGGGGCAAGTACGAAGAGATTTTCTCCCAGACGCCCAAACTGCTCACTCTTTCTCTTTCCATATTCTACTTTCCACTTTATTATGAGTAGTGGTAGTAGTGCGTGTGTGTGTGTGTGTGTGTGTGTGTGTGTGCATGCATGCATCAGTGTGCCCACATCACAGTACTCGTGAGAAGGTCAGAGAACAGCTTGCAGGGGTCAGTTCTCTCCTTCTACTCTGTGGGTCCTGAGAACTGAGCTCAGACAGTCAGCGTTGTGTCGGGCTCCTTTGCCTGTTGAGCTGTCCCACTGGCCCTACTTTACGGTTATTATATTTACCTACAGAAACACATACACACATGATGGAAGACCTGCGAGGGGGCCTGCTCTGCCCTCATGCCTTGCACCCCGTGTCTAGAAGAAGCCTGGATTGTGAGGGCCCATCATGAGTGCTTGTTTTTCAAATGCAGAAATGGATCCGTTTCCATTCCATTATTTTTGGGGCAGATATTTCTAGTTTTCTTTTCTTAGAGGGTAAAGAGGATGGTCTCATGTGTCCCAGACTGGCCTTGAACTCACTGTTAGGCTAGCAAGATGGCCTGGTGGGTAGCCTTACAACCTGGGTTCGATCCCCAGGACCCACAAGATGGAAGGAGAGTACCAGCTTCCCAAAAGCCATCCTTGGGGTGCATTCTATGGCCTGTACATGCGCACGCACATCACATACACTAAATGTTTGTAAAAAGATCAAAACAAGCTGGGCGGTGGTGGCGCACACCTTTAATCCCAGCACTCGGGAGGCAGAGGCAGGCGATCTCTGTGAGTTCGAGGCCAGCCTGGTCTACTAGAGCTAGTTCCACGCCGGGCAATGGTGGCGCACGCCTTTAATCCCAGCACTCAGGAGGCAGGTGGATCTCTGTGAGTTCGAGACCAGCCTGGTCTACAGAGCTAGTGCCAGGACAGGCTCCAAAGCCACAGAGAAACCCTGTCTCGAAAAAC
>NC_022010.1:23426917-23427556 GCF_000317375.1 Microtus ochrogaster
AAAAAAAAAAAAAAAAGATCAAAACAACCCTGACCCTTGCTGCCCTTGAATTTCTGATCCTTCTTTCTCTCCCTCCCAAAGTGCTGGGATTTACGGATGTGTACCGCCACTCCTGGAATGAAGGATACCCTCATACAGACAAGACGGGGTACATAAGGAGTGACCCCAAAGTGTGTCACCAGCCTTCAGCAATGGTCTGAGAAATTGGCAGAACCAGAGCATCTCACCATGGACTCCAGAGCAGACATGAGGAACGTCACCACCATCCTGCTGTCTGAAGACTCATCTCCAGTGGGCACGGTGGGCACTGCCACCCGGGCCATTGCTCCTGCAAAAGAGAAACAAGGATGCAAGTGGTGTCAGTGTCCTTGTGATCACATGACTACAGCTCCGTGAGTTCATGAATTGAAGGACCATTACGGCTTAAAGTTTTGATCCCCAAGCTGGTGCAGGTGAGGCATCCTGAGGACATGAGGGTACCCTTGTAGGATACCCAGACTCTACCTAACCTGAAGCTCCCACAGCAAAGATACAAGATGCATGGAGGAATGTGTGGTTGAGGTGAGTCCCATCATGACCTACGAGGAAGTTCTTTTTTTTAAAAATATTTATTTATTTATTTTGTATACAATATTCTTT
>NC_022010.1:23427656-23429701 GCF_000317375.1 Microtus ochrogaster
GGGAATTGAACTCAGGACCTTTGGAAGAGCAGGCAATGCTCTTAACCACTGAGCCATCTCTCCAGCCCCTATGAGGAAGTTCTTGAGAGAAGAGTGCTCCAGTTATTTTTTTAAAGGGTCTCATAAAATATCCCCTGGCTGGCCTGGAACTCATCTATAGACCACGGAAGCAGGCCTCAAAGTCATAAAGATCTTCCTGTTGTTGCTGCCTCCTGAGTGTTGGGATTAAAGGAATGTGCCCCACCACGCCTGTTTCTATTTATTTTATTTTGAAGAAGGGTCTTATGCAGCCCACCCTGCTGACATTGAACTATGTGGCCAACGATGACTTCCTGACTGACCCTCCGGCCTCTATTTTCCAAGTGCTAATACAGACACATCCCACTATGCTTGGGTTAAAACACTGGCCTATAACAAAGAAGGAAATGACAGGAAGAGAGGTGGGGGCTGATCCTAAGGGATTAGCAGCTGTCACCAATTCTGCACTAACAGTGATGAACAATCAACAGTGTCCTACTAATTATGCTTTATTTGTATCCTGTATAAACAACACAAGAGGCAGGGAATCTTTCTTAAAACTGCTTTTATTATCTTTTCTTATTGCGTGTGTAGGCATGTACACCAAAGCACACACATGGAAGTCAGTGGACAACTTTTTCTGAGGTTTTGGTTTTATTTCTCTCTCTCCCTCCAGACAAGGTTTCACACAGCTCAGACTGGCCTTGAACTTACTACGACTTGGCTGAATTGGCCTTGAATTCCTGAGCCTTCTGTCTCCACCTCCCAAGTGTTCAGATGACAGGCAGTTGTCACCACATTGGGCTCCCAGTTTTCTTTAAAAAATGTTTCTGCTTATACATAGGCAAATGTGAGCATGGGGTGCCTCCAGGGGTCAGAAGAGGGTCTCAGATCCCCGGAGCTGGCGTTAGAGGTGGCTATGAGCCACCAGACATGGGTGCTGGGAACAAACTCAGGTCCCCTGCAAGAGCAGCAGGCGCTGTAATCACTGAGCACCTCCCTGGCCCCATAACCACCATTATTAGCCCTTCTGAGAAAAGGGTACATTATGCACGAGCCCAAGCTAACCCAAACTCACGATCCTCCTGCTTCAGCTTGCTGAGGCTGAGGGTTGCAGACATGGACCACCAAACGCAGTGGAACTAAACACTTCAAGCCATCAACAAGCCCCAAAGAATATAATCTCTAATAGGTCTTAATAGTAAAAGCTCAGAGTCAGATATAGGGGGAAATGCTGAGAGATCGGAGAGATGAAGAAGCAAAACCACAGTCACCTTACCTACTCAACTTCCCAGCCAAAAAGACACTGAGTTCCTGTTTCCTCTGGCCTCATCACCTCCTCTCTCTGCCCAGCCATATCACTTCCTGTCTGTCTGTACAGACCTCTATGATTAGCTAGTGGTTAGCTCTGCCCTCAGATCTTCAAGCAAGCTTTATTTGTATAAACAAGGTATCACCACAAAGTTTGATCCAGCAATTCTATTCTTTAGTAAACTCCCACAAGAATCCAAAAATAAATACCCATACCCAGCACACAAAAATAAACACAGTGGTGTCATGCACCACAGACAAAACGTGCTTTATTTATTCTCCTACCTTTAAAAGATAATTTAGTTATGTGTGCATATGTGTGTGTGTGCACACTCACGTGCATGCACTGAGGTGCCTGTGGAGGCCAGAAAAGAACTTTAAATCCCTTGGATCAGAGTTACAGAGGGTTGTGAGCTCCCTGCTATGGGTTCTCAGAGTTCTACTTTGGTCCTCTGCAAAGGCAGCAAGCACTCCTAACTGCTGAGCCATCTCTCCAGCACCTCCACTTATTGTTATAAACAAATAGGTCTTATTTACTAGGTTCTCAGAAAATGTTAACTGTATAAAACTAACAGTGAGAAATGACTATGTTTGAAAAACAGCTCCATGGATCAAAGGAGAAGACAGGACGGTAAGAAGCAGAGTCCTAGAACATAAAGAGGGCTGCAGAGTCAGAGCCTGGAACTTGTGGGGTCAAATTTTTTTTTTTTTTTTTT
>NC_022010.1:23430116-23430966 GCF_000317375.1 Microtus ochrogaster
TACTTCTCCAGCCCCCTAAATTGGAAGTCTTGATCACAGCACATCTGGATTGTTGACCACAACCAGGGAGTCTCTGTCTTACCTACATGTCAGGTGATATTGATAGTGCACAGACAAAAGGCTGGCAACCAATGCACACTGTGCATCTTGGGGACATTACTGAGGGCTTCAGAGTCTTGGGACAGATAGTCATGGGCATCTTTCCTAAAACATTCAGACAGCAACACTGCCTCCCTTATGCTTTTCTCTCAAAATGAAGCCAACTCCAAAGGATCCACAAGATGTCTTTTCCGAGCCAGGCATGGTTGGCGCATGCCTTCAGTCCCAGCACTCAAGAGGCAAAGGCAAGTGAATCTCTGTGAGTTCGAGGCCAGCCTGGTCTACAGAGTGAGTTCCAGGTCAGGCTCCAAAGCTACACAGAGAAACCCTCAACAAAACAAAACAAAAGATGTTCTTTTGGGCTGTACTATTTAATAAAGAGCCAGCAGGTCTATAAGTCCTCAACACTTTCTCCAAATTTCACTTGTAGTAAAAGGTCTCTCAGAAAACCATCTTTCAAAATTTCTCGCCTTATGATAATTTCAGAACAAATGGCCCTTACTGGCAGCACCTGCTGAAGAGCCCAACTGCCCAGAGGAGCCGGGACATCTGTGGAGGGGCACGCTTGGAAGAGCTCTTTCATTAAAAGTGTGTGTGTGTAAAAGTGTTTTTCCCACATGTATGTATACTATGTTCATGCCTGGTGATGGAGGAGGTCAGAGAGGATATTGGATGCCCTGGAACTGGAGTTACAGGTAGTGGCGGTTTTGGGTTTTGAGTTGCCAGATGGGGGCTGGGAATTGAACCCTAG
>NC_022010.1:23431982-23436271 GCF_000317375.1 Microtus ochrogaster
CGAAAAAAAAAAAAAATTTTTTTTTGGTTGTTGTACTAAGTGTTATCGTCATAGACCACCTTGTACTCTCAACCAGATCGGACACAAGCCACATTCTGGAGCCTGTGTCCTTTCCTCTGCTTTTCTGGAGCACAGACGTCCCTGGCTGCTAAGAGCTCAGACCCGCCCCCCAAATCCTGGGGCCAACTGGAAAGGCGCGACATCAAGGGCGGAGCCAGAGCACCGTTACTAGGCAAACGCGATGGCCCCGCCTCTCCTCTTAACCAATCAAGTGCTTCCACAGCCAGGGCAGGCATGTCGGGTATCACGTGACCTCCTTTCCCGCCTCCACGCTCCCGTCGCAGCCAATCAAAACAGAGATTCTGGTGTGCGCCTGGCGTGCCCCGGCCCGGTCGCCCAGCGGCGCATCTCCCCCGCCCCACCCCCACTCCGCAGGGCCTGCTCGCGGTTCGGTAAACTGGGTTCGCAGCCGGCCTCTGGGCCCCTGAGTGTTCCGCCACGAGCCCCGAGACACGTCTCTTCCCCGGAGGAACTTCCGGAAGCGGAAGTCGTGAGGGAAGCGGCAGCGGAATACGCACCTGAGGGCCCTGCCGTGCGGGCCGCGCCGGGGGTCTGAAGCCTGGGCTGCGCGTGCGCAGCGGCCCCGGTCAGGCGGCGGGAGCGCGCACGGAGAGGGAGGTTGAGCCGGCGGTGCCTCCTCCCCACCGGCCTCTTTACTCTTCTCCTTTTTTATTAGTTTTTTTTTTTTTGTCCTTTTTCCCTTTCTTTTTTTCCCCTTACGTTTGCTTTCCAGAAGGTCGGCTTTCCGCGAGTGTCCGAAGCACCCCCAGGGGGGACGGCCACTTCCGGTGCGCTGCGGCGCGGCTTCCGCGAGGCCACCAGCTGGAGTGCGTGGCGCGGATGTGTTCCCGCGCCGCCTCCTAAATGTGCATGGCCTTCCTTGATCCACGTATATCTTTAAATTTGGCTTTGAGTGCTCTCGCGTGCTTCTGGAGGCCAGAAGTTACCTTTAAAAATTTGTGGCTAGTGCCTGGAATATGTTGATGAGTGGGTCTCCTATCGCTAGATCCTGTGGTCATCGCTTTGGCTGCAAATCCCTTCCTCTCCGGACTTGTCAAAATCAAGTCACTCACCCTTGCAATATGTGGCCTTCCAGGACAGCGATCGGTGGTGGTTTTTGCTCCCACAGCCCTCTTTCCCCCACTCTCTCGGTACTTCAACATTCCTACTTTCTGTCTCGAGTCTGTGGTTTACCCCCAGTGTTCTTCTTAAAAAATAATAAAAGGGGGGCAGGGGGTGTTCTTCTTGAACACGGGGCACAGGACAGACACGACACGGCGGCCCCCACTTGGGTCCACTTTAATGGGGGAGGGAAACACGAGGAAAAGGCAGGACGAGAGAGGGGCCTCGTGTGGCCCTGCCTTTTAACGGGGGGCACAAGGCAATCTGGGAAGAATATCCCACACCTGCGCGCAGGTGTGCGCACAGGCAACCATAGTCCAGGGGGAGTCTGGGAGTTGTAGTTTTCCAAAAGAACAACACCCAGTCCTTGACTCATCTTACCTAGTTTAAGGATTGCTAAACACCGGTTACATAGTTTGTGTTGATTTGTTGTTGCTTTTCAAGGCACGGTTTCTCTGTGTAGCCTTGGCTGTCCTAGAACTTGCTCTGTAGAGCAGGCCGGCCTGGAACTCAAAGAGACATGCCTGCCTCTGCCCTTAAGTGCTGGGATTAAAGACCTGTGCCACCACCGCCCAGTCTAGACCATACCTCTGAACTGGGGATCTATGTAAACAACTGTCTGTTTTGAAATCTCTGCTTGGAAGATGATCGGCCTGTGGGATGACATGGCCCACCCTTGCCCCATCTCCAGCAGTCCTCCCTATTTCTGTCACGGGGTTTCAACCCATGGTGCTTGACCCCATTGGCTTTCTGGGAATAGGAGCAAGTGCCGGGGGACCTGTTTCATTTCCTGATAGTCAGGAAGCAGAAGAAGGGAATGAGAGAAAGGAAAGGGAGGGAGGGAGAGAAGGAGGAAGTAGAGAGAGAGGAAATGAGAAAGGAGAGAAGAGAACAGAGGGGAAAAGGGAGGAGGAGACAGAAAATACAGGCTGACTTTGGGGCTGGAGAGATGGCTCCAAGGTTAAAAGTACCAACTGGTCTTCTGAGGGATCCAGGTTCAATTCCCAGCGCCCACATGGCAGCTCATCACTGTCTGTAACTCCAGTTCCAGGGGACCTGACACCCTCACAGGCATACATGTAGGCAAAACACTAATGTTCATAAGGTAAAAATAAAAATAGTCATCAGCTGGGGATCAGGTTTTCAGTACATGGGCTTTCGGGGAGGATACTTTACCCCAGACCACAATAGCTGCTTAATTTTTTTCCTGTTTTTTTTTTTAATTTTTTTTTAAAGATTTATTTGTCTACGATGTATATAGTATTCTGATTGCACGAATGCCTGCAGGCCTGAAGAGGGCACCAGATCTCATCATAGATGGTTTTGAGCCACCATGTGGTTGCTGGGAATTCCAGGACCTTTGGAAGAGCAGCCAGTGCTCTTAACCACTGAGCCATCTCTCCAGTCCCCCCCCCCTTTTTTTTCCTGTTTTTGAGACAAGATCTCTACTTAGCTCTGGCTGCTCTTAACTGTAGAGCAGGCTGGCCTTGAATTCACAAAGATCTATCTGTCTCTGCCTCCTGACTGCTGGGATTTAGGCTACTACACCTGGGTAAATATATCCTAATTTACAAAAACAAAAACATACCAAAAAACCAAAGCAAGGAAACGGACACACAAGTAGCTGGAGCTCTCTGGAACCTAATTGCACACACATGCACTGCACACACACCCCTAAATCTCAGGAGGCAGAGGCAGGCCAATATCTGAGTTTAGAGCCATTCTGGTGTACACAGCAAGTTGTAGGTCAGCCAGAGCTACATATGGAGATCCTGTTTCAACAGTAATAAGCTACACATTGCAATCATAAAAGATCAGTATCAAGCACGCCTTTAATCCCAGCACTCGGGAGGCAGAGGCAGGCGATCTCTGTGAGTTCGAGACCAGCCTGGTCTACAGACCTAGTTCCAGGACAGGCTCCAAAGCCACAGAAAAACCCTGTCTCGAAAAACCAAAAAAAGAGATCAGTATCAACAAGAAAGGACCAAATAAGAAAAACAAATAATGTTTAGCAACAACAGGCAGAGTGCAGGGCCCGCTCAGGGCGACACCCTCCATGACACACTGGTGAACGCTGCACTAGTGAGCAGGACTCAAGGTTGTCAATGCCATTTATAGTGTCTCTCAGCTCATCGATTTAATGGAACCCCAGTGAGAAAACCCAGTGGGACTTTTTAAAAATGCTGCTTGACAAGATGACTTCTTAGCTTATATGGAAGTAAATGTTATGAATAGCAAAGTCAGGTCTGTGGGAACAGAACAGATCAAAACAGGGGGAGCTGAATGACAACCAGAACACACGTCACAGCAGCAGAAACCTTGTCGAAGAATCGCTGAGCTTTCCCCTCCACCTCTGTTTTTTGAGACCAGGTCTGATGTAGCTCAGGCTAGCCTCACATTCATTATGTAGCCAAGGATGACCAGGAAGTCCTGATCTTCCTGCCTCTACCTCCCAAGTGCTTGGATTTCAGCCTTGCATCCCAATGCTCAGCTTCGTTGTGGCATTTCAAACACTGAGGTTATGTTTGTGGTAGATAATAGATTATTTCGGGGTGATGAAGTATGCATTTGGCCGCATGCAGTGGCACACACCTTTAATCCCAGCACCCTGGAGGTGGAGACACAATCACTGTGAGTTCCAGGCAAGTCAGGGCTATACAGTCAGGTCTTGTTCCAGAAAGAAAGGGAAGTATATCAACAGTTGTTAGTTGCAGGGCGGTGAGATGGCTTGGAGTGTAAAGGTGCTTGTCTTTTGAGTATGACATCCTTGAGTTCATCCTTGGAAACTACACAGTGGAGGGAGAGAATCACTCTCAAAAGATGTTCAATGACTTCCACACCTGTGCTGCGGAGTGCATGCACCCCCCATGTACAAGTGCATAAATGAAATGTATTTCATTATTTTTTTAAATTGAGACTGGGCTTGGAAGTCTTTGCTTGTACTCCTGGCTCCCAGGAGGTAGAGGCAGGAGGATCAGGAATTCAAGCAACATAGTGTTGAGAGGAGGGCGGTGGGCTGTGTCCCACCACCCGGGAGGGCTCCCGGAGCGGCGGGCTGCGTTCCAGCTCAGCTCCGCACAGCTAGATTATGCCCCGAAATAATTACA
>NC_022010.1:23438123-23440888 GCF_000317375.1 Microtus ochrogaster
GAGACAGGGTTTCTCTGTATTCTCTGTAGCTTTGGATCCGGTCCCGGTGAAAGACCTGGATAACTCCAGACCCTTCTAGCAAGAAAAAAATAGAGCCAAAAATCTAAGCAGGGAGAGAAGAATCAAAAATCTAGATTACGGGAGGAGTGGGAGGCTGGGAGGAGGCGGAAATTTTTTTTTCTCAATAAAAAAAAAAAGAAAAAAAATCTAGATTAACTGGTTCAGTGACTCTATTTCAGGAACTAACTGAAGATAAATTAGATTATAATCTTGAGAAACAGGGAGTTACCCCCTTGTGATTATCACTGGTATTTTCGGAATTTTCCAGTGACACCTTCCCTACCCCCTTTGGTTGGTTTCTTCCCTTAAATACCCCTTCTCCAACTACTCGGGGTCGAATTCTCTACCCCTGCATAGAGTTTCGGCCCCAGTGCACTGGATCCTGTCCTGTCAATAAACCTTGTATGATTGCAGCAAGGACAGTCTCTCGTGAGTTCCTGGGGTGTCATGTTATCCCGAGCCGTGAGTGAGAGTCTCCCTGATCCGGAGGTCTTTCATTGGAACTAGCTCTTGTAGATTAGGTTGGCCTTGAACTCACAGAGATCCGCTTGCCTCTGCCTCCTGAAGGCTGAGATTAGGGTCTCAACTTGACTGGCCTGGAACTTGCTATGTAGACCAGGCTAGCCTCAAACTAGATCTGCCTGCCTCTGCCTCCTGAGTGCTGGGATTAAAGGTGTGCACCACCACCGCGGGGTTGAGTTTTCCTTTTGTCAGATAGTCTTTGAAATCCTGATCCTCAGGCTGGAGAGATGGCTCAGAGGTTAAGAGCATTGACTGCTTCTTCCAGAGGTTCTGAGTTCAATTCCTAGCAACCACATGGTGGCTCACAACCATCTATAATGAAATATGGTGCCCTCTTCCCCTCTTCTGGCCTGCAGGGACATATGCAGGCAGACCACAGTATACTTAATAAATAAATAAATCTTAAAAAAAATAAATCCTGATCCTCCCTAGAGTCATGGCAGGTGTGCACCACCGTACATGTCTAAGAGCTATTTATTTAATTATTTACTTTTAGATTTATTTATTATGCATACCGTGTTCTGCCTGCATGTGTCCCTGCAGGCCTGAAGAGGGCACCAGATCTTATTATAGATGGTTGTGAGCCACCATGTGGGTGTCAGGAATTGAATTCAGGTGCTCTGGAAGAGCAGCCAGTTCTCTTAACCTCTGAGCCATCTCTCCAGCCCCGAGCTGTTGATTTTTAAGTTTTCTCTGCAGTGCTCAGGCTTACAGATAGTGGGCAGAATGCTCTACAGCTCAGCCATGCCCAGTTCTTCACTGGGGGATTCTAAGCAAGGGCTCAACTCAGTCATATCTCTAAGTGAGTTTTTTTTTTTTGTTGTTGTTTTGTTTTTTCGAGACAGGGTTTCTCTGTGGTTTTGGAGCCTATCCTGGAACTAGCTCTTGTAGACCAGGCTGGTCTCGAACTCACAGAGATCTGCCTGTCTCTGCCTCCTGAGTGCTGGGATTAAAGGCGTGCGCCACCACTGCCCGGCTTCTAAGTGAGTTTGAATCATTGCTCTGATACTGTTCCATGCTGTTGCTCAGGCTGGCCTGGGACCCTTGGTTCTCCTGTCCCAGCATCCACAATGCTGGCATGACAGGGGTGTGCCATCACATCGACGCTCCACTCATTCACTGGTCCCGATTTTTACATCATCGCCTCATGACATCTTCCTAATCACACATGAATGAGCACCTTGACAGGCTATCTAGTCAGGAAAGAAACCTTGGCATCTGTGAACTGTCTTCACCCCCTTTACTCTGTCCTCCATAAGCCGTATCTTTTATCATTGTTGGTGGTGTTCCTCCCCCCCCATATGTAAAAGCAAAGAGCCTTTATTTTAATCAAGTTTGCAAACTCGGTCTCTCCACAAATCCAACGTATTGGAATATCTGGAGAGCCCCGAGCTCAATTAGATTTTGTTGTTGTTTTTTCCAGACAAGGTTTCTCTGTATTTCTTTGGCTGTCCTGGAACTTTGTAGTCCAGGCTAACCTCGATCTCACAGAGACCCACCTCCCTCTGCTTCCTGAGTGCTAGGATGAAAGGCATGTGCCACTACCGCCCAGCTCATGGTCCACATCTTTTTTTTTTTTTTTCCCCGAGACAGGGTTTCTCTGTAGCTTTGGTGCCCGTCCCGGAACTAGCTCTTCTAGACCAGGCTCGCCTCGAACTCCCAGAGATCCACCTGCCTCTGCCTCCCGAGTGCTGGGATTAAAGGCATGTGCCACCACCGCCCGGCCATGGTCCACATTTTAAGGGGCATATGTATCCTCCCATTTTGCCTTGGCTCCTGCAGGGTTGGATTAGCCTTGCTTTCAGCCTATACCAGGAAGTGAGGCCCCGCCTTATGAGTATTGAGTGTCTTTCTCTGCCAGGCTCTGCTCTACTGAGACCTGACAGGAAGTTTGACCTAGAGGCTATGAATGGAGCCTGCTGAATCTTGTGGCCGTGTCTGTTGTGAAGCATCCACTTTGGGGACGGACTTTACCTGTTTTCTAAGCAGCAGGTGGCTTCTCCTTGAATTGCATAGGCAGCATGCTCATAAAAAGCAGACCCAGCTGAGTACTGACCTTCTAGGTACTTTATATCCCCGTGCAGTGCAGAGCTGTGTCGAGCTCTTTCCTGGCTACCCCACCTTTTTTTTTTTTTTTTTTAATATTTATTTATTTATTATGTATACAATATTCTGTCTGTGTG
>NC_022010.1:23442186-23447360 GCF_000317375.1 Microtus ochrogaster
GCCTGCCTCTGCCTCCCGAGTGCTGGGATTAAAGGCGTGCGCCACCACCGCCCGGCCTGATTTTAATTTTTTAAATTGTTTTTTTGATACAGGGTTTCTCTGTGTAGCTTTGGTTGACTTTGAATTCACAGAGATCTGCCTGCCTCTGTCTCCTGACTGCTGGGACTAAAGGCATGTACTGTAACCCTTTGTTTTACAAAAACAATCTCATTTCATAGTCTGAAAATTTCCGTTTAGCCTTTCATTCTGAAGCTGAGATCCAAGGGGCTAAGAAAGGCACACAGAAGTCAGGTACAGTTCAACCAGGGTTGAATCTGGCAGGGTGGCATGGGTCTGTAATCCCAACACTTGGGAGGCTGAGGTAGGAGAATTGCAGTGAGTTAGAGGCTAGCCTGGGCTACAGAGTGAGACCCTATCTCAAAAAAAAAAAATCAGAAAGTTGGAGAGGGGCTCATCAGTTAAGAACACTGCTTGGTTTTCCTGAGGACCAGGGTTCTGTTTCTAATATTCACATGGGGGCTGTCAACTGCAACTCCAGTTCCAGAGGATCCAGTACACACATGGTACACAAACATACTTGAAGGCAATACAGCCATATACATGAAAGAAAGTAGCCAAAATAAAATACATCAACCAACCAGGGCTGGGTGTGGAGGCACACACTTTAATTTCACCACTTGGGAGGCAGAGGCAGGTAGACATCTGAATTTGAGGCTAACCTGCTCTACATAGCAAGTTCCTGGCTAATTAGGGCTAAATGAGACCCTGTCTCAAACAGGCAAACAAATATATATATACATACATACATACATACATACATACATACATACATAAAGCTTTCTTCTCTTCCAGGCTGGCTTCCAATTTGCAGCAACTTGCCTCAGCCCTAGAACTGGGGTACAGATGGAGTTACAGGCTACCGTTCCCATTTTCGCTCCAGTGAAATAAGCATCTAGAATGCTTCCTCTAACTCCTTTCAATATTTATAAAAACAATTCGTGGGGCTGGGAGAGTGGCTCAGTGTTAGCCTATACCCTAAGTATGTGTGAGGCCCTGGGTTCAATCCCTAGCAAACTGAAATTCCTAGAACTTGAAAAGGGGCAGCAAGAACCATAGGGTGGCAACACTTCACAGGCATCTTCAAATAATACTGGGACACTCATTTAAGTCCCCTGCTCATGGATAACTACAGTAAAGCTATAGATTTCCCACAGTGTTTGCTTTCATCTAGGAGAAGTTCTGGTAGGACCTCCATCTGCCAATAGTAAAGATGGCTGCATTTCCCTAAGCGCTTCGCCTTCAGCCATTAGTAAGTATGGCCGCATCTACTTCCGCCGGGCCAGGGAGGGTCAAGGGTAACGCAAGATGGCGGCGCCCATAAGCAGCTAAGGCGTGAAGCGGAGGATGCTGGCGGCGGCCGGGACTCTTCTGGGGCGACGGCTGAGGTGGTCGGCACCGGCCCGCGAGCACTGGAGAGCGGCCGGGAGCTCACGGAGCCGGCGTGAGGCGGCCGAGGCCGAGGCGGACGCGCCGGTGTTCCAGTATGTGGGCGAGCGCGCGGTCCGCGCCGATCGAATCTTCGTATGGGGCTTCAGCTTCTCGGGGGCTCTCGGAGTTCCCAGCTTCGTGGTGCCGGCCTCGGGGCCCGAACCCCGCGCTGGGCTGCGGCCCCGACGCAGGATCCAGCCGGTACCTTACCGCCTGGAGCTGGACCATAAGGTGAGGGCCCCGGCATCCTCACGGCCTCGTAGGGGACGTTCTTCCCTAGGTGGCCGGACTTCCGGGAGCTTGACCTCCTAGTTCCTGGCATTTGTTGGGGAAGGCCAAGAAGATTGTTTATCTCAGTCCTCTGCTTTTGACTGCTTGAACTTGCTTCTGTGTCTTAGCATTTTTTTTGTGTGTGTGCGGTTTGCTTGTGGCTAGAGAAAGTTTTGTGTCTTCGTTTATTTTTCTTGCCTGATTGCATAGGTTGACAACCACATCAGGTTTTCTGCCCATCTTGGATTATTTGCTCAGCACGCCAGGAGTCTCGCCTCCAGTTACTGGGGATGAAAGGAGGATAAGAAAGGCCCAAAGCCCCCTCAGCTGGTAGCGTAGAAACGATGGTATCCGTACTCGGGCTAGAAAGACGCCGTGAGGTCTAGAGATGTGTTGGCTGGAGTAAGTGATGAACAGCTAGGAAAGGAAATGTCAGTGAGCAGTTGGAGAGAGAAGCTGGGAGGCTGCACATGGTGCCTCTGAAGGGGCTTACATTTGAAAAGGGCTCAGTAGGTCTGCTGTGGTGGCCAGACCTGTAGTCCAGGACTGGACAGTTGAGACAAGAGAATTGACACAAGTTGCAGACAGGCTTGGGCTACGTAGTTAAACCCTGTCTCTTACCTTCAAGATGCTGAGATTACAGCTATGTGCCACCGTTTCTGGTTGGAGTGGTGCTGGAGATGGAACCCAGGGTTTTATGCATGCCCTGATAGCACTGTATCAGCTGAGCTACGTCCCCAGCCTGGATTTTTTTTTTTTTTGTAAACAGTGTGAGATGAGGGTCTCCATCTTTTTGCTTGTAGCTAGTTGTGCTAGCATCTTTAGTTATAAAAACAAACCACCCTTTCTTTTGGGATTATTTATTGACATTTTATAGAAGTACACTTTTGTTATTGTCTGTAGTGGGGGGAATCAAACCCAGAATTGTATCATGCTAGGCAAGCATTCTACAGTGAGCTATACCTCCAGCTCTACAGGTTTCTTGTTTGTTTGTTTGTTTGTTTTTTGGCTTATTATTATTATTATTATTTTGTTTTTCAAAAACAGGGTTTCTCTGTGTAGCTCTGGCTGGCCTGGAACTTACTTTTTAGACCAGGCTGGCCTCAAACTCACTGAGATCTGTCTGCCTCTGCCTCCCAAGTGCTGGGGTTAAAGGCAAGTGCCACTGCTACCCAGGTGGTATATCAGTCTTCTTCCTTGTGGCTTTGCTGAACTTGTTAAAGGTTCTATATTTATTTATTTATTTTTTATTATGTATACAATATTCTGTCTGTGTGTATGCCTGCAGGCCAGAAGAGGGCACCAGACCCCATTACAGATGGTTGTGAGCCACCATGTGGTTGCTGGGAATTGAACTCAGGACCTTTGGAAGAGCAGGCAATGCTTTTAACCTCAGAGGAGCCATCTCTCCAGCCCAAAGGTTCTATAGATTTTTAAAAAAAAATTTAATGTCTATGGTGTTGCCTGTGTGTATGTCTGTATCACTTGTGTGCCTGGTGTCCATGGCGCCCACAAGAGATGGTAGTATGTGACGATGTATCACATTTGTTTATGTTGCATTTGTTTAACATGTAAAGATGTGTGGCTTTGCGTGCCTAAGGCACCTAATTGGTTTAATAAAAAACTGAATGGTCAATAGCTAGGCAGTAGAGGGATGGGCGGGGCTGACCGACAGAGTAAGTACGAGGAGAGAAGGGAGAAAGAAGAGCACAGGAGTTCCCCAGGGCCAGACCAGCCAGCCAGACATGGAGTAGGAAATACAGAATGAAGGAAGGTAAAAAACCTCAAGGCAAAATGTAGACGAAGAGAAACAGGTTAAAATAAATTATAAGAGCCAGTGGGACAAGCTTATGATAAGGCCGAGCATTCATAACTAATAAGTCTCTGGTTATGATTTGCGAGCTGGTTAGTGGGCCAAAAGAAAGCCTGCTGCAGGTGTGAGCCTCCATGGTAGGTGTTGGGAGTCAAAGCCAGGTCCTCTGAGAGGACTAGAAGTGCTCTTAACCACGGAGCCATCCATCTCTCCAGCCTGTTCTCGTTTGTTTATTTTGTTTCATTTTCTCTATTCTGTAGCTCTGGGTGTCCTGAAATTCACTTTGTAGACAAGGTTGGCCTAGAACTCACAGAGAACCACCCAGCCCTGCCTTCTGAGTGCTGGGATTAGAGGTGTGCTTCCTTAGACCTGGCCCAGCCCTGCCTTCTGAGTGCTGGGATTAGAGGTGTGCTTCATTCGACCTGGCCCAGCCCTGCCTTCTGAGTGCTGGGATTGAAGGTGTACTTCATTCGACCTGACCCCAGCCCCTGTGCTCACAGACTTTTGTGCATTTCTCAGTGTTTTCTATGTGCAGGTGGCCTGTGGATAGAGGTAGCTCTCTGTCCTTCTTTCTAATTGGATGCTTCTTTTCTTTTTCTTGCTTGATTTAAAGGCGTGGGGGTGGGGGACACTTTTAGTATAGTGTTAAATTGAATTAGTAAAAGCTAACATTTTTTATTTTTACTTTGAGGCAGAGTTGATATGTAACCCAAGTTGGCCTCAATCTCAGTGTGTAGTCCAGACTGACGTTAGAGTTGTGATCCCCCTGCTTCAGTACCCTCCGTGCTGGGACTGCAGGTGTTTGTCAGCAGACGCAGTCTTGTCTAGCACAATTCTTGCTTGTTGGGCAAACATTCATGAACCTCTTCGTAGACTGTGGCTGAGGTCCCCTCCTGTATGTCCTTCTGTCAGGATCTCACTTTAGCTGACACTGCTAGATACTTTCACACATGAGCAGATTAGCTGGTGCCATGAGCCCGTCAAATATTTGTTGAGTGTTAAATAAATAGGCATCGCTGAGCATGAGAATAATCTTCATGTGCTGAGCATAATGTTTTTTTTCTTTTTGAGACAGAGTTTCTCTGTGTATAACAGCCCTGGTTGTCCTGCCTCAAATTCTCAAGAGAGAATTCCTCCTAAGTGCTGGGATTAAAGGCATGCACCACCAGGCAGTGCATCATTTTTTAGACCTATAATTTTTTGTTTATGTTTTTGTGTGTGTGTGTGTGTGTGTGTTTTGCTTGTGCATTTGTCTGTGTATCGCTTCCATGCCTGGTGCCCCCAGAGGCCAGAAGAGGGCATCGGATTGGAACTGGAGCTGTGGCCCATTGTGAGCCACATGGTGCTGGGAACTGAACTCGAATCTTTTCCCTTTTCTCTCATGCAGCCCAATTAGCTTCAGCTTCCCATGTGGGTCATCTCTGTGGATCTCAAGCTGTGTCAGAAGTTTGGATGCTAGAAAATAAGGATTTTGAGTAGAAGGATGGTGCTATGTGTGTCTTTTTTTTTTTTTTTTTTTTTTTTTTTTTTTTTTACGAGATTAAGCATGGTGACTGGAGTTCAGACGTGTGTTCTGATGATAACCTCATGTAATAATTTTAGT
>NC_022010.1:23448201-23452624 GCF_000317375.1 Microtus ochrogaster
TTATGTATACAATATTCTGTCTACATGTGTGCCTACAGGCCAGAAAAGGGCACCAGACCTCATTACAGATGGTTGTGAGCCACCAGGTGGTTGCTGGGAATTGAACTTAGGACCTTTGGAAGAGCAGGTAATGCTCTTAACCACTGAGCCATCTCTCCAGCCTCTGGCAACAAATTTTCTTTTTCTTTCTTTTTTTTTTTTTTGGCCTGGCAACAAATTTTAATAACATATTTAGCTAAGAAGTTGTGGAGATGGTTGAGCAGGTAACAGTGTGTACTGCCGGAGAGCAACTGAGTTCGTTTCCCAGCAACCCAGCGGGGTGGTTCACAGTGTGACTCCAGCGCCAGGAAGTCCAGCACCTCTTCTGCACTCTGAGGGTACCCGAGTGCATGTGTGCATGGGCACGCACAGACACATCAATGAAAATAATAACTAAAAAGAAGTAGTTAGCTAGAACTAAAAACAAAAAGTATGCCTGGCCAGTTGTGGCTCATATCTGCAATGGCAGCAGTTAGGAGGCTGAGGCAGGAGGATTAGGTAGAGTGATACTCTTACATTTTTGTTTAGGATCCACTGAAATTCAAAGGGGTTCTCTGAGGGAGTTGGTGGGTCTCTGATAAACTCAGCTGCTGAGAGATAGTGGGGTGACACTAGGCTGGGAGTGTATAATATATGATAGAGAGTCATGGGACATCAGGTGTGAAGTTGAGGGCAACCCGTGCTAGCTTGGGGTGTAGCTGCGGTGGGTCATGTGGAGACGATTGATTTTTAGAATGAACCCCTGGGTTCAGGTCACTTCTGCCCCAGTTAGACTTAGTGTTCCTACCAGAAGTGACATTTCCATCCCAAGTTGAGTTGCCCCAGTCAGTGAAAGTGAGAACCTGTGATGGTTTAGGTGAAAGACTGAACAAAGATGTGGGCGTTGTTAATGTGTCAAGTTCACAGTAGCTATGTCAACACCTTCTCTGCATGGCCATGGGTTGAGGAGATAGCAGTGTAGCATGGGCAGCGCTCTGGAATGAGACCCTGCACATCGTTGGCGAAGTCCGGTGCTGTTTACCGGAAAGGCTTTGGATGTATGACAAGAACCCAGAGAGGAGGGCTTCTGTCATATCATTTTGTGTGCCTGTGGGTGAAGGGGTGTGTGCTCGTGGACACATATGCTTACGCGTGCACATGCAGAGGCTGGACTGTCTTCGTCTGTAGCTCTCTGCATTATTCTTGTGAGGTAAGATCTTTCATTGAACTGGAAGTCCTCAATCTTGCTGGACTGACTGGCCAGTGAACTACTGGGATTTTCCTGTCTCTGCCCTGTAACAGATTACAGCTACTGCCTGTAGCCATGCCAGACTTTCACATGGGTGCTGGGAATCTGAGTTCAGGTCCTTAAGCTTGCAGAACTAGCCCTCTTACCTACTGAGCCATCTCTCCAGCCCCTTATTTCCTTTAAAAAAAATTGAACATTTATTCATTTGTGTGTGTGTGTCTAACACACGCTTGTGTGTCATGGCACACTTGTAGAGGTCAGAGGACAGCTTGCAGGAGTCCGTTCTCTCCTTCCACCATACGGCTCTGGGGACTGATCTCAGATCATCAAGTTTAAGTGGCAAGTACCTTTATCTCTTAGGTCATCTGGTCAGCCTTGTTTTCCTCTTTTAGAGAGGATAAATAATCCCTCTCAAGATACACAGCTGGTAGGGGGTGGGCCCAAGAGTCACACTAAGATGCCATGCTGGACTGTGTCATGGTGAGTGGGATGAAAATGCCCAGTGCATGATGTGCGTACAGAAGGAAAAAAGAGACGGCTAGCAGGGCCCGAGGGATGACTCCCGGTCGCTGTAGGAAGTACATGAGTGCATGTAAATAGCTCGTCACTTTGTTTGTTTTGTTTTTCAAGACAGGGTTTCTCTGTGTACCTTTGTAACCTGTCCTGGACCTCTCTTTGTAGATCAGGCTGGCCTCGAACTCACAGAGATCCACCTGCCTCTGCCTTCCAAGTGCTGGAATTAAAGGTGTGCGCCACCACTGCCCAGCAGTTTGTCACTTCTTGCTGAAAAAACTGACATCACAAATCAGTCCATGGTACATTGTGGGAATTCTTTTTCAGATTTCCTCTGCTGCCTGTGGCTATGGATTCACACTGCTGTCCTCCAAAACCAAGGACATTACGAAAGTTTGGGGCATGGGACTCAACAAAGATTCTCAACTTGGATTCCACAGAAGCCGGAAGGATAAAAGTAAGCAGGTATCCTTGCAATAAGCTAGAGCAGCAAATGAAGAGAGGTGTGTGGTGTATGCCTCTAATCCCAACAGAAGAGAGGCTGAGGGAGGAGAAGAAGCTTGAGTTGGAGGCCAGTCTGGGCTACATATCAAAGACTCAAGGGTTGAAGCCAGGTCTTGTTGTGGAATATTATTTTAACTGGGCAAAGATGTGTTACATTTGTTTCTGCTGCATTTGTTTAATAATGTTTGTTTGTTTGTTTTTTTTGTTTTTTTGAGACAGGGTTTCTCTGTGGCTTTGGAGCCTGTCCTGGAACTAGCTCTGTAGACCAGGCTGGTCTCGAACTCACAGAGATCCACCTGCCTCTGCCTCCCGAGTGCTGGGATTAAAGGCGTGCGCCACCATCGCCCGGCTTGTTTAATAATGTAAAGATGTGTTGCAGCTGTTTCACCTTATTTGCCAGGTACCTGATTGATTGGTCTAAGAAAAAGATGAATGACCAATAGCTAGGCAGAGAAAGGCTAGGAGGGGCTGGCAGGCAGAGAGAATAAATCAGAGAAGAAAAAGAGAAAAAACAGGAGGAGAAGAGGAGAGAATGAGGGACATGTCTGGGGCAAGACCAGGCAGCCACCAGCCAGCCAGATGGGAGAAACAGTGAAAGTAAGATATACAGAAGGAAAGAAAAGTAAAAAGTCTTGAGGCAAAAGGTAGATAAAGGGAAATGGGTTAATTTAAATGAAAAGAACTAGCTAGAAGTGAGCCTAAACTAGGCCAAGTATTTATAACTAATTGGAAGTCTCTGTGTCATGATTTGGGAGCTGGTTGGTGGACCAGAAGAAGAAGCCTGGTATAAGGTGTAGTGGTGCACACCTATTTGAAATCCAGGATCCAGCGTTCAAAGTCATCCTTAGCCTTATAGTGCGTTTGAGGCCAGTCTGGATTACCTGAGACCTGACCCCTCTTAAAACAAGATAGCCACCCAAACCCAAATTAGGTGGAGTCTTGGGGATGCTTGCAACCCCTGGATTCAGTCTCTTTGGTAACAACATGGAATGGTTAGACAAAAAGTGTAGTGATATTTCATTTGTATTTTAATAAATAAAGCTTGTATGAAGACCAGAATGTAAAACAGCCCCATTAGTCAGTCATACAGGCCAGGCAGTGGTGGCACACACCTTTAATCCCTGCAGCCACACTTGTTAGCCATAGAGGCCGGGTGGTGGTGATGCAGCCTTTAATCCCAGCACTAGAGAGGAGTATAAAATGGGAAGAGACAGGAACTCGCTCTCTTTCAGTCTGAAGATTTCGCAGAGGCAAGAGCTCTCCAGTGGCTGGCCGCTCTGCTTTTCTTTTCTTTTCTTTTTTTTTTTTGTTTTTCGAGACAGGGTTTCTCTGTGGCTTTGGAGCCTGTCCAGGAACTAGCTCTGTAGACCAGGCTGGTCTCGAACTCACAGAGATGCGCCTGCCTCTGCCTCCCGAGTGCTGGGATTAAAGGCGTGCGCCACCACCGCCCGGCTCCGCTCTGCTTTTCTGAGCCTCAGGTTGAACCCCAGTATCTCTCTCTGGGTTTTTATTAATTGTGGTACAGAAAAGAGGTGAGCACTTGCTGACCTGTGTGTCTCTTCACATTCTGAAATGCCTAGAGTGTGGGCTGTGGATATGACTCAGTGGGTCAAGACCCTTGCTGCCAAGCCGGAAAACCCAAGTTTGACCTGGTACCCAGGCGGTGGAAGGAGAAAGCTGACTGTCACCTTGTCCTCTGACACCACATGCATACTGTGGCACGTGGATATCTGTGTCCACACACTAAGTAAAATCCAAAGTTTAAAAGACTGAATGAAGTCATTACGACAGAGGCTTTACTCCCAGCGCTGGAAACTTCTATTATAATGTTAGGAAGAGGGCCTGCAGAGATGGTTCAGTAGCCTCTGAGCATGTGCTGTTCTTCTCGAGAAAGTGAGTTTGGTTTCTAGCACCTTCTAGGCTGCTCAAAACTAAACACTCCAGCTCCAGAGGGTCCAGCACTCTCCTCTGGTCTCCAGAGACACGACACTCATGTGTGTGCACACACAGAGACATGCACATACACATAATTAAAAATAAATCTTTAAAAGATATTAGAAATGGCCGGGTGGTGGCGGCGCATGTCTTTAATCCCAGCACTCGGGAGGCAGAGCCAGGCGGATTTCTGTGAGTTCGAGG
>NC_022010.1:23452730-23454035 GCF_000317375.1 Microtus ochrogaster
GTTTTTGTTGTTGTTGTTTGTTTGTCGTTTGTTTTCCGAGACAGGGTTTCTCTGTGGCTTTGGAGACTGTCCCTGGAACTAGCTCTGTAGACCAGGCTGGTCTCGAACTCACAGAGATGCGCCTGCCTCTGCCTCCCGAGTGCTGGGATTAAAGGCGTGCGCCACATCGCCCGGCTAGTGATGCAATTTTCAATCCTAAAACTTGGGAGGTAGAGGCAGGCAGATCTGTGAGTTTGAGGCCAGCCTGGTCTGCATAGTTCTAGGCTAGCCAGGGCTACGTAGTGACATCCTGCTTCAAACAACAGTAACAAGTTAGAAATAGTTCAGAGTGCTTTTTTAAAATTGTGTTTGAGACAGGGTCTCACTACATAGCTGACTAGCCCGGAGCTTGCTCTCTAACCCAGGCCGGCTTTTGAACTCCCAGAGAGCCACTTGCCTGTTTCCGGAGAGCTGGGCTTGAAGCAGTGCACCACCACACCCACTCAGTTTAATGGTCTGGCTGTGCTGTAAGACTAGCAGTAAGGGCCGTGGCTTTGACTGATGGTAAGGTCCTTACCCAGCATGCATCACGCCCTGGGTTCCATCCTTGTGCAGCATAACTGTGGGTGAGCATCTGCAGTCCCAGGGCTTGGGAAGTGGAGACAAAGAGGGTTTGCTCTGTAGATGAGGGTGGCCTTGCACTCCTGATCCTCCTGCCTCTGCCTCTTCTCCAACTCTCTTTTCTATTATGTTTAGGGATGTGTGAAGGGCGTATGTGCCACACTGTGCAGAGGTCAGAGGACAACTTGGGGGGAGTTGGTTCTCTCTCTGCCATGTGAATCCTGATGACTGACCTCGGGTTGGCAGGCTCAGTGGCGAGCACCTTTACCAGCTGTGCTGTCTTTCTGGCTTGGCCTCTGTATCCTGAGTGCTGGCATCACAGCTGTGACACTCTAGTTGAAAAAGTTAGTTTTTTCTTTTATTCACTTCCTGGTCCTTTTAGATAGACTGCTTCTTCCCCTCTCGCAGTTTTAGTTTAGTTTGTTTCTCTCTGCTCTGTGTGTGTGTGTTGTATGTTGCTGGTGATCAAATCTTGTGCAGCTAGATTATTGGCCCACAAGAGTGATTTATTTATTTAGGTTTTATTGAAACTAGGACTCCATCTATAGCTTCCCGCCTCAGCATCCTGAGTTCTGGGACTGTTAGGACCAACTTTTTTTTTTCTTTTCCAAGACAGGGTTTCTCTTTGTAGCCCAGGCTGTCCTGGAACTCATAAAGATCCTCCTGCCTCTGCCTCCCGAGGGCTGGGATTAAATGCGCGCACCA
>NC_022010.1:23454152-23458789 GCF_000317375.1 Microtus ochrogaster
CGAGACAGGGTTTCTCTGTAGCTTTGGAGCCTGTCCTGGAACTCCCTTGGTAGACCAGGCTGGCCTCGAACTCACAGGGATCCGCCTGCCTCTGCCTCCCGAGTGCTGGGATTACAGGCGCGCGCCACCACCGCCCGGCTGTCTTCTCTTTTTTAAAATGGGTTTCATGTCGCACAGGCAGGTTTTGAACTCACTGCTCATCCGGGGATGGAGCCCTGGTCTATGTGTATGTCAGGAAAGCATTCTGAGCTTCCACCCCAGTCCCGATTTCTTTGAGGAGGCAAATCCAGTCTTCAGGACCTGCCTGTGGCGTGGAGGCAGTACGGGAGGACAGGCTGGGAGTCCGGCTTCTCAGGCTAGCCTTGTGCAGAGCTTGCGTGCTGAGCTATTGCTGCGCTCCTTCCTGTGTAAAGCAGCCAGGTTTCTGTAAGAGCTGATGTGGCTGAATCAGTGGCCGACTAGTGACGTGTGCTTCTGTTCAGCCAGGGGCTATGAGTACGTTTTGGAGCCTTCGCCTGTCCCGCTACCCCTCGACAGACCTCAGGAAACAAAGGTGTTGCAGGTGTCCTGTGGCCGAGCACACTCCCTTATCCTGACAGACCGAGAAGGTGGTGAGTAGTCTTGCTGAGGGCGTCTGTGTGGTGTGGGGTTCCCCAGCAGACTCACTGGGGGATGGGTTGGGAGGTGGTGTTGGCGGACTTGCTAACCCTGTGCTCCCCGCGGTGCTGGAAAGCTGCCACCTGCTCTACCACTGAGCTCTGCCTCAGCCCTCACTCTTTTCTAAGATTTATTTTTAATTTTTGTTCATGTGTATGTGTGTCTGAGTGTATGCTACATACATGTCGTCTCTGCAGAGATCAGAAGACCGTATTAGATCTCTGGAGCAGGGTGGTTGTGATTGCGCAGTGTGGGTGCTGGGAACTGAACTTGGGACCTCTGCAGGAATCAGCAAGATCTGAACCATCTCTGCAGCCCTACTTGTTTTTTGTTTTTCATGATTTTATTTTTAATTGTGTATGTTTATGTCTGAGTATATATGTTTGCGGGTTATGAGTGTGTTAACAGTGGTCACTGTGGAGACATTATTAGCCTCAAACGTCCAGCTGAACAGAAGCTTGTCTGTTGATGGTTTCTTCCCATTGCAGTTCTCCTGGGGTCATAGCAGTTAATTGTGACCTTCCATCCTTGGAGGTGGAAGCGGGTCTGGAAGAGAAGCCCTGCCGCTCTCATGGGGCTGCTGCAGGTGCTGGGGTGTGGGAGGGGGAGACCTAGGACAGTGAGGGTGAGCAGGCTAGGACCACCTATGTGGTGGTGTGACCCTGAGGCCCTCAGAGCTGACCTGACGGCTGGGCTGTGCTTCAGTCTTCAGCATGGGGAACAATTCCCACGGGCAGTGCGGACGGAAGGTGGTGGAGGACGAAGTGTACAGGTGAGTCCGATAGTGCTACTTTCCCCGCAGCGGGGACCCTGAAGGCTCCTAATTACCCTGGGTGTACACCTGAGTGTAGGACCTGGTCCTTATGCTGAGGAGGGAGCACTTACCTCAGCAGAGGCTCCATCGTTTGTAGGGTGAGGTCCTGACGTGTAAAGCTGTTAAAACTTTTATGTTGTGTGTATGAATGTGCGTGTGTATACACGCGCATGTCATCATGTGTGGCGGTCAGAGGACAACTTGCAGGAGTCAGTTCTCTCCTCCCACCATGTGGCTTCTGGGGACAGAACTCAGGTTTGTTGAGTTTGGTGGCAAGTGCCTTTACCTGCTGAACCATTTTGTTCGGCCCTGCAATTCTTTCATTTTTCTAGAGACAGATTTTCACTGTGTGTCCTTGATTGGCCTGTAAATTTCCATCTCAGGTTGGCCTTGAATGCACAGAGATCCACCCTACCTCTGCCTCCCAAGTGCTGGGATTAAAGTGTGTACCATTGTGTCTGGCTGTTCTCAATTTATTTTTGAATTTTTTTCACTTTGTCAAATTAATCTTAAAAAAACTTCCCTCTATTTTAGTCTTTTTAATTTAGTGTTGGAAGTATTTTCCCGAGCCAGACTAGTGGTGAATGGCTATAATCCCAGCATTTAGAAAGTACAAACAGGAGAGTTGAAAATTCCTGGCCTGGCTGGGCAGTTTCTGCAGACCTTATCTCAAAGATAAAAACAAAGGGTTATGGGTAGGGTGTGGCAGAGCAAGCCTCTAGTCCCGGCTCTCAGGAGTCAGGGCCGATGGATCTCTGAGGCCAGCCTGGTCTATAGTGTGAGTTCCAAGATAGCCAGAGCTGTGTAACAGAGAGGCCCTGTCTCAAAAACAAACAAACTGCCCCACATTTGAGAGCTGTTGTAATGTTTGTGCCTGTGGGGACCTGACTGCAGGTAGGACTACAGGAGGGAGGGTGCTGGGTGGGGCCCAGCCTGCGAGGTGCTCAGGACTGCCTCTGTTCTTTCTTCCTGATTTGTTCCTGGCTGCAGTGAGAGTCACAAAGTGCACAGGATGCAGGACTTTGATGGACAGGTGGTTCAGGTGAGAGGCTTGGGCTGAGCATCTCTAGGCCTGTCTCTGGAGTGCTTTGGAAGGGTGCCGGGTGCACAGGGTGGTGTCACATTTGTTTTTGGGCTTCTCTGCGTGTCTTAGGGGCACTGTGGTTGTGATGAAGCACCATGACCTTAAACAATTTGGGAAAAAAAAGGTTTATTTGGCTTAAGCTTCCATAACACTGTTCAGCACGGAAGGAAGTCAGGACAGGAACTCAGACAGGGCAGCAGCCTGGAGGCAGGAGCAGATGCCAGAGGCCATGGAGGGGTGCTGTTTGCTGGCTTTATCCTTATGGCTTGCTTAGCCTGCTTTCTTACAGAACCCAGAACCACCAGCCCAGGGGTGCCCACAGGCTTGCTTAACAGCACATTCTTTGTTTTTTTCAGATAGTGGTTCCCTGTGTATCCCTGGCTGTCGAGTAACTCACTCTGTAACCAGGCTGGCCCCAGACTCACAGAGATCCTCCTGCTTCTGCCTCCTGAGTGCTGGCATTAAAGATGTGTTCCACCATGCCAAGCTAAGCCCAGTCTTATGCTGGAGGCTTCCTCTTCTCTGATGGCTCTAGCCTGCGTCAGGTTGTCCTAAAACAGCACACTGGATGAAGAGATTAGTCAAAACTGACTTACCACAGGCCAGAACCGATGCTAGAATGTAGATGCAGGGTAGAAGTGAAGGGGATGTAGCAGGATTAGGGCTAAGGTTGCAGTAGAATGGAGTTCTGGAACTGGCTTCATAGGCCTGGGAATGTGAGTCCCCGCTTCTCCACTTACTGAGTGACTTTGGGTAGGTCACTAAACTTCGGGGGTTCCATTTGTTAGGGCATCTCGACTGTTGCCTTAGCACAGCTTCTGGTGCAGCATCTGTCCTGTGTGTTAGGAGAAGTGTGGCATCTTACTGTACTGTAGATAGGCGGTCCTGTGGTGTGGAGCCACAGGAGAGCCCTGGGGTGTGGATGGTGCCTTCCAGAGAAGGGTGAAGTGGGCAGAGACAGCCCATCCAACAGGGAAGGTTACAGAGTGGAGGTGGGGAGGGCAGATGGGAGGTCAGTGTGGGAGTGGAGGAGGGAAGAACTGATGGAGAATCCACTGCCCCCCCCCCCCCCCCCCCCCCCGCACAGGCTTGGTTGCCTAGGCATGAACAGCACTGTGTCTCTGTGTCTGCCAGGTTGTCTGTGGTCAGGACCACAGCCTGTTCCTCACAAACAAAGGGGAAGTCTATTCTTGTGGATGGGGTGCCGATGGACAGACAGGTAGGTGCTTATTGCCCCCTTGGGGAGGTGAAAGATCTTGGTCTGTGGCCTCTGCAGTCATTGTGGACTGTAGGGTTAATGGTCTAGATTTGGGTCTTCTGGGGACTGCCATCTTTTACGTCCTTTCCTGTTCCTTTTGCTGCTGGTTTCCATAGAAACGAACCAAGACGGTGCCAGAGGTTCCTCGGCACTATTGTCAGTAGCAGAGCCCTGGGCCTCATTTATCCTAGCGATTGGAGTCTGGAGGAGCAGGCTTGTCTGTTGCCTCTGCTGACTCATACCAGTAGTACCCAATCCCCTCAGGGGCTTAGTGACTTGATTATGAACTCATGTTTTATTGAGTTCAATTTGTGGGAACCTTCAGGACCTGCATCAGAGAGCATTCCTCTAAAAGGCATTTCATTGGCCCTGGCCTGGTACCAGAGCTTCTGCTTTTCTGAGATCTTGGTTTACCCAAGAGTCTGTGGTTCAGTGCTGTGCTTTGGCCAGCTGCCTAATAAGGTCTTGTGCTGCCTGGGTGGCATCTAATTCCTGGCCTAAATGGCCTCTTCCCTTCGCCTGCTGAGTCTACATGTACATAAACCTACAGGTGCATGCCACTGTGCCTGGCTTCTGGATCTGCTAGCAAGCCCAGAGAGTGTTAGAAACTGCTTCTCACTGGGCTGGGATATAGCTCACTGGTAATTCTATCCCTAGAACTATAACCCCCCCAAAACAGTGCATAGAAGAAAGGCTGTAATTGCTTATTTTATTTATTTATGCAAACTCTAAAAGCTTCATCATATAATGCTAGTTCATCTTCAAAAAAATTTTTTTTTTTTTTTTTGGTGTTTCGAGACAGGGTTTCTCTGTGGCTTTGGAGC
>NC_022010.1:23458889-23460430 GCF_000317375.1 Microtus ochrogaster
ATTTTTTTTTTTTTTTTTGGTGTTTCGAGACAGGGTTTCTCTGTGGCTTTGGAGCCTGTCCTGGAACTAGCTCGGTAGACCAGGCTGCAAATTTTTTTTTGTCTTTAAATATTTATTTATTTATTATGTATCCAATATTCTGTTTACGTGCATGCCTGAAGAGGGTACCAGGCCTCATTACAGAAGGTTGTGAGCCACCATGTGGTTGCTGGGAATTGAACTCAGGACCTTTGGAAGATCAGGCAATGCTCTTAACCGCTGAGCCATCTCTCCAGCCCCTTCAAAAATTTTCTAACTTGACTTTTGGGGATTTTGTTTGAGGGTTTGCTCTTTCTCCTTTCTTTCCTTCCTTTCTATTGAGTCCTGTCTATCCTGGAACTTGCTGTGTAGCTCAGGCTGGCTTTAAATTCACGGAGGCCTCCTTCTTCTTCCTCCTGAGTGCTGGGCATAAAGGTGTGCACCACATTTGTTGAGGATCTGTTCCTAAGGCTGTCCTGGAACTACAGTGTAGCCCAGGCTGTCCTGGAACTTGCCATCCTCCTGTCCTCAGTCTTTCCACTTAATTTAGACCTAAACATTCCTAGGGTGTTTAAAGTAGACCAGATACGACTTTGTTGTTGTCCTCTTTGGTGCAAAGTGCTACCCATATGCCTGTCCTTCCCCAAGTCTCCTGTGTCTGTGAGCTAATGCATGTTTCCTACTGTGCAGGCCTGGGTCACTACAATATCACCAGCACACCCACCAAGCTGGCCGGAGACCTTGCTGGGGTGACAGTTGTTCAGGTTGCCACCTACGGTGATTGCTGCTTGGCTGTGTCCTCAGATGGAGGTGTCTTTGGCTGGGGAAATTCTGAGTACCTGCAGCTGGCCTCGGTCACAGACTCCACTCAGGTGTGTAGCCTGGTGTCACACTGCCTCTGCTCTGCTGTCTCCTTAGCGCCCCAAAAGAAGAGGAGGTCTGAGGCCACTGTGACTATCTGGTCCTGGCTTAAGACAGTGTTGTTTTATTTTTGTGTGCTTTTTTTTTTTCTGTGTTGTGTGGTGTGTGTGCATGTTTTACGTGTGTGCACATGTGCATGTGGAGGCCTGTGGTTGATCTTGGGAACCATCCTTGATTATCCTTCTATCATATTGATTGAGGCAGGGACTCTAAATCAGACTCAGAGCTTATCAGTATAGTTTGTCTTGCTGGGCAGCTTGCTCTGGGTATCCCCCATGTTGGCCTTTAGAGGCTGGAGTCACAGGCAGGCTACTGGGGATCCAGTCTCAAGTCCTCAGGCCTGCAGGCAAGCACTTTAACCACTGAGCCATCTCCTCAGCCAGTATGTGTGTGCTGTGAGACAGGGTTTTGCTGCACAGATCTGGCTGGCCTCAACTTGTAACACTGTTCTTGCCTCTGCCTACTGATTGCTGCCATCTCAGGCAAGTGCCACCACATCCAGCTAAGATAGTGCATTAAGTTTATCTCTCCTCCTATTCCTTCCTTCCGTCCGTCCTTCCTTCCTTCCTTCCTTCCTTCCTTCCTTCCTTCCTTCCTTCCTT
>NC_022010.1:23461486-23468046 GCF_000317375.1 Microtus ochrogaster
AAAAAAAAAAAAAAAAGGACTATTTTGAACATAAACAAAAAGTAGAGATTAATTTTGTAACTAACATCTTTCTTCATTGTGTTATATGTGTGTGTGTCTATCTGTCTGTAGGAGGAAGGACAACCTCAGTTGTCATACCCCAGAAGCTCTCCACCTTATTTTTTGAGACAGGGTCCCTCACTGAGACCTGGGCTCATTCATTAGTCTAGGTTGGCTGGATTCTGGGACTGATCTGTGTTCGCCTTCTCTGTGCTTGGATTACAAGAGCACACCCTCATACCCAGCTTTTGTGTGGGATGGGTTAGAGCTTAGGTCCTTATAGCAAGCACCTTCCTGATTGAGCTGTCTCCTCAGTCCATAACTAATACCTTTCTATTCTTTACTGACATTACTTGTTTGTGGCTAGTTCTTGGCATCTAACTTTTTTTCCTTTGTTTCTTATTTATTTATTTATTTATTTATTTATTTATTTATTTTTTTGAGACAGGGTTTCTCAGTGTAGCCCTGGCTATTCTAGAATTCTCATTGTAGACCAGGCTAGCTGAACTCAGGGATCAGTCTTCCTTTGCCTCCCAATTGCTGGGATTTAAGGTGTGTACTATTGTGCTTGGCATCCTAATGGCCAGTTCTTAATAATGAAAGTATAATTTACAAATTGTTATTCACCAATATGAAGTGTGTGCAATTTATTAATTTTTTTTCCTCCAACAAATATTTTTATTGATTCAGTTTAGTAGGTTTTGATTCATTCACAAAGGTTGCAGGCTGGTGACAGCTCAGCAGATAGAGGGGCTTGCCACCAAACCTAACGACCTGAGTTTGCTCTCTGGTGAAGACAGAGATCTGACTCTTACAAGTTGTCCTCTGCCCTTCAGTGTGCTCTGTGTCCTGTGTGCATGTGCGTGTGTCGATACACGTCGATAATAGATACATGGAATAAATGGCAGTGGTAGTGCACTCCTTTAATCCCAGCACTCGGGAGGCCAGCCTGGTCAACAGAGTGAGTTCAGGACAGCCAAGGCTACACAGAGAAACCTGGTCTCAAAAACCATACAAACATGGGGCTGGAGAGATGACTGAGTAGTTAGAGCACTGGCTTCTCTTCCAGAAGACCTGGGTTCAATTTCTAACATCCATATGGCCGCTCACAGTATCTGGAACTGTTCCAGGGGATCAGTTCCCTTACACAGACATATATGAAGGCAAAACACCAATGCATATAAAATTGAAAACAAATAAAAATGATAAAAGAAAAGAAACCATAAATTTAAACAAAAAGCTTATAGCCTTCTCCCAAAGGTTTTTACTACTGTCAAACTCCCAAAGCATCTTCATCAACCCCATAACTCACACTGCTAGTGGCTAACATCTCTCGTCTGTTTCTCTGCCCAGGCCTTTTGTTTTTGTTTTTGTGGTTCTGGGAATGGCACCCAGGACCTTGAGTGCACTAGGCAGGTGCTGTTCCACTGAGTTGCACTCCCAACACTTCACATTTTGTGTGTAACGGTGGGTCAGGAACCTGCCACGTGCAGCAGGTTTCTTGGGCCTGAACCTGTTACCGGGTTTCACCAAGAAAGAGCTGCTTCTACCCTTCCTCTGCTGGCGGTTGTCAGGATGCAGGCTCTCTGCTGGACCAATGCCCTCGGGCCTCACTGGAGCTTGGCCATTTGATAACTGCTGGCCAGAGCTTTCTTGATTTCTTGCCATGTGGGCCACTCCACTCTGGAGGGGTTGTTGACAGTGTGGCAGCTGGCTCCATTAGATCAGCAGATGAGAAGGCCATGCTGGATCATTTGAAGTGACAGTCCCTCACTTCTGGAGTTCTGTTCAGTAGAAGCAAGTCACCTGAGTTAGCCCAAGCCCAGGTTCACCTGTGGGTGCGGATAGCAGGAGATCCAGCTCCCTGGGAGCCACTATGAAAGTGGCCAATACAATTTTGATTTAGTTTTGCTGTTGTTTTGCTTTGAGACAAGATCTTTCTTTTTTTAGCCCTGGTTGTTCTGGAACTTGCTGTGTAGACCAGCCTGGACCCGAGTTAATAGAGTCTGCCTGCTTCTGCCTTCTGAATGCTGGGATCAAAGGTGTATACCATCACACCCGGCTTATTTTAATGTTTTTACACTCGTTTGTTTGGAGCATGTGTGTCTATGTGTGCCATGGCATGTGTGTGAGGTCAGAAGACAGCTTGTAAGAGCTAGTTCTCTCCTTGTATCACGTTGGTTCCTGGGATTGAACTCAGGTAGTCAAGCTTGTCAGCAAACGGGTTTATTTGCTGAACTATCTCACCAACTTTTTTTTTTTTTTTATTTATTTAGGTTTTTTGTTATAGGGTTTTCTCTTTATAGCTTTGGAGCCTGTCCTGGAACTTGCTCTGTAGACCAGGTTGTCCTTGAACTCATAGAAATTTTCCTGCTTCTGCATCCTGAGGGTAGGGCTTAGGGGTGTGTGCC
This sequence comes from Microtus ochrogaster, assembly GCF_000317375.1. Lineage (NCBI taxonomy): Eukaryota > Metazoa > Chordata > Mammalia > Rodentia > Cricetidae > Microtus > Microtus ochrogaster. The sequence continues at coordinate 23,463,937 of NC_022010.1, forward strand.
ACCATGCTTATCTTATCTTTCCTTCTTTTTAAAGACAGGGTTTTGATTCATAACTCTGGCTGGTTTGGGACTCTCTGTGTAGACTAGGACCTCAAACTCATAGAGATCCACCTGCTTCTGCCTCCTGTGTTGTGATTAAAGGCATTTGCTACCAGTCCTGATCTCTTAGAGTGGGCTGTCCTTGTCATGTTCCCTTGGTACATCTCGTCCCGTTGGAGGATGCTCCCTTCTCCCCTTGCATATCCTACATACCCTTCAGAGCTAAGGAAAAGTGATGCCTCTCCCCTCCCCCATGTCAGATCAGCCTCTTAGAGACTCTGGGAAATCCCTTCCACACTTTGGTCTAGCACAGTTGTAACGAGGGCCAGAGTCTGACATCTGCCTTCCAGAAGAGTGGGAACTGGGCCCCCCAGGACCCTTCTGTGTCCTGAGCCCTTGGTTAGGAAGCTTAGTAAGTGAGACATACTGGGGAAATCTTTGGCATTAATAAGTGAGCTGGGACTTTAGCCAAGGGTTCTTACTACTTCTGGCTCCTTTGTTTTCCTAACCATGCCCACCCTTTTCTTTGGTGCAGGTTAATGTCCCTCGGTGCCTGCCTTTCTCTGAAGTAGGCAAGGCGAAGCAGGTGGCTTGTGGTGGCACGGGCTGTGCTGTATTGAATGGTGAGAGCCACTTCTTGCATCTCTTTGAGAAGCACTGGACAGATCAGAGGGGGAACGGGACAGTTTGTGTGCTTCAGATTCCTAGACTGTAGATGCATCCTGAAGAGGGGAGTGTGGCTATGGGAGCATCTAGTTGCAGTCATTCAGTGATTACGGGGTAGGGGTGAGATTCTCGACAGGTTAGTAGCTCATGATGTAGATGTACAGACAACCATGGGGCTTTGTCATTTTATAGCAAACATCTGGGTCTTGGAGCTGGGGATCAGACACAGGCCCCTGTGCATGCTAGGGGGATTCTAGGCAGGGGCTCTACCACTGAACCACACCCCACCCCTCACTGGGGAATTCTAGGCAGGTGTTCTACCACTGAACCATACCCCAGCCCCTCACTGGGGGATTCTAGGCAGGTGCTCTACCACTGAGCCATACCCAGCCCCTCACTAAGGGATTCTAGGCAGGTGCTCTACCACTGAGCCACACCCCAGCCCCTCACTGGGGGATTCTAGGCAGGGGCTCTACCACTGAGCCACACCCCAGCCCCTCACTGGGGGATTCTAGGCAGAGGCTCTACCACTGAGCCACTTGCCCCAGGGTCTTGTGCATGAGAAACCTGCTTTGTCACTGTGCTCTACCCTGAGCAGCAGTACTGCACTTGTTACAGCCAGGGCCGCAGAGTTCAGTGGTAAAGCACTTATGCACGAGAGCCAGATACTGTTCTAGCACTGTACCAAAAAGAAAGAAGGGAGGTATGGGGGAAGAGTGATGAGAAGAAAGGAAAGACAGGGAAAGGGAAGAAAAGAAAACTGGACATTGTGGTATAGGTCTCTGATTCCCAGCACTCAGGAGGCTGAGGTGGAGGATTATAAATTCCAGGCTAGCCTGTACTATATAGCAAGACTGTATCTTTAAATACCTGGAGCTGGAGAGATGTCTCAGTGGTTAAGAGCACTTGCTTTTGCAGAAGACCCAGGTTCGATTCCCAGCACCCACATGGCAGTTCACAACCATCCATGATTCTACTCCAGGGAATTTGATATCCTGTTTTGACCTCAAAACATCAGGCACTCATGTTGTACACAGATACACATTTGATCAAAAGACTCATACACAGCTGGGCAGTGATGGCGCACACCTTTAATCCCAGCACTTGGGAGGCAGTGGCAGGCGGATCTCTGTGAGTTTGAGGCCAGCCTGGTCTACAAGAGCTAGTTCCAGGACAGGCTCCAAAGCTACAGAGAAACCCTGTCTCGAGAAGCCTAAATAAATAAATAAGACTCATACACATAAAATAAATCTAAATCTAAAAAATAAAGACAAACAATCCCATAGCAAAACTCAAAATTTCTACTCCCCCGAAAGCAAGTTAAAAAGCATTTTTTTCTTTTAAAGATTTATTTATTTATTATGTATACAATATTCTGTCTGTGTGTATGCCTGCAGGCCAGAAGAGGGCACCAGACCCCATTATAGATGGTTGTGAGCCACCATGTGGTTGCTGGGAACTGAACTCAGTACCTTTGGAAGAGGAGGCAATACTCTTAACCTCTGAGCCATCTCTCCAGCCCCCAAAAAGCATTTCTAAAGTTTTGTGTGTGTGTGTGTGTGTGTGTTTTGTTTGAGACAGAATTTTCTCTGGCTCTGGCTGTCCTGGAATTATGTAGACCAGGCTGGCCTCGAACTCAGAAATTTGCCTGGCTCTGTCTCCCAAGTACTGGAATTAAAGGTGTGCGTCACCACCCAGCTCATTTCTAAGAGTTTTAAGAATCTGGCCAGATGACTTGTATCTGGTGTGGCTCCAATCAGTATGAAATTGGAGTTGTTGGTGGGGAAAATGTCCAAAATTTTGTATGCCTGTGGGTTTTATGGATACCCTCCCCCCATTACTCTCAAGAAGTTGGTTGTTTCTGCTGAGTTTGGCTTCCTCCCTAGCCAGACTCCATAGACAAGTATTTAATCAGGGCAGAGAGTCATTTTCAACCTGCTAGCACAGTGTGTCTCACTCACATATTCCAAGGTGATCCTCCTGCTTCCACCTCCTGAGTTCGGGGATTACAGGCATGCTCTGCCATGCCTGGTTTCTAGGGACAGAACCCAGGGCTCTATGCTTCCTAGGCATGCACTCTACCAACTGAGCCCCTCGCCAGCCCCTGTAGTGTTCATGTCCAGGAGGGCTGTACCACTCACAACCACTGTTTTTGTTGTAACATAGAAGAAGGACATATCTTCGTCTGGGGCTACGGAATTCTTGGGAAAGGACCAAACCTCTTGGAAACAGCTCTTCCAGAAATGATTCCACCTACGCTCTTTGGCTTGACGGAATTCAACCCTGACGTCCAGGTTTCCCAGATCCGATGCGGTCTTAGCCATTTTGCCGCACTTACCAGTAAGTTACCCTGCTGGGCAGACAGGGCAGAATCTGTTCCTTCTCAAACTGGGACAGCGCTCAGCTTCTGTCATCAACTTGCATCCATTTATAGCCAACCATTTATCCACCCGTGTTTCTGTCTGTTCTTTCCTCCATTCTGCTGTCTCTGTTCATTTCTGTCCTCTAGCCTTCCCTCCCTTCCTCATCCATCCTCTGTCCGTCTGTCTGTCCATCCATCTATCCATCCAATAGATTGATGTCTTCATGGGATAAGTAAAGAGGGAGGCCATGTCGAGGTAGTCTAGTCTGTGTTGTAGGACACATACCTTCCTTTCATGCTGGTGTTTTGGTTTGGATTCCTTGTTTTGTGGTCAGGCATCTGCTGTAGTGTGATCTCTTAGGAGGAGCCTGTTGGGGGTAGGTAGGGAGAAGGGATTGGTAGAATGCTAGTGAAAACCAGGGAGCTTTGGGCCACGTGTGGGTGAGTGATGCGGAAATGAGTATGCAGGGTGGTAAAGCTCAGAGCCTCCACGGTGCTGGGGAGGGGTGCCCACAGAGGCGTCTGGCTGGAGACTGACTGGACAGGCTGTAGAGCTATGAAATAGCAAGTAGCTCCACAGGCGTCTAGACAGACCATGGTCTTCCTCATGTTCTGCTACCACACCTCAGCTCAGGCAGCTGCTCTGCAGTCCTGGACAGCAGTTACCGTGAGCATGTCACTCTAGTGACTCCCAGGGATTTGCTGCTTCCTTGCCCGTCAAACATCTTAAGAGAAAAGCTTAACTTTTCCTTTTTGTCTTCTTACCAGAGCCTAAATTTGCTTTTTCTGGTACTTTTAATCCACCATGTAACTGACCTCCATGCCTAAGTCAAACGGCACGACTCCTTTTCACTCTGAGGCTCCCACTGTGACTTTGTAATAAGCTGCTCTCTAAAACTGAAGTCTTTGGTGATTTGAGATATGACTCACCAGTAGAGCCCCTGCCTAGAATCCCCCAGTGAGGGGCTGGGGTGTGGCTCAGTGGTAGAGCACCTGCCTAGAATCCCCCAGTGAGGGGCTGGGGTGTGGCTCAGTGGTAGAGC
>NC_022010.1:23468172-23469546 GCF_000317375.1 Microtus ochrogaster
AGTGAGGGGCTGGGGTGTGGCTCAGTGGTAGAGCCCCTGTCTAGAATCCCCTAGTGAGGGGCTGGGGTGTGGCTCAGTGGTAGAGCACCTGCCTAGAATCCCCCAGTGAGGGGTTGGGGACATGGTTCAGTAGTAGAATGACTGCCTAGACTTTGCCAGTGAGGGACATGGCTTAGCAGTAATGCACTTTCTTCAAGGTGTAACCATTGTATTTATTAGTTTGTTCATTTGTTCATTTTGGCTTTCAACTAGGTGACGTCCATGAGGACAGGAAACACGTTTCTTCAGTTGCTGTCCTGTCCCCAGTGCCCAGCACACAGGCACAGCCCTGACACAGTTAGGAACCTAGTTGCTCTACAGCTCCTCACAGAACACTGAAACTCAGAGCTGGTTGTCTTGTCTCACTGTCAGTCAGAGAGGGCAGAGCTATGGGTGGCAGCAGGCCGTCAAGATGAGCAGAGAGGTCTGTGCATGGGAGCCTTGGGGTTTACTTCATACACAGACTTGTCTCCCTAGGCTGGCTGGCAGAAGGCCTGGCCTGGGGCCTGGTTTATGGATAGAACATTCTCTGAGGTACTTTTCTCTGAGATTCAGTGCAGAGGCTAAGTTGAGCAGTAAGTTCTGTTTGTCCCTGACTCTTGTAAGGCCGTCCTCTTGATGATCTGCTCCTTCTGTAGCTCAGCCAAGCCCCTGTCTTCCTTTCTTTGCAGATAAGGGGGAACTGTTCGTGTGGGGCAAGAATATCCGAGGGTGCTTGGGAATCGGACGCCTTGAAGACCAGTATTTCCCATGGAGGGTAAGACCATGCGGCGGGGGTGGGGTGGAGGGTAAGACCATGCAGGGGTGGGTTGTGGAGGGCATGCCAAGAGAAGCCAAACCTATTTTGGCTCTCAAAAGAGAGTCCAGGACCTAATGTGTGTTGCCATCTAAGATGGACGCCAGGGAGGTTTGTGAGGAGGTGATGGGCTGGGCTGGATGTAGCACCAGCCTTCAAGTGTGCAGGTCTTCAGCCTTCTTCTCTGTGCAGTCAGTGCACCTACTCAGTGTCCAGTCCCTCTGAGAAGCTCCCAGGTGGGCCAGAGATGTGGCTCAGTTGGTAGAGTAGTTGCATAGCAGGCATTAAACCTTGGGATCCATCCCCAGCACCATGTAAACTTAGTGGGGTGACCCACACTCCTAATCCCAGCACTACACTTGTAGAAGCAGAAGAATCAGAAGTTCAAGGTCATCCTTAGCTACACGGCAAGTTTGAGGCCAGCCTGAGTTGTGCAAGACCCAGTCTTTAAAGAGCTACAGAGCTAGTTCCAGGACAGGCTCCAAAGCCACAGAGAAACCCTGTCTCGAAAAACCAAAAAAAAAAAATCTTGTCGGGCC
>NC_022010.1:23469751-23473658 GCF_000317375.1 Microtus ochrogaster
AAAAAAAAAAAAAAAAAAGAAAAAAAGAAAAAAATCTTTCACAATTTAGGAACATTATCAAAATCCAATCTTTCAAGGAACTATGTATACAAGCACACATGTGCATGCAGATCTCCCTGCAGACTATTGCTGGTCTTGTCTGGAGAGCCAGCACCCCCTTCACAGCCGCCCCTCCCTCACTCATCCTCTTTTCTTTTTGAGTGTGGCTGTGGAAACAGTTGGGTGTTGGAACAGCAAGCGCCTGTCACCTATGAGTATGGATGGGTTAGTTTCTTCTCTTGTTGCTTTGACAAAAGCAGCTTAAGGGAGGAGGGGTTTGTTTTGGGTCTCAGTTTGAGGGTCTGGTCCATCATGGCGGCGGACATGGCAGCAGGAGGGTGAGGCGGCTGGTCACATGGCATCCACAGTCAGGAAGCACAGAGAGATGACGCTGGTGCTCAGCTCCCCTTCTCTTCTTTCTTCAGCCCAGGACCCCGGCAGGTAGAGTAGGGTCATCCTCATTCAGCATGGGTCTTCCCACCTCAGCTAACCAATCTAGAACTTCCCCAAGCCAAGCCAAGGAGTTTGTCTCCTAGAGGACCCTAGATCTTGTCATGTTCACCATCTGTAGTCATCATCACAGCTGAGGCAACTTGGGAAAGCATAGCTGCTGGGGAAGAGTCCATGTCTAGGCTGCTGGAACCTGATAACTCCATTCTCACCATGCACCCTCTTGCACTTAGTCAGCCAGAGGAATGGCATCCTGCTGGCCGTGGGCTTCCTGTTATGCTTTCCTGTTGAAGGGATGAGCCTGTCCGCCCTAGTGACCACTCTGTTGGTAACACCCTGTTGTCCACCTTCTTGCATATTTGGTGAGCCCCAAGGGGTCATGCCAGGCAACTCCATTGTCTTTTGTCACGTTTTGATTAGATAAAGTGGAGGACTTGACAGATTCATTAGTTTTTCATTCTTGTAACAAAATGCTTGGGGTCATCCACTTAAGAGACAATGTTTAATTTGGTTCCTGGTTTTAGAAGCTTTTGCTGGGGTCAGTTGCTTTGACCCATTGGCAGGGCAGTGCAACATAGCAGGGGACATGTGACCTTAAAGCTGCTTACCTTATGGAGGCTGGAGTCAGAGGTACTGAAAGGAGTTGGGGTTCTATTATTACCTTCAAAGGCACGCTCCCTGTGCTGGCTACTTTTCTTTTTTTTCTTTCTCTCTCTTTTTTTTTTTTTGGTTGCTGAGCTTGACGACAGGCAGAGTCATGTGAGAGGAAGGAAACCCAGCTGAGAAGATACTCCCATAACATGCTATAGGAAGCCTGTAGGCCATTTTTAAATTAGTGATTGATGTGGAAGGGCCTAGCCCACGGTAGGTGATGCCACATGGGCTTGCGGTCCCGGGGGCATAAGAAAGCAGGCTGAGCAAGCCATGTAAGCAGCATCCTCCACAGCTTCTGCCTCACTTCCTGCCTCCAGGTTCCTGCCCTAATTTCCCTTGATGATGGACTATGACATGGAGGCATGGCCAGATGAACCCTGTCCTTCCCAAGTTGCTTGTGGCCGTGGTGCTTCATCTCAGCAATGGACAGTTACGGCATCTCCAATCCCTAATCTCAGTAGGCTCCACCCCTATAGATTTCTGCCATTTCCCAGTAGCACCGAGCTGGAGATCCAGCTTTCAGCACACAGGCCTTTAAGGTATACCTGAGATCCAGCCATAGCACAGGGTGGCATGCGGCTCCCATAGCACAGCCTGTCTTGCACAGTGAGCTGTGAGACCAGAGGGGGAGCCTATGAAGTCACACATACAAGTCATAGGTGAAGCCACTTGGAAGGCCGAGGCAGGAGAATCAAGTCAGCCTGGACTATCTAGTGAGGTATTCTCTCTCTCTCTCTCTCTCTTTCTCTCTCTCTCTCTCTCTCGCTCTCGCTCTCGCTCTCGCTCTCTTTCTCTCTTAAGAAAAAACAAGACTTGCTTAGCATGAAAGCAGCCCTAGGTTCAATGAGCCGTAGCAGCACATAAACCAAGTATGGTGGAGCACACCTGTAATCCCAGGACCTGGGAGCAAGAGGTGAACACAGGGAGTGTGAGGCCAGCTTGGGCTCCATGAGACCCAGAGACCAAAACTCCCCACATGACTGGGGACAGAGTTATTGTGGAGTCATTTTAGAGACCTGAGAGACACATGCCAGGGGGCACTGGAGTCTCAGAGTCACTGCTGCTCCCAAGGTCCTTGATGGCCATAGGTCCTGGCCAGCAAGCAGAGAGCAAACAGCTTGCTGTGCTTTGGGTTCTAATGGCCTGAGCATCTAGGGAACGGCGTCATGTGCTTAAGTGCAGTGGGCTGGCTGCGGATGATCATGGCAAGGCACTTTCCCAGGGAAGGTAAATAGATGATCTCAAGGGGCCTGAGAGGTTGCTAAGAGCCCACCTGGCTAGGTCATCAAGGGGCAGCCAGCCACTGCTGTTCTGGGGCAGCTTCAGCAGCTCCAGGCTGCCTCTGTCACCTGGGGCCCATTTCTGTTTGCTCAGTGGTCTGTGTGGCAGCTTTTTCCAAGGTGTTTTGTTTGGGGAGGCTGTAAGACAGCGTGGCGTGGTTCCTGCCTTCATTTGCCGTCACCGGCAGCCCCTAATGGAGAGGAAGCTCCACGGTCAAGCACCTGCCACTTCGGTGCTTTTAGGCCAGGCCACCTGTTGTAGGCATTCATTTCTGTCCTAAACTCAGGAAACTGCCCAGGAGGTCATAGCTTCTCTGCGGCTGCCAGCAGGAAGGAATACTGAATAGGGATCTGGCCAATTGATCCTGCTTCCACATCTGGGCGAGGGTCTGAAGGCACAGTTATGCAGGGTGTGCCCAGGGAGCCACAAGGCTGGCATGTGCCCTTCTGCACTGAGAGCCTGTGAGGAACACAAGATTTGATTTAAGTAGTTCTCAGTAGGATGCAGGGCATAGGGTGACTGGGTTATTAGGAGGTACTTGATACCTGTGTATTTTTTTATTTTGACAGGGACTCATGTAGCCCAGGCTAGCCTCAAACTCATTGTATAGTGAGGAACTTCTGGTCCTTTTGCTTCTACCTGCCAAATGCTAGGATGAGAGGTGTGAACCACCATGCCTGGAGATGGAACCCTGGACCTCATGGTCATTGCTTTCCATTCAATGTCCTTTTACAGTATAGCATTGCTTATTACTATGTATGTATCATAGTGATACATAGTTGCTACGATAATAGAAACAGTGGTTAAAAAAAGAGAAAATGGGCATGGTGGTATACACTTTTGCTTTCTGGAAACAGAGGCAGGAGAATGCTCCAAGTTCTAGGCCAGCACAGGCTATGTGGTGAGACCCTGTCTAAAAACAAACAATTCAGTGTGTGCTGGCACACACCTTTAATCCCAGTGCTCAGTAAGCAGAGGTAGGCTGATTTTATATGTTCGAGGCCAGCCTGGCTTGCATAGTGAGTTCCAGGCCAGCCAAGGTTCCATAGTGATATCCTGTCTCTAAAACAAACAAGGGAGCTGGGGAGACGGCTCAGTGGGTAAGGTGCTTGCTGTATCAGTATGAAGATTCCAGTTTGGATCCCCAGCGCCTACGAAAAGCTCTGCTCCACTGTGTAGTCTGTAACTCAGTGCCCCACAGCAGGGGGAGAGTCAGACTTTGGATGCTTGCTGTTCAGCCAGTCTAGCTGAAACCATAATTTTTAGGTCCCCTCAGAGACCTTGTCTCAAAGAAACAAAACAAACAAACAAACAAACAAACAAACAAAAAAACCAAAAACGTGGGGAGTGCTAGAGGAGGACACCTGAGGTCAGCCACTGTTTCCAGCACTTACACACTGCGCTGTGCACACCCATGCCACACACTGCATTCCACACACTGCACTGTGCACACCCATGCCACACACTGCATTCCACACACTGC
>NC_022010.1:23474460-23484545 GCF_000317375.1 Microtus ochrogaster
CTGCACTGTGCACACCCATACCACACACTGCACAGCGCACACCCATGCCACACACCACATTCCACACACTGCACAGCACACACCCATACCACACACTGCACTGCGCACACCATACATAGTACATTTACACATGTATAGCATAAGCACAACAAAAAGAGAAAGAAAAAAATAAAAAATAAATTTAGAGCCTATGAAGGCCTACTGGGTATAGGCACTTGACGTCAGGCAGTTTAATAAATCCAGTTTCCACAAGGTGGAGGGAGGGAACCAACTCCTGAAGGTTGTCCTGTGACTTCAAGTGCACTGTGGCATGTGTGCACTTGAGCGAGAACAAAATAATGAGGATTGGAGGGACCGGCCCTCTGGGTGGCCCAGTGTAGCTCTGAAACTTGCTTGTACTTGGTCAGTCTAGGGAAGGAAAGGCAGGGAAGGCTCTAAAACAGCAAGACAGACAGACTCTGTGACAAGGTTGGGAAGGACACTAGCCTCCTGGACAGGCTCTGTGACAAGTTGGGAAGGATGCTAGCCTCCTGCTGTGCTGAGGGCTAGGTCTTCCTGGAGCAAAGACTGGCCCAGACAGGTAGCCTGGAGATCTGTGGTAAGACCCTAATATCTCTCTCTTTTTTTTTTTTTTTTTTTTTTGAGACAGGGTTTCTCTGTAGCTTTGGAGCCTGTCCTAGAACTCGCTCTGTAGACCAGGCTGGCCTTGAACTCACAGAGATCCCCATCTCTGCTTGGGCTACCACTGCCCTCATCTAATGCCTTTTGAGATGTAGCAGAAACTCTGCCTCTCAGGTGGCCATGGTGGGGGACACATGGGATCCAGCTTATGGCTGCAGGTGGGGTCAACAGGTAAAGTGACAGAAGCCACTGTGCCAGTGTGTCCCTGTTCCCACACTAGACCCTCCAGGCAGAAGCCTTTCCTGCACTCTTGGGAAGTACTTAGTGACCCACAGAAAGGTCACTGAACACTCAGCTGTAGACGGAAGTTTCTGTCCCACCCTGTCCCACAGGTGTCAGTTCCAAAGAAAGACATAGAGGCTTATATTAATTATAAACTGTTTGGCCTATTAGCTCAGGGTTATTAATTAGCTCTTTTTTTTAAAGATTTATTTTATTTATTATGTATACAGTATTCTGTCTGCATATTTGCTTGCAGGCCAGAAGAGAGCCTCAGATCTCATTATGGACAGTTGTGAGCCACCATGTAGTTGCTGGGAATTGAACTCAGGACCTCTGGAAGACCAAGTAGTAAATGCTCTTAACCTCTGAGCCATCTCTCCAGCCCCCTATTAACTAGTTCTTAAAACTTAAATTAGCCCATAATTCTTGTCTACTTTTAGCCACATGGCTTGGTGCTTTTTCTCAGTGCAGCGTTCTCATCTTGCTTCCTCTGTGTCTGGGTGGCAACTGTGTCTGGCTTTTCCTCTTCCCAGAATTCTCTTAGTCTGGTTGCCCCGCCTATACTTCCTTCCTGGCTACTCACCAGTCAGCATTATATTAAACCAGTACAAGTGACACATCTTTACAGTGTACAAAAAGCATTATCCCACAGCAATCAGCCTTCAGGCAGGGAATCTGGAAGCCATTGTCACAGACAATGGTACCAGGAGCATATGTATCCTCCAGGGTCACTTCTCTAGGGTAGCTACCAGAGGTGATGCCATTGATGGGCAGGGAGGTAGGGTGGCTGTGGATTAGTGTGGGGCTGAGGGGGAGGCCCAGTAGCTGGAGTGCTTGCCTAGCACACGCAGAGCCCTGGCTAGGGGCTGTCTCCAGTACCATAAAGCATGTGTGGGACTCATGACTGTAAACCCAGCACAGGAGGTAGAGGCAGGAGGGTCAGAGGTTCATGGTCAGCCTCAGCTGCACAGGGAAATAGAGCCATCAAGTCCCTGTCTCTTCCAGAAGCACTCCAGAGCCTGCTCACCTTTCCCCTTACTGTGTCCTGGGGCTTGTTTTACAGGTGACGATGCCCGGTGAGCCTGTGGACGTGGCATGTGGTGTGGATCACATGGTAACTCTGGCCAAGTCATTCATCTGAATCTCCTTCTGGGCCCATCCCAGGCTGGCCCCAGAGTATGAACTATACCGACAGCAACAGCTTTGCAGAGGCAAGGTGTGGCCACCAGCAGAGCTTCTGAGGATGCTGGGAGAGGGCCAGGGCCTGTGTGGAGCAGGGGTCTTACTTTGTGTCCAGTGGAGACGTAATAGGAGTCTGTGGACAAGACCTTTCCCTGCTGCTGAGGCTCCTGGCCTGGTGTGCTCCCGAGGAGTACCAGGGCATAAGGCCCTAGGATGGCAGGCTTTTATCTTAGGGGACATTTGTTATTCGTGGCACATTGGAGACATGACAAGGCATTCAGGAGAATCTGTAGTCCCCTGTCACAACAGGACACACTTGGGCCTCTGGCTGGCCCAGCTCAGCAGGAGAGCCAGCTAACTTCAGCCAGGGCCTCTTTGATCAGCTGCCACCCCACAAGCTCCCCAGGACACAGTCCGGGAGCCCAGAATGCCTTGGCTTGAGACCCTTTATGGAGCAGCCAGTGTGAGCCAGCCTCCCCCATGGGTCTACAGTATCCCAGCCTTGGAGCCATCTCTCTGCCTGGCTCTGAACTGTCCAGAAGCCCCTGAAGAAAGAGGCTGCAGGCCAAATGCTTGTGGGCCGAGGGCTGTGGAATCTTGGCTGGAGGGCCAGTCTCGGAGTAGGAAGCATCAGAAACTGGGAAAGTACTTGTTTTTAAGAAAACTTGTCTTTTCAGAACAGTGTTTGAAAAGTTATTTTAGAATAAAGTCTATTTTCTGCCTTTTTAAAGATGGAGGTCTTGGAAATGTTTCACTAGATCATTTCGAGACCCTAGGAAACAAACAGAAGCCTGAGGAGAACACTTCGGAAGGCAGTCCCACCTGGGATGTGTTTTGTGTGTGCAGTTGCATGTGTGCATGTGCACACGGGTGTGCATTCATGTGGAGGACAGGACAGTGTCAAGTGTCATTCCTCAGGTGCTAGCCGTCTTATTATTGAGATGGGGTATCACTTTCTAGACCAGGTTGGACTTGAACTTGCAGAGTTCTGCTTGCCCTTGCCTCCCAGAGTGCTGGGATTAAAAGCTTACACCACCATACCCAGCTCCACCTTATGTTTGGATCTCTCCCTTCCTGAAAGTTCCCAAGAAGGCTGGCTGGCCTGAGAGCCCCAGGGATCCTTCTGTTTCTGTTTCCCCAGAGCTGGGACTTCAGGCACATGATGCCATGCTTGCCTTTTTTCCCATGGGTTCTGATGACTGACCCCGGGCCGTCAGCTTGTCAGGCAGGCACTTAACCCACTGAGTCATCTCCCTAGCCCTGAACAGATACATTCTTCAGCTGGGGAGAGCTGGTGCCTGAGTCACTAATTACCATCTTTCACACTGCCTGCTACACCCCACCCGCTACTTGTTCACTCTACAGGTACGTGTGGGCCCCTTAAGTGCAGGCGTGGACCACTGAGTCATGTGGTGGAAGAATCCCTGCTTTGTGCAGCCTGGGGAAGGAAATGGACATTATTATACAAAATACAGAGTTTGGTAGCTGCTTGTGTGGGCTGTGGAGGAAAGCAAAGTTTTGCACCAAATACTTGACAGCAACAATTTAAAGGATTTAATTTGGCTCTCAGTTTCAGAGGGTTCTAACCCAGCATGGCAGGAAAGGCACAGCGGAGTTTCTGGGGGCTGGCGCATGGGGTAGAGGCCTCTCACTTGGCGGATCAGGAAGCAGCATGCAATCGGACTGGACTACCACCTTTAAGGACCACCCCCCAGTGGCCTACTTCTGTTGTCCAGGCCCCACTGACCCTCTAACGTGCCAGTCTTCCAGAAAATACCACCTGTGGTGGAGCACACACATTCAACACGTGAGCCCGTGGGGGACATTTCAAATGAAAACTCTAACATGGAGAAAACCTAACAAGGAAGTGGGATGTGTCAGAAGGTTGAGGGGTCAACAAGCAGGATGTCATGAGGACCAGTTGGCTGGTGTTGGAGGGGATGGCTGTTTTGGCAGTTACAGGGCCCCTTCACCCAGGTGGATCTGCCCCCGGTTCTCTTCAAGGGCTAGTCGTAGGCTTACAATAGGAAGGGCTGCTGTGAACTTGAAATAGAAGTTGAGTGGGCGAGATGGTTCAGTTGTTAAGATCAGTTACTGCTCTTACAGAGGACTTGAGTTCAAGTCCCACACCAGGCAGTTCATAAATGGCTGTAACTCTAGCTCCAGGGAATCTGACACCCTTTTCTGCTTCTCAGAGTGTCTGTATGCATGTGTACATACATGCTCCTGTCACCACATACACATGACTAAAAATGTTTTTAATGTAAAAAGTCCTTAGAAAATTAAAGGGGCCAGGAACATGTCTCTGGTAAGGTCTTTGATTATAGCATCCACGAAGCCCTGAGTCCGATTCCTAGCGCCTCATAAACAGGATGTGGCGGCACATTCCAGTAGCTCAGACTGGCAGGACCTGGAGGCAGGAGGATCAGCTCGAGGTCATCCTGGGCTACATATTGAGTCAGGCCAGTCTGGGATACATGAGGCCACCATGAGACCCTGTCCCAACAAACTACAAAGCAAAACAAGCACCCTGATCGTAGTCACCTGTGTGCAAAATGGGGGGCCCTCATCCTCGAGTGTGCCTTAAAGCCTGTTTCACCTGTTGGCCACCCTGGCCATGCAGCGTCTGTCCTCTTTGTGTGCCACCAGGGCCTCTGCTCAGCTGCCATCTGTACCTGGGTGCTGGTGTTGGTCTCTTTGGTGCTGACCCTCCCCTCTGACACCTGGAAACCCTGCTAAGCCATTCTGTGAGCTGCTTATGCTGTTCCTGTAAAGTGTGAGCATGTGAATGATACAGACCCTGGGCGAAGTCAGAGTCACCTCCCTCTTCCCAGGCGTCCTTTGTTCTCACGCCTTTAATCCCAGCAGAGGCAGGCGGATCTCTGTGAGTTCGAGACCAGCCTGGTCTACAAGAGCTAGCTCCTGGACAGGCTCCAAAGCTACAGAGAAACCCTGTCTTGAAAAAACCAAAAAAAAAAAAATTATTATGTGTGTATGTGTTTTCATTGCATGTATGCGTGCCATCTGTGTGTAATGGCCACGGATGTCAGAAGGTGGCATAAAACTGCCGGGAACCAGAACTAGAGGAAATCTGAGCTATTAAGTGCTAGCAATTAAACCGGTCTCATCTGCAAGGATAGCAAGGGCTCTTTAACCACTGAGCCATCTTCCCAAACCCCTTACATTTTTTTTTCAAAAAAATTATTTTTAATGATTTTTATGTGTATGAATATTTTGTTTGTGTGTATGTATACCACATTTGTGCAGAACTCAGAGAGGCCAGAAGAGGGCATCAGATCTGGAATTGGAGTTACAGGTGGTTGTGGCCCATTGTATGGGTACTGGGTACTTGCTGGACTGAGATGTTCAGGGTTTACGAGCACATTCCTTTCTGTTTCTATGACATCATGCCCAGAAACATACAGATTACAAAGGCTCTGACCTAATTAATGGATAATTAATGGATTGATGATAGCTCGATAGATTCATCATTTGTTGGCATTACTGGGAGGTAGTGATAGATAAGAGGTGGTACTTCACTGAAGGTCACTGAAGATGCAATAGCTTGCCCTGGCCTTTTCCTGTGTTCCCATCTCTGCTTCTTGGATGCCATGAACAATTCCTTCTCTGCAAGTTCTCGTTGTCATGGTGTTCTGCCTCACTCAGGTCCATGATCACAGACCGAACCCGCTGAAAATACCATTCTTCCCTTTAACTTTATTTTATGCATATGGATGTTGTATGACATGTATGTCTGTGTACTAGATGATACCTGGTACCCATGCAGAGGCTAGAAGAACTTGTCAGATTCCGTGGGACCAGAGTCACAGATGGTTGTGAGCCACCATGTGGGTGCTGGGAATTGAACCCAGGCTCTCTGGAAAAGAGCCTCAACCAACCAGCGCTCTTAACCGCTGGGTGACCTCTTCAGCCCCTTTTACTGAGATAGGGTTTTACTATGTAGCTCAGGCTAGCCTGGAACCCTCCATCCTCCTGCCTGAGCCTCCTGAGTGCTAGGATACAGAGATGTATCATTGTAAGCCACTGTTTTAGGACAACTTATTGCACAGCATCAGGTAGCTGATACAAACCTCCCGGCAGCTTTTGAGACTCAGGGTTACACCGGAGGGTTATCCTGGCTCCTCTAGCCACGTTCTCCAAACAATATGGGAAAGAGGGAAGAAATGAGACACGATCCTGCATAAATCAACATCAAATCATACAGCCGTCAGCCAGCTTTTTTCCCCTTCATTTAATGAACACTTTACAAAGTACAAAATATACTGTCTTTTTTTTAGGGGGAACATTAGGTACTTTTTTTTTTTTTTTCTCTCCATCATACAGTACACAACTCTCAAGGGTTTTGTTTCTTTGACAAGACGAAAGCATGAAGGCCCTGGAGGGGAAGAGAGTCGGACTCCAGTCCTCCCCTCACTCAAGCTGCTGGACTAGTAAAGCCCAGTGTTGCTGGTGACCTGGGCACAACATGCCAGGTGAGGGTCAGCTGGGGCTGCAGGCAGGGCACCCACACCTGCTCCCCTGCCTCAGGATAACGGAAATGATTTTGGCATACAAGAGGAGGGCTGGGAGAGCTCTGGTCGCGCATTCCTCTCCCTATGGTCTAGGGGCTGACCCTGCTCTCACTCTTCCTGTGATACAGGTAAACTGAGGCAGTAGAAAGGGAAGCCATGCTAGGCTCTGCCCCGTGGAGACCTGAATTGTGCCCATTGCTGGGGCCTCTAGCTTTGTGGACCCCTTTCCAAGATGAGTTCCTGGTTAGCGAGGGGTCCTCTTGTCTCCAGCCCCTCCCTGTGAATACTGTCTTCAGAATTGAAACCTCTGAAGAGTGACAGGGGTGGGCCTGGGCCAGCTCAGGCTGCCGGCATGGACCCCCCGGGTCTCTGAGGGCAGTCTTTCCTGGGGATGCAGACAATAAGGGAAGGAGCCTATCCTATCAGGGCAACCCCCCAGAGCCAGGGTCCGCATCTCCGCCCCCTCCCCCCCACAATCTGGTTAACTCTGTGTGGCAGTGGGCTGGGCTGAAGGGCCAAACACTGCATGAAAGCTCACAGCTCTGAGATAGGCTCTGCACATGTGTGCACACACTCATGCCTAATACAGGTACACACACACATACACACATACACATGTAAATATAACCACACAGAACGCCTCCTGACACACAGGACGGAGCCACCCTGCACTTCTGACTCTCCCAGATTCCCTGCTCTTCTATCAGATGCCACAAACCATCACCACCAAATCGATGCTCACAAGCACTGTGGTCTTGGCCTCTACTGGTGCCCTCAGCTCCCCTTTCCCCAGATGAGTAGCTTTTGGGGGGGGGGGGCTGGAGGTCACCCTGGGATCAGCTAAATGTGTCCTTTTGTTGCTTCAAATTGGGGGAATGGACAAGAAAAGAAAGCAGAGATGTATGAAAAGGTTAGGTCTGTTAAGTTAGCTCTACTCCACATGCAGCAAAGCAAGGCTGATCGCCTGTCAGCCATCTTGGCCTCGCTTCCTTCCTGGATGTCAAAATGGAGGTCTGCCACCCTTCCAAGCTACACTCGGACCCTCAGCACAATGACCATCACTTGCAAACTCAAAGCTAAGCCAGGGGGTGGTGATGCAGACTTTTAATCCAGGCACTCAGGAAATGGAGGCAGATGGATCTCGGGAGTTTGAGGTCAGCCTAGTCTACAGAGAGTTCCTGGACAGCCAGGGTTGTTACACAGAGAAACCCTGTCTCTAAACAAAACACCAAAAAAAACAAAACAAAACAAAAACAAAAACAAAAAAACCCCAAACCCCTCAAAGCTATATCCCATCCCTGCTGGAGAGCCCTCTCTATTCCTCATCCAGGCTCCGCTCACCAAGCCAAGTGCTGACCCCACCTGTGGTTCCCCTACTGCTCACAGAAGGAATGCAGAATGGTGTCCTGTGGTGCTCAATAGTCATGCCCACAGGATCTAGAACCACCTACAAGACAAACCTCTGCTCAAGTCTGTCAGGGAGTCTGGATTAACTGAGGTGGGAAAACCTACCCTGAATAGAAAGGAGAAAGCGAGCTGAGCACCAGCGTCCATCTCTCTCTGCTTCCTGACTGTGGATGCCACGTGACCAGCTGCCTCACGCTCCTGCTGCCATGCCTTGCCACCGTGGTGGACTGCAGTAATCCCATCAAACTCAGAGTCAAAACAGACACTTCCTCCTTTCCACTCCCTCTGTCATTGCCTTAGCCAAGAAGAGCCTGTGTTGTCCTCACGTCCAATAGTCCAGTCGGGCTCTGGCGCCTGGCCCAAGGGTAGCCGGGGACTTTTAAAGGTCAGCCTGGGAAATGGGACGGGGAGGGGCTGGCAGCAGGTGGCTCAGATCTTTGATAATCATGTACCAGACCAAGGGGTCTGGCTGGCTGTGCACAGGTGCTAGCTCCTTCCCACCTGCCTGATATCTTCTGACTTCCAATTCCTTCCATCATGCCACAGGGGAACCAACTCAAGATACCGCCTGATGGGCAGCAGACCGAACCAGGTCCCTAGAACCCGCCCATTGCACTAGGAACCAGTTGTCTGCAGCTGGTGGGGGCAAGGCCAATGCTGATCCTCCAGAGAGGGTTGAAGAAGCTTGTTTCACGGGGCCAGGACTGCGTGCATGCGTGCGTGCGTGTCTTCAGACACCCTGTGGAGGGAGGGAGTATACAGTTGGCATTGCTGCTGGGGTCTGGGGGAGAAGCAGATTTCTTGGAAAGCGGGCTGTGGGGCCGAGCCGAAGTTAGGGAGAGAGCTTTGTCAATGGGGACACTGGATGGTTTCATTAGCCTGTCGGGGACAGGTAGTCAAACATACAGGTGATATTTGGCATTTTTTTTCTGAGTCAGGGTCTCACGTAGCCCAGGCTGGCCTTGACTTGTGATCTGCCTGCTTCCATCTCCTGAGTGCTTCATGCACACTGGGCAAGCGCACTGTCCCACTGTGTCCTCCGAGCTTTTCTAGTCTTCCAGGCAGACACAAACTCCTGGAGCCTACGATCCGGTAGCCCTGCCCAGGGGGTCTGTCTGTGTCTCCCAATACTTTAACAGCCCATTCTCCTTTCCCCCACGCAAGCCAAGAGACTCTCCGCTGCTAGGAGCTGGGAGCGGCTCAGCAGAGTACTTGCCTCCAATGTACTAGGCCCTGTCCACAATCCTCAGCGCTGCAGAAAAATACAAACAAAATCTCCATAGGGAACCTTGGCTACAACTGGCATGTCACTTGGGTCACCTCTGAGGCTGGGCCAGCAGGGGGTGGAGTGACCTCCACATCCATAAAACCAGGAGATGCCAAGAAGTGGCAGACAGCACTAAAGACACAGGAGTAGAGGGCTCAATGTCACATCCCCCAGAGCTGTGGAGACTATGTCATGCCAGTGCCACCCACAGAACACAGAGACCCAGCTTCCTTGAAAGGACCCACTGTAACTAAATAGTGGGGGTCTCTAGAAGGCTGGCAGGCAGAACCCAGGCCCCAGCTCCTTGCCACATGGCAAGATGTGAGGTGTTTTGAGGCCTGTGGAGTCAGCCCTAGGAAGAGAGCAGGGAAGAGAACCTGAGATTCCTAAACTAGCAGGAGTTAAGAAAAAAAAAAATCACCTAGGTATGGTGGCGCACGCCTTTAATGCCAGCACTCAGGAGGCAGAGGCAGGCAGCTTTCTACAAATTCAAGGCCACCCTGGTCTACACAGGGAGTTCCAGGACAGCAAGGGCTGTATAAAAGAGACCCTGCCTCAAGAAAACAAATAACCAACGACAAGAAATCAGCTAAGATGCCAGGCCTACAGCTTCCTAGAGAGAGGGGACTCTGGGAGGGAGGTTAGAATACAAGGATACCAGACAAAAAGATTTTGGAGTAACCCTGAGGGAGGGAGCCACTGTCAAAAATGCAAAGAATAGGGCCGGGCAATGGTGGCACACGCCTTTAATCCCAGCACTCGGGAGGCAGAGGCAGGTGGATCTCTGTGAGTTC
>NC_022010.1:23484645-23490561 GCF_000317375.1 Microtus ochrogaster
AAAAAAAAAAAAAAAAAAGCAAAGAATAAAAAAAAAAATCCAATTCCCCTTCTGGACCAATGTTCTCCCAAATAAAGAAAGAGCATCCAGAGCTCTAGCTGTGGGAACGGGGTGCAGTAGCTACAAAGCGGACCATGCTGGCCCTCTAAACCTGTCCCAGATGCAGTAGGCTGGTGGTTTTTGTCTCCCCTCCAGGCTGGCCTCCTGGACCCCAGGGCTTTTCTAATCACTGTATTGCCTACATATTCAAATTAAAAATATATGGTGGCTCAAAATGTCCCCATGTGTGCACACATGAGGTGGGGTCCTTGCCTGTGTCCTGTGCACACAGAATATATTAACATATATATTGCTCAAGTAATATATGCTATTTACAGAATATATCTCTATGAACATAAAACACGTATTTATAGGTGTGTACAATACACAGTTTCATCCTAGCAAGTCTAGGGGCCACACAACTCTGGGGTAGGGGACATGGGGTCAGCACACTTACACAGTGGGAAGGGATACCTGGAAGGTGGGACCAAAGGGATTACAGAGAGGTGCGCCCTGGACAATCAAGGCCTTGGAGGGGGAGAGAAGGGGACTCAGGGGCCTCACTATGGCCCTGTCTACTTGGCCATTTCCCTTTTGGGAACAGAAAACAATATAATGAGATTTGGTTGTTTTGTGAAAAAGGAATCAAAAAACAAAACAAGTCAAACAAACCCCACCAGAGGTAATTTTGATTAGCATGCTGGGTTCTGAGCTTCTACAGGGTTCTAGAGTACATCCTCCGCCTGGGTCTGCTCCTATAGGCCAGAGAAGGGAGGAACGCAGTTCACACCAAGACCTGTGCAGGGGTAAACACACATTCCCTCCTCTGACCTTGTTGGAGACAGCATAACACAGGCCCAAGAAAACACCCCATGATCCTAAGTCTGGTGGACCCCATAGTCCCAGCTTATGGTACCACTCTTGCCCTGCAGAGGATACTATAGGGGTCCTGGTGTCTTATGCCAGAACTCTGCTCCTGATAACTCTCCTCAGAAGACAAGGCCAAGATTCTTAGGATCCATCCTTGCATTTGCTTCTGCCCCGGGAGAAAACAGGGTGCTGCTAGGTGCCGCTGAACGCTGGGCACCCTTGTTAAGACTCAAGCAGGCCCCATGTCCTTCAAACAAAACCACTCCTTCCCCAGCCACCTGTATGCAAACAACTGAATAAAAAACCCCAAGTGTGACTTTTTTCTCTAAATGCGCATGGGAGCTACCTCCCAGCTTTTGCCACAGTCACAGACAGACTGCTGGGTTACTTTGGGCAGGTATGTGCGCTGGGGGCCAAGGCCTCTTTGTCCCCTCCGGGTGGGGTAGAGAGGATGAAGGGGGAAACTCTAGGCTGGTCTAAGTGACAGCTGGGAAGGTGGACATGGCCCAAGGCACTCTAGGCCTGGGCTGATAGGGATGTCCACTGCTGGGAGCGAACAGTCTTTGCTTGCCCAGGTTGGGTCCAGGGAGAGCGAAGAGGGGACAAATAGAAGCTGGTGCTCTAGGCTGGTGGGAAAGGAGGGGTCCTGGGATTCTGTCCTCCTCTAGGGGAGGTCTTGGTTGACCCAGGACCCCTCTTGGCAGTCGTAGTGGGAATCGACACAGGCCCCGTGTGGTCAGCAATTGGGTCTAGGGTCACTGACCATTATGACCTGAGGGTGGCCTGCTGGCCTCCATCCTGAGGGAACCAGCCCCTGAGCCTCTGAGATTAGAGCAGCAACCATACCATTCATCCTGAGGGGTTCCTCACGGGGGTTTCCTCAGCTCTGTACACCCACTCTTGCGGAACCGACTTCTTAAGATGTCCCTTGCTGCATCAGGACCCCAATCCCAACGTCTTGTGGGCGGCGCCAGCTTCCTTTGGTGTTTGCTGGGGGGTGTATGTGAGGCCTTGGGCTCTCTCCAAGGCCCCTGGGCCTCAGAGACCACATTCTGGGGTGGAACTTGGGGCAGGAAGATGGGCACGCCCCCACTGGGGGAAAACCGAGTCATTATTGAAAAAGCTGGGGATTCTGGAAGGCTGGAGGTGGATGTGGGAGTAGCCTTGGTTTGGGTCCAGGCCTGGAGGAGTCAGGAACCGGGGGTGTGTCCCAGACGCCCTTTCCGTAGGGTCCCAGGGCCGATCTTTCAGTCCGTAGGGAAATACTGCAAGAATAACCTTCGTGGGGGGGGAAAGGGCCAAGTGGACTGCAGCGAGGAGGAGCCCAGAGATGAGCCTTTCCTAATGCTTCCCTCCTTGACTGACCTTCAGGGCATGGATAACCCCACTGATATTCTCTTCTGGAACCTAGAGGGCAGGAAGCAGGAAAAAAAAAAAAAAAAGCGCATTAGCCCAGGAACCTGCTCCCTACCTTGTAGTCCCGGCCTGTTCCCAGAGGCTACTCACCAGTGCGTGGTCAAACTTGAAAGTACTGATGTAATATGCCGGGATGTCTGCAGCTGCCAAGGGCTCAGAGATCTGGGCTACAATTCCACACTCGTCTAGGGAAACACAGATGCTTAGAGCCTAAGCAGGGGCTCTACCACTGAGCCACACCCTAGCCCCTCACTGGGGAATTGTAGGCAAACATTCTACTGCCAAGTCTCACTTCCTGCTTCAGTGCCTTAATTTTTCATCAGGGGGGTGGTGGTATAAGAGCCCCCCTTATTGGTCTCCCGAGGCCTTCATATACTCGTCACACCACAAGCAAGGGATCTGTCAGAACAGGGACTTCAGGCTCTTTAGATCACCACGTAAGTGTGGAGCTATCCAGGTACCCCAGGAATGCCTGCGTGGATCCCTGCCTACAGGTGTCGGACCCCATGGGCTCACCAAATCCAAGGGGCTGTCCTCCTATCCGTACCATCTTCCAGAGCTCTCCAGATGCACTCGTGAATAGCAAATGACTCGGGAACCTTTAAAGGAAGAAAGAGGTCTCTGAGGCTGGTGCTAACCGGTGCTCCCCCAGCTCTGGGGAACCTTCTCAGCTTTGGGGGGGCACTGTAGGGCCAGAGTGACAGAGTGGCTGTTCCTTGGGTGGGAAAGAGCAGAGGCTCCAAGGATAGGTCAGTCCCATCAGGGTCGGTGAGGGAAGGCAATGCTGGGGTGGGACTCTGGAGGTAGCTGGGACTGTGGTTCGAATCTTCACTTTGGTACCATCATGCTGTGGACCTTGGCTGACCCCCTGCACCTATAGGGACATCTCCAATGAAGGTAGTAGGGCAGCTGACTAGGAAGAAAGTACATGCTTCCGCCCGGACCCCTTAACATCCACACAGGGCCCTGCCCACCTCTGCTGGGTTTGTACATCCATCACCAGTGAGATGTAGCCTTCAATGAGGGAGAAGGAGAAGAAGCGGATGTGGCCACAGTCGTCACTGGCAGCCATGGGGTCCTTCACTCTGGGGATCAAGAGGGAGCTGTGAGGGTGTGGCTTCTGCCACATCCTCCATGCTATCTGTCACCCACCAGTCTGGCAGGAAGGGCTGTGCCGCCTTGTGTCTCATCTTCACCAAAAGTCCATGACTCAGGGAGTCATCGATCCTGAATGTTACATTACTGACCTGCCGGGTTAAGATGTGATCTCTGGTGCCATAGTGGCGTGACAGTTATCAGGACAACCAACTGCTTTCTGTTTGAATCTAGGACCTGCTTCACATGGGGGAAATTCATGTTTATATGTAAAATCCATGTTTACATGACCATGTTTACATGTACCATAAGCCTGGAAAAGCCTATGGCTTGGGAGGTCACAGGCCCTAGGGAAAAACCTGTTGTCATTTTTTTTGTTTTTTTTTTTTGTTTTTTCGAGACAGGGTTTCTCTGTGGCTTTGGAGCCTGTCCTGGAACTAGCTCTGTAGACCAGGCTGGTCTCAAACTCACAGAGATCCGCCTGCCTCTGCCTCCCGAGTGCTGGGATTAAAGGTGTGCGCCACCACCGCCCGGCTAACCTGTTGTCATTTTGCCTTCTAGATATTTATATTCAGACTGATGGATTAGGGCCGCTCTAACTGCGGCCAGAGAAGCATTCTTTCTCCGTCAGGCGGCGGTTAATGTACAGACTTACCTGGCCAAAGTGCTGGGAGAGACTATGTTCAGCTCTACATGGGACCCTGACCCCACTAGCAAGGCTCAGAATCCATCGTGAGAGAGGGTGGAAAGACCGTAAGAGCTGGATGATAGGCACACGTGTCTTCCCCCTTTAAACCGGGTTCTTGGGTAGAACAGTGCCTCGCTCCTCAGATTGGGCTCTGTACTGGCTAGTTTAATGTCAGCTTGACACAAGCTAGAGCCATCAGAGAGGAAGGAGCCTCAGTTGAGGAAATGCCTCCATGAGATCCAGCTGCAGGCATTTTCTCAATTAGTGATCAAGTGGGGAGGGCCCAGCCAAACCAGCCCTTGGTGGGTGGTATCATCCCTAGACTGTCAGTCCTGGGTTCTGTAAGAAAGCAGGCTGAGAAAGCCAGGGGAAGAGAGCCAGAAAGCAGCACCGCTCCACGGCCTCTGCACCAGCTCCTGCCTCCAGGCTCTTGCCCTGCTTGAATTGCTCTCCGAAAGGCCTTTGATGATGAACAGCAATATGAAAGTATAAGCCAGATAAACCCTTTCCTCTCCGACTTGCTTTTCGATCATGGCGTTTTGGATGCAGCAAGAGAAACTCTGAGGGGGCTGGAGAGATGGCTCAGAGGTTAAGAGCATTGCCTGCTCTTCCAAAGGTCCTGAGTTCAATTCCCAGCAACCACATGGTGGCTCACAACCATCTGTAAAATGAGGTCTGGTGCCCTCTTCTGGCCTTCAGGCATACACACAGACAGAATATTGTATACATAATAAATAAATAAATATTTAAAAAAAAAAAGAGAAACTCTGAGTAAGACAGGCTCCTAGGTGGAACCATAGACTTGTTTCTAGGGCAGATCTGTGTCTCCCCTTCAGATTAGGCTCCTGGGCAGAATGTGTCTCCTCCTGCAGACTGGACTTAGGGGTAAAATGAGGTCTTTGCCCTCAGAGCTCCTGGATGGAGTGGTATATCTCCATGTCTACTCCCTACCCCAACACCTACCCATTGGAGTAGAACATCACATCCATGAGAAGCGTGGCGACAGCAGGCAGTGTGTCGGGGTCCAGGCTGGTGACACAGAACCTGTTGCTTGGGCTTGATAACGGGTGGATGACTGGCCTCTTGACTGAAAGAACATAGGATATAAGTATTAAGGCCAGAGTAGCGCTTTTGTGTACAGGAGCTGGACCAAGCCTCAGACTTTATTCACCGCGGCCCATGTGGTTTTCTTTCACCCCCAGCACATACTGCACTGATCTTAAATTTCCCTTCAGGACCCTGGGCTTCTGTGTAACCTGCTCAGCTGTTGAGAAAGTCCTTCCCAACAGCCACCATCTGGCTCAGCTCCCAATGCTTACGCTTCTACTCCATGGTCCCTCCTATAAGGTAGCCACGCTGATACCACGAGCTGGCCTGGGACGTGAGCCATCCTCTGGCCACTGCTAGCCGCCCCACCTGGAATCCGGTGAACATCAGGTGGACTCTGAGAGTCGGGCTTTCTGCTGGGGCCACTCCCCTCTACCCCAACTTACCCATCTTGGGCTTCACAAAGCCATTGGTGATACTGAGATTCTCGGCCGCTACCGTTTCTCCATTGACAACCCGAAGAATGGTGAATTCGGAGGACAAGGTGTGAGTGACGAACGGCAGGTCACGCTCACGCACCTGGGGACGGGAAGCAGAGTCCCTGAGCCCCAACTCATCCCACCTCCTGCCATAGTGCACAAGGCCGAGGCGAGAAGAGCAGCAGACGGGACAGGAGGAGAGTGTGAGAAGCAGCGTGTGTGTGTGTGTTACACGGAGGAGGTTAGGAGCGTGCACAGCCAGTCTCTGACTGTATGGGAGCT
>NC_022010.1:23490661-23493161 GCF_000317375.1 Microtus ochrogaster
CCAGTCTCTGACTGTATGGGAGCTAGAAGTGGCGTGCGTGCCTATGTGTGTGTGTGTGTGTGTGTTACACGGAGGAGGTTAGGAGCGTGCACAGCTAGTCTCTGACTGTATGGGAGCGTGCATGCCATAGCTCTGACTCACCAGGATGAAGTCAGTCTGATAGGTGGACAACATAAACACGGAGATGTTCTGGTCAGCTAGCGGGGCGATGACAGACTTGGCGATCTTTGTCACACCGATGGGCTGGGAGCTGGAGAAGCTGCCGCCGCCAGACACTACATTCAGGGCCAGCCAGGTGGCATCAGCCACGCTCAGGTGCTCAGAAGAGGGCAGCTCTGCAGGGAGCAAGGGACACAGATGAGGATGTTGGTCACTGTCTGGAGCCCGGGTGTTGCCAGGCCTGGTTGGAGAGGTAGGCAGATGTGTGTGGATCGGCTGAGGCCCTAGAGACTGTCTTGCCTGTCTCTAGGCCTCAGTTTCCGCATTTAAACATTTTTATTAATGTATGTGCATGTGTGTGTGTCCTGTGTGGTTCTATGCACATGAGTGCAATTACTGAGGAGGCCAGAAGAGGGCGCTGGATGCCCTGGAGCTGGAGTTACAGGCGTTTGGTGCTGGGAAGCAAACAGAAGTCCTCTGCAATCAAGTGCCTTTAACTACTGAGTCATATCTGCAGCCCCCAGTGTCCTCAAACAGGAGGGCTAAAAGGTCCCTTCTAGGGAAGGCTAAGCAGGTGATATTCTGGATGGCTTATGATGCCGGGTAACTCAACAGGACCTGAAGCATGTGCCAAGTTGTTTTATCTGTCTCTAGCTTTAGTGTTCTCCATTGTAAAGGAGAGTTGGTAATGCCTTCGTGATTTATTGCTTTATGTGCATGTTGTCCACGTTTGTCTGTGTATCACACGTGTGCCCAATGCCTGTGGAGGCCAGAAGAGGGCGCTAGATTCACTGGACCTGGAGTTAGAGATGTAAACCACCATGTGGGTGCCTGGAATCAACACCCGGTCCTCTTAATGTCTGAGCCAACTCATCAGCCCTGAACTCCTACTTTTTCTTCTTGTTGTTATTTTGAGGCAGGCCTTTTCTGTGTAAGAGCCCTGGCTGTCCTGGAGCTAGCTCTTGTAGACCAGGCTAGTCTCAAACTCACAGAGATCCACCTATCTCTGCCTCCTGAGTGCTGGGATTAAAGGCATGTGCCCACCACCGCCCAGCCTGAATTCCTACTTCTTAAATTAAAAACTTAATCTGTTTTTAAAGATTTATTTGTTTTTATAAAATAAACCTACTTTTATTTGTAACATATATAGGTGTTTGCCTGCATGTATGCTTATATACCACATTTGTGCCTGTTGCCTTATGAGGGGAGATCCCCTGAAGGGGGGATTTCATGGGACTGGAGTTAGTTACAGATGGGTGTGAGCTGCCATATGGGTGCTGGGAATGGAACCCAGGTCCTCTGGAAGAGCAGCCAGTGAGTGCTCTTAACTGCCGAGCCATCTCTCCAGCCCTAGAGTTTATTTCATTCTTAATTGTGTGTATGTATGTTGTGTGTGCACATTATGAGTGCAGTTGCCCTCGAAGGCCTGAAGAGGGCATCTGATTCCCTGGAAACCAGAACAATGGATGGTTATGAGCCATGCAATATGGGTACAGGGAACCAAAGTTGGGTCCTTTGCAAGAGCAGCAAGAGCTCTTAACTACTGAGCCATCTTCTAAGCCCCTTACTTATGATTACCATGTGTAGCCCTGTGTGGCTATGAGGTATCCGAGTGGCTGTGCACGCCCAGGTGTGTGTGTCGAGGTCAGAGGAGAACTGTGTGGAATTGGTTTACTTCTTCTATTTTCTCATGACTGAATTCAGGTCACCAGGCCTGCATAGCAGGCAACCTTACCCACCAAGTCAACTCACCACCCCCACCTTTTCTTTGGGCGGGGGACAAGACTGGCCTTAAACTAGCTACGTAGTTAAGGATCCCTGTGCCTCCTCTGCCTCTTGATAGTTGGGATGACAGGCATTATGCCTTCACTCAGGTTTATGCAGTGCTGGGCATGGAACCCGGGGCTTTGTGCACGCCAGGCAAGCGAGCTCCAGCCCAGGAATCCCTACTTCTCTCAACCTTTCTGTGTGTCGTATGCTGTTAGCATGTTAGTCACACCTGCATACTTGACTTAATCTGGAAAAAGATGGCACAGTTCTGGGTCCCATCCAGCAGGGTCTGGCTCCAAGGAGTCCTCCTTGGAGATAAGACAGGCCATGAGTTACAGACATCCAAATGCTATGGAGCTGTATTTTTTATTATATATATGTTTATTATATGTGTGTGCGCGCGCACACACACACACACACACACACACACACACTCTATGTGTATGTACACCTTTAAGCCAGAAGAGGGCATCAGATCCCACTATAGATGACTGTGAGTCACCATGTGGTTGCTGGGAATTGAACTCAGGACCTCTGAAAGAGCAGCCAGTGCTCTTAACTACTGAGCCAT
>NC_022010.1:23499160-23505922 GCF_000317375.1 Microtus ochrogaster
AGTGTACACACACACACACACACACACACACACACACACACACACACACACGCACATTAACTAAACACATAAAAATGATTTTGTATGGAAAACATTAAATAAAGAGAATGGGAAAAAATTAGGTATGATGTCACATTCCTATAATTTCAGCACTTGGGAGGCTGTAGAGGAGCATCATAAGTTTGGGTTAGCCTGAGCTATACTGGGACCTTATCTCAGAAACAAACAAAACAAACAAATGCCAATGAGATAGCTCAGAAGGTAAACGTGCTGGCACCAGGCCTGAGGATCTTAGGGTAACACCTAGAGCCCACATGGAACGGTAGAACTGACTTCCACAGGTTGCCCTCTGACCTCCACACCCATGTTCTGTCATGTGTGTGCACACAGACACACAATAAACCAATAAATGTAAAAGGTAAAAAAAAAAGGCATCACCACCAAACTTCCAATTTCCAAAAGACAAAACACCCCAAACAGATTCCCTTCCCCATTTTTTTTTTTTTTGAACAACAAAGAAAATAGAAAAAGAAATAAGGAGGCGGGCAGGTGTCCTGCTTTGTGATGGGAGACACTTACCAAGGAAACCTTCCTCATCCACAATGATGGTGTAGTCCTCGGGAGTCTCTGTCAGACTGAAAAACTTGCACCTGAGAAGAAAGACACAGGAACATCTGATTAGTCTGGGAAGGCCTCCTGCTGAGTCACAGGTGCTCTCCCACTGAGCCACACCCCAGCCCCTCACTGGGGGATTCTAGGCAGGGGCTCTCCCACTGAGCCACACCCCAGCCCCTCACTGGGGGATTCTAGGTAGGTGCTCCACCAAGAGCCATGTTTTAGCCCCTCACTGAGGGATTCTAAGCAAGTGCTCTACCACTAAGCTACATCATCAGGTCCCCTGTGTACTCTCTGGTATATAGTGGTGGCTGCAAAATCCTACATCTCCATCAAACCCAAAGAACTGTCCACTAAAAAGGGTGACTTTTTTTTTTTTTTTTTTTTTAACGCAGTCCAGGCTGGGCTCCAATTCATTCATCACTCACGTTGTAAGGCTGACCTGCATGTCCCAGTCCTCTACCCACTAAGGGCTGGGATTACAGATGTGCACCACCACAGCTGGCTAAAAGAGCAGCATTTCCTATGTGTGAATGGCCTGTCACAAACCTGATCTTCAAGGGGCTGAAGACACAGCTGTGGTCAAACCGCACTTACTGCTCTTGTAGAGGGCTTGGGTTCGGTTCCAAGCATCCGTATCAAGAGGCTTACAACTGCCTGCCACTCCAGTTCCAGCAGACCCAGCTCCCTCTGACCTCCCTGTGGTGCGCATGAACCTCAGCCAGGCACATTCGTGCACATCCTTATAAATAAAATCCCGAAACAGAACAACTGCCAGCAAACCCGATCTTCAAGAGGATGCCTGTGTGTCACTGGGGCCAGGTGACACACACTTCTTGTGTTGTTAATTTTTCTGATGAGTCACTAACACACACTCAGCTCCAGCTCCTCCCCTTTTCACCTGCGTCTGTGCAAACGTGAGCAGGCTGTGGTGCGCGCGTGGAGATCAGAGGACAAGTTAAAGGAGGAGGTTCTCTCCGTTCACCATGTGTGTTCTGTGGACTGAGCTCAGGTTGGCAGACTTAGCCGCAGGCCCCTTTTACCCACTGAACCATCCTGTCAGCCCTCTTCGGTTCCTTGGTGACATCTCAAGCCATGCCTGTTTCATAGCCAACTTGTAACTCTTTTAGAGAGACAGGGTTTCTCCGTGTCACCTTGGCTGTCCTGGAGCTCACTCAGTAGATCAGGCTGGCCTCGAACTCAGAGATCCACCTGCTTCTGCTTCCCAAGTGCTGGGATTAAAGATGTGCGCCACCACTGCCTGTCCATTTTATAATTAATAACTGCCTCAGAATAACAACACTAAACCATCACCTTGTAAGTGGCAATCAATATTCTAGGAGGGGTGTTCCTTCCTCCATAGGGGTCCCACATCCTCAGAGAGAGCCTTGAAGTTTCCAGCTTCCAGATGGCTCTAACAGGTGCATGCCGGGAGGGATGGGCCTCCCAGCTGCCCGAGAGAGAGAGCAAGAGCCTGGTATACAGAAATGGGCAAGACACATACTCCAGTCACCCTCAAAGCTGTAGGGACACTCCAGAAATAGACCAGACACATTGGTCTGGAGGGCATAAACACCAGCAGACGGCAACTAGGGCCTCTGTGGACACGAGGTATAAATAAATAAGTTGTTGAAGTGACATGTCCCAGGGGGCCAGCCAGCTGCTGGATGTCCATCTCAATTCATTGTGCACACCGCCTCAGAGAGGGCCTTTAGGACAGAGGAGACGGAGGGACCTGCTGCTCTTGCTGGTCACCAAGTGGCCTGTGTCTGTGAACTTCACCCCACCTGACCCTCCAGGACAACCTGGGGGTCATGGCATATCAGATATCCTGCATACTAGATTAATTATTACAATTCATAATGATAGCGAAGTTAGTTATGAAGTAGCCAATGAAATAATTTTACGGTTGGCGGTGTGTGTGTGTGTGACAGACCACACATGAGGAATTGTGTTAAAGGGTCACAGCAGCATTGGAAAGGAACCACTGCTCTAGGATATGCAGACGTTTCCTTCCCTTTACTGTTTGTATATGTGTTTGTGTGGTACACACATGCACGCATGCACGCAAGTGCGCTAATGCATGTGCCTATATATATCAGCAACCAGGGAAGGGTGTTGAGTGTCCTCCTCTATCCCTCTCCCCCTTATTCCTTTGTGGCAGGGTCTCTCTGGAACTTGGAGCTTACACTGTTACTTAGCTGGCCCCAGTGATATCCTGTCTCTCCACCCCACCCCCCACTACAGGGCATTTCAGGCTATACCTGGGTTCTAGGTCCTCATGGTTACACACAGGCCCAGGAAAGCCTGGAACTTGAAGCAATTCCCCGGATCCAGCTTCCTGAGGACTAGTATTACGAGTACCAAGTCTTCCGTTCTTTCCTTCTTTGTGTGTGCGTACACAAGTGGTCCACTACAACCGTAGCTGTGAAGGTGGGTGATGCTATTCACCGTCACGTATTTTTTAAACATTTATTTATTTACTTATGTATTGAGTTTGTGGGTGTGTCAGACTGTGTGCGTAGAGCTCTCAGGACAACCTGTGGGAGTTGGTTCTTCCTTTGCATCAGGTCATCAGGTTTGGTGGCTAGTCCCTTTTCCCACGGAGCCACCTCACTAGCCCTACAATTAGCTTTCCCGCCCCCTCCAGAAAGGGTTTCTCTGTGTAGTTCCAAGCTGTCCTGGAACTCAAGCTGTAGACCAGCCTGGCCTCGAACACAAGAGATCCACCGGTCTCTGCTTCCTGGGTACTGGGATTAAAAGTGTGTACCACCACTGTCAGTCAGGCGAGTTTCTCACTGGCTTGCAGCTCACCAAGTAGGCTCGGCTAACCAGCCAGTGAGTGAGTCCCCCCCCTCTCCCCCCCCGCCGCCATCTCTACCTCGCCAGTGTTGAGGTTACAGGCACATGACAGCTTTTTAAGCGGAAGTTCTGGTGACCAAACTCAAGTCCTCACGCTTCCATAGCAAACACTTTACTGATTGAGCCATCCTCGCCGGCCCCGTCTACCTTTCTCCATGCCTCCCCACTGTGTGAGCTCGGGTGGAGACTATCACCAGCTTCTACTTGGTCACCCTCCTTCACGGCCCACCTGCCTATCGTCTCTGCGTCACGTCTTCTGCGGCTGCCCTTCCCACTATGGAGTGAACCCCTCCCTGTTCAGTGAACTTCCAGCTCATCTTTATTACCTCAGTCAAGCATCTGGGGGGCAGGGCAGGGTACCAGCCAGCAGCCATCTCCTTCTCCTTTGCTAAGAGATGCTCCTCATGGTATTCCACAGTCTGAAGCTATCCGTAAGGGGACTGGAGGAGAGTGGGGGCAGGGTTTGGGCTGACCATGTATCACGATGTGACAGGGACCCTGCACACAGTGTGTACGATGAAGAGCTCCCTTAATCATTACGCAGTACCAGCCTGGTATCTGGTATAGCACACTTGACATCCGGTGCCATGACGGGTTGCTCTACATTTCAACCAGACGGGGTTACACTGTGAGTAACCATTCTGGGCCAGCCTGGAATCAACAAGTGCCAGGTCTGTTCCAGTCTTCAACCTCCGACCCTTCTGTGTCAGCCTCCTCTGCCTCTGTGACTCACACCCCAGCCCCTCACTGGGGGATTCTAGGCAGGGGCTCTACCACTGAGCCACACTCCCAGCCCCTCACTGGGGGATTCTAGGCAGGGGCTCTACCACTGAGCCACACCCCAGCCCCTCACTGGGGGGTTCTAGGTAAGATCTCTAATGCGGTGTAAGCCACACCCCTAGCTGTATCTGTTCCTTTTTTTCCTTGTACTGGGTTTGGACAAAAGCTGTGACATTCTTCTTCCCTCTCCTGATGGGACTTGATACCCAGTGAATTTCCCATGTCCCTTGCTCTGCATAACAGCCCATCCATCCTCCGAAGGATGCCCAACTTTCTGTCAACACAGGAAGATAAGAACAGAGGAAGTCAACCCTTGCCCATGAAGCAATCTGTGGTCCTGTGGCCGTCTCCCCACATCCCAGACACTATTAACTGCAAACGACATTCCCTGGAGGGCCCAGCTCGGGTGTTGCCTGTGGCTGTTGACTGGTTGCCTAGTAACTCAAGTGCCCTGTTCTCTGGGTCAATGCCACTCAAACTCCCTGTCGATGGCCGTGTTCTTTTAGCTGTCTGTCCTTGGTGGCCCCTGTGTCCAGCCTCATGTTTAGATAACCTTCACCATTCCTCCAGCTTAGACATCCCCTCCCTGACACCTGACTCTACTTCCTTCCCTTCCAAGGCCTATTTCTCCCTATCCGGCTCACCAAGCACCTTAATTTCTATGATGCAGGAATCTACTCAGGTCCTTCTCAAAACCCTGAAACTATGTGCAGTTTGGCTTTTGAGACAGTTTGTTTTTCTTTTTTCTTTTCTTTTTTTTGTAGCCCTGGCTATCCTGAAACTCTGTAGACCGGGCTAACCTCGAACTCAGAGATTCGCCTGCCTCTGCCTCCTGAATGTTGGGATTAAAGGTGTGTGTCACCACCATCAGGGTGCAGTTTGGCTTTTAAGAATCACTTTCAGCCAGGCGGTGGTGGCGCACGCCTTTAATCCCAAGTCTTCAGAGGCAGAAGTAGGTGGGTCTCTGAGTTCGAGGACAACCTGGTCTACAAGAGCTAGTTCCAGGACAGGCTCCAAAGCTACACAAAGAAACTGGGGGGGGGGGGAGAATGGGAATGGCTTCTTTCACAAACTGTGACTCCTTTCTGTGTCCCTCAAGCACCTCTTTCCTCACCACATTCTTCATCCTTGGCTCTTTCCTTCCCAGGGCTCAAGTTTCCTCCAATTATTAAAAAAAGGAATCGAGAGAGTTATTTTATGTGTGTGAGTGTTTCGTCTATATGTGTATGTATATTGCCCATGAGTGCCTGGTGGCCACGGAAATCAGAAGAGGGCATCAGATCTCCTGGAGCTGGAGTTACAGATGGCTGCGAACCACTCTGTGGGTGCTGGGAACAGAACCCGAGTCCTCTCAAAGAGCAGCAAGTACTCTTCACCCCTGGGCTACCTTCTCCAGCCTCTTCAGTAAAAACAAAGAAAGATTGATCTTTTTTATAATTTGCATCTGTGTGGGGGTCTGTGCACGTGACCACAGATTTTAGTAAGAGGGTATTAGATCCCCTAAAGCTAGAGCTGTAGGCAGTTGTGTGCTGCCCCACAGGGGTACTGGGAACTGAAGTGGGGTCCTTTGCACCAACAGCAAGTCCTCTTAGTCACTTCTCTAGGCTCAGGTGTCTTCCATCCTCCAAAGGGTTGTCCTTCATCCACATCTCTTCCTCGGGTCACATGCTTAAAACCCTTGCCAGCTGGACGGCAGTTAGCTTTGCTCCACCCGGTTAATCTCACCAACGACCTCCAGGGTCCACATCCAAAGACGGATGTCCTATTATCCTGCCCTTGACCTGTGGTTGGGCCCCTATCCAGCTGACCAGAGCCGTTCCAGAAACCCTGAGTTTCCTATAGTCTCCACCTTCTCGGCAATGGCCACTGTCTTCTGTTCCCTAAAGGGATTTCTCTGCAGTAGGAGACAGCTCTGGAGCACCCTGGGGGCCTTGCTAGCCTTGGTCTCTCCCTCTACCATCCTCAGGTTCCTCCAGGTTCAGGTCCAGCTGTTCTTCCCATACTTGCCTTTCCCTAGCTGATTGTTGCTGTCAACTGAAATGTTGCTCGTTCCCTCCCTCCCTCCCTCCCTCCCTCCCTCTTCCTTTGACTTCCTTCTCCCTCCACACCCCTTCCTTCCCATCCTTTCTTTCTCCCTTTCTCCTTTCTCTTCCCTCCCTGACTTCTTCCTTCATTCTGTGTAGCACAGGCTGGCCTGCAACTTGAGATCCTCCTGTCTCAGCCTCTAGGCCAGGCTCTACAGAAATGTCTCCAAGTCTCCCTCTCACACTGCCTGTTCCACAGTGAACCTGGGAGATTACCCAGCCTGCAGCAGGCTTCATCTGCTGTGTTCCCTTGCCCTTAGGGGGCTGATGCGTAGTCACACAAGTCAGTTGGTCTTCAAAATTCTACTGCTGTTCCCTTTGGGCCAGGCTGGAGCCAACCACCCAGGCAAAGCCAAAGCCCAAGGCTGCCTGGATCAGGGGCCCAGGAGCTGAGTCACCTCTGAGAACACATTCCTGTCTT
>NC_022010.1:23511619-23514391 GCF_000317375.1 Microtus ochrogaster
GACAAATGTAGCATGGCCTTCTTCTTCTCTCCTAGCCCATTTATCTTACAGATAGTGCCTCTCCGGGACCCTGGAATAACTGAACGGCCAGACGGGTTCACTAACCCTAGACTGGTGACCCGTCGAGGCAATCACAAGAAGGGAAAGTGCTCATTTAATTAGCGGCACAGTTTATCACAGGGTCCCTGCTGAGACCACAGAAAGAGAGGGCATGGTGGGTTAGGAGCGCTTGCTCTGCAAGCTCAAGGACCTGAGTGTGAGCGCCCAGCACCCATGTAAAAAGCCAGCAGGCAGACCCCAGGAGCTTGCTGTTCAGTAAGAGACCTTATCTATCTCAAGGCAACAAGATGGAGACCAATAGGAGAAGACACTCAGGGTCCTGAGACACCTTCTGCGGAAGTACAAGACATACCACTTGCACATGCGTGCACCAAGCACCACGCACCACACACTGACGACACAACCCGGTAGAAGTCTGGATGGGGCAGTGTAAGCCTAGATACTCAGTACTCAGGAGGCTGAGGCAGGAGGGTCCCGAGTTAAACACCAATCTGAGCAACACGGCGAGACCCTGTCTCAGGAAAGAGGAGGGACTTCCTGGCAACATCCTGACAGGCAGTAGGAGTCAGAGGAAAGGGGCAAGACTACAAGGCCATGTTGGCAGCCTCTGTATGCATGCACCTAGGGATGGGAGGCCTGTCCGTTTCCAAGGCGCTGTCCACCCGACTGCCCCTGCTGAGATCTAAACCCACTTGGTGGAAGGCTGGGCAGAAGGACAGGGGTTGAGCATGACTCCGGAACCCACGCGAAAGGGTTGAATGTGTCATTCTGACTTGGGATTCCAGCAGAGGAAGCCTGGGCCCGCTGGCCAGTCAGCTTAGGCTATTTGGTGAGTTTTAAATTGGGGAGAGACCCCAGCTCAAACAATAAGGTGGACAGGGCCTGAGGAACAGCAGCCACAGTTAACCTCTGGCCTCCCAGGGGGTAGAGTGTTTGCTCAGCATACACATGGCCCTAGGTTCTATACCTGGCATCATATAAAACTCGGTGCGATGATCTTAGGCTTGTAATCCCATCACATGGGAGCTGAGGCAGGAGGGCTGCTGTGAGTTCATGACAAAGCCTAGGCTACTGTCTCACCAAGCACCAAACAAGACAACAGAAAAGCACCATAGCT
The DNA here is from genome assembly GCF_000317375.1 of Microtus ochrogaster. Lineage (NCBI taxonomy): Eukaryota > Metazoa > Chordata > Mammalia > Rodentia > Cricetidae > Microtus > Microtus ochrogaster. The sequence continues at coordinate 23,512,797 of NC_022010.1, forward strand.
GGAGGCAGGCTGGCATGTGGGGACACTGTCCCTTCCTGAAGCCTGGGCTCCTCTGGTCACTGCAGGCCCCTAGTAAGTTGTCCAATGAGGAACTTTAGGTTGGCGGGAATCTATGGCCATGTCCATGACTATAATTCCAGTGTCTTGACTGTTCACCGAGTCACCCTGTGTGATGGCTACACTTCACTAGGGAACACGAGATGCTCCCTGGGAGAAAGCTGGGATTTTATGCATTTTTTCTGTAAATTCTTTTTCTTTTAATTATGTATATGTGTGCCTGTCTGTATATATGAGCACATGAGTGCAGGTGCACACAGCAGCCAGAAGGGGGCCTCAGATCCCCCAGAGCTGGAGTTACAGGAGGTTGTGCGTCATCTAACATGGTGCTGGGAACAACCAGGGTTCTCTGTAAGTGCAGCAGGGGCTTGGAACTGCTGAGTTATCTCTCCTGCCCCCCCCCCCACCGCAGTTCTCAGTTCTTTCTCTTGGACCTTCTCTGCTCGGCTAGTGGTCCTCAGGGAGGAGCCACACAGTGCAGCTTCTGGCACTGGCATTCATACCCCATTAAAATGTGAGTGGAGAGGTAGCTAGAAGGATAAACGGGCATTTAAGATTCTACCCTCCCAGCACTTAGCACCAGTTCCAAGATGGTGCTCTTTGCTTGGTCAAGATGGTTTTTTTTTTCTCTTTTTTTTCCTTTTTCCTCCCCTCCTCCTTCTCTCCCCCTTCCTGGGTATGAGTCACCACACCTAGCTTTTGTAATTATTTTTGTTATTTTATTCTTTTGTTTTATTTTTCAAGACAGGGTTTCTCTGTGCTGTCCTGGAACTTACTTTGTAGACCAGACTGGCCTTGAACTCATGAAGATCCGCCTACATCTACCTTCTGAGTGCTGGGATTAAAGGCATGTACCACCACCATGTGGCTTATTTTGTCATTTTAAGTAGGATAAAAAAAAATAACAAAAGAGGACATGAAGTTGGGGGGCTGGTGTGGAGAAGGAGGAAACGGGACAGCAAATGGGAGAAGACATGAGTGCCGGTGGTTCGGATTATGACACACCGTACACATGTATGAAAGAAGACATGAGTACCGGTGGCTCGGATTATGACACACTGTACACATGTATGAAAGCCTCACGAGTCTTCAGCTTCACTAAAAAATTCCGAGTCCATCCATGGATCAATGCACTGTTAACGTCAGAACCCTCATCATGATCCAACCGCTACCCCAAAGCCCTGGCAGCTGGCAGCCAACCTTTATCACGTGACCTTCCAGGAACATTTCAGACTCAGATAAGCACGGTTCTATATTCGCTAGGAAAAAAAAAAACAAAAAAACACCCTGGCTGCAGACCTGGTTTAGTTGGCACAGTGCTTGCTCAGCAATAAATTAGACGTGGTGGTACACCCCTGTAATCCCAACACTTGGAAGGTCAAGACAGGCAGATCAGAAGTTCAAGGTCATCCACAGGCTACTTTCTGAGTCGGAACCAGCCTGGGCTACATTAAAAAACCATAGCTGGCCGGGCGGTGGTGGCGCACGCCTTTAATCCCAGCACTTGGGAGGCAGAGGCAGGCGGATCTCTGTGAGTT
>NC_022010.1:23515116-23516721 GCF_000317375.1 Microtus ochrogaster
GCCCCTCACTGGGGGTTCTAGGCAGGGGCTCTACCACTGAGTCACACCCCAGCCCCTCACTGGGGGTTCTAGGCAGGGGCTCTACCACTGAGTCATGCCCTCAGCTTTTCTTTTGATACGGTGTCTTACTAAATTACCCAGTCTGGGCCTTGAATCTACCATCTTCCTGCCTCAGCCTCCTGTGCTGTTGGGATGACAGGCCTTTTTAAAAGTACTTTTTAAAACTGTGGTAAGGCATCTAGAATCTATACCGTACTATATTAACTCTCTGCACAATCCTGTGGCAGAAGGGACAGTCACATTGTGTAACCATGAAGGCCACCTGTTTCCAGAACTCTTTCATCTTGCAGAACTGAAACCCAATACCCTTAAGCAATAACTCTAAGCCCCTCCCCCAGCCCCTGGCTATTACACAGACAAGAATAGTAACACTATTACTATTTTTAGTATCTCTTTTGTAAAGATTTTTTATTTATATGTATATATACATGTATGTTTATGAGTGTCTGTGCCCATGAGACCAGAAGAGGGCATCAGATCCCCCAAGCTGGAGTTACAGGCAGTGGTGAGTAGCCCTTTGGAAGGCGGGGAACTAAATTCAGGTCCTTTCCAGGAGCATTAAGGGTTTTTTGTTTCTTTGTTTTTGTTTTGTTTTTTCAAGACATGGTTTCTCTGTAGAATAGCCCTGGCTGTCCTGAAACTCTCTTTGTAGACCAGGCTGGCCTTACAGAAATCTCCCTGCCTTTGTCTCCTGAATGCTGGGATTAAAGGTGTGAGTTCCCCACACCTGTATTTTTGGTCTTGTATCCCCCCCCCTTTTTTTTTGGTCTGAGTCAGGTTCTCATAATGTAGCCCTGGCTGTACTAGAAGTCACTATGTAGACCAGGCTGGCTCAAACTCAGAGATCTACCTGCTTCTGCCTTGCAAGGGTTGGGATTAAAGGCATGTGCCACTATGCCTGGCTACACCAAGCAGTCTTAACTGCCGAGCCATCTCTCCGGCCCTTCTATGATTATTTTTGAGGCAGGGTCTGATGTAGCCTAGGCTGGCCTCAAACTTACTACGCAGTTAACTTCATTCAACTCCTGATCCTTCTGCCTTCACCTACAAGTGCCGGGACTCCACACCTGCCTCATCTGTCTCTAAAAAAAAAAGTGAGCTACTGAGGACTTCAGAGAAGTAACACAGCCTGCCTCCCCACCCCCACTGACGTGTATCTTAGCACAATGTTCTTCTACAAGTGCATCTGGGCTGTAGCAGCTGTCAGCTCGTCCTTGAAGGTGGACAGTATTTCACCACACCCATGTAGCAAGGATGGATGCCTGGGCTTCGATCATATTTTGGTTTTGGTAAATCATGTTGCTGGGAACATGCATGTATAGGCCACGCATGATCCTCCTTCCAACTCTTCAGGGTATACCCAGAAAGGCAAATGTAATTCTTTTTTTTTTAATATTTATTTATTTATTATGTATACAATGTTCTGTCTGTATGCCTACAGGCCAGAAGAGGGCGCCAGACCTCATTACAGATGGTTGTGAGCCACCATGTGGTTGCTGGGAATTGAACTCAGGACCTTTGGAAGAGCAGGCAATGCTCTTAACC
>NC_022010.1:23516821-23522666 GCF_000317375.1 Microtus ochrogaster
CCAGACCTCATTACAGATGGTTGTGAGCCACCATGTGGTTGCTGGGAATTGAACTCAGGACCTTTGGAAGAGCAGGTAATGCCCTTAACCTCTGCGCCATCTCTCCAGCCTGCAAATGTAATTCTTTTCACTTTCTTTCCTTTCAGATTAATATATATGTCAACATATATAAGTTTAGTTATGTGTATGTGTGTGTGCGCACATGCAGATGGAGGCTGGAAGAGGGCTTCAGATCCCCTGAAGCTGCGGCTGTGAGCCACCACGTGGGTGCTGGTGACAGAACTCAGGTCCTCTGCAAGAGCAGCAAATGCTCCTAACTCCTGAGCCATAGCTCTAATCTCCTCGCCTAGATTCTCTTGAGACCAGGTCCTGTTATGTAGCTCAAGGTGGCTGCCAACGCTCTCTGTAGACCAGGCTGGCCTTAAACTCCTGCTTGAGTGTGATGCTGGGATGAGAGCTGGGTTCCACTACACTCGGTTTTCTAGTATCAATTTTTGGAAACCGATTTCTTTATACTTGTGTGTGTGTCTGCCTGTCTGTCTCTGTGGGCATGATGGCTATAGTTCATGGGTGGCGATCAGAGGACATCCTGTGGGAGCTACTTCTCCATCTCCTCATGTGAGCTCCAGGCAACGAACCCAAATCATCAGGCTTGACAGCAATTGCTACGCCATCTTGCTAGCTCTGCTTTTACATTTTTGGAGACAGTGTCCCACTCCTAAAGAGTATCCTACAAACCCACCAGCAATTTGTGAGGGTTCCAGGTTCCAATCTTTCCACCTCTTCCCAGTACTTTATTCATTTAAAGTTTACTATCTGAGTTCTTTTTTTTTTTTTTAACTTAAATTCTGTGTTACTCGCGTGTCTGAGTACCTGAAGAGCTCAGATGAGGGCGGTCGGTGGATTCCCTGGGGATAGAGCTGTCACGGACGGTTGTGAGCTGCCCTGTGTGGGTGCTGGGAATTGAACCCCTGATTCTGTGAAAGAGCAGCGAGTGCTTTCACCACTGAAAACACTCCAGCCTGTTTTCTGTTCTTTTTGTTTAAGAAACAGTAGTGCAGGCCTTGAACTCCTGATCCTCCTGCCTCCACTTCCTCACTGCTGAGATGTGCGGTGTTGGGGTGGAGCTCAGGGCTTCATGCACGCTAGCAACTGAGCTACATCTCCGGCCCCCATTGTGGGTCTTACATCTGTTGAGGGCAGCAAATCACAGGAGGCTCCACCACGAAGCAAAAGAAAATGCTATTCCCTGTCAGGGAGGAAGGAAAGAGGAACCATTGTCAACTGGGGCCCTCCAGCAGAGTGACAAAGGAGACAGCAGCCTTCAAAGAGCTGGCAGATGCTAGAACAAATGGAGTTCAGCAGAGATTCTGAGTTTAAAACCGAATTATTCGATCTCTTTCTCTCCTCTTTTTGGAGACATGGTCTTGCCATGTAGCCCAGGCTGGCCTTGAACGTGTGATCCTCCTGCCTCAACCTCCTGAGGACCGGGTATCCTCACAATATGGCAGCAGGCTTCCTACCAAGCAAAGGCTCCAAGAGGTGGCAAACACTAGGCAGAGCTCACTGTTTATGACCTAGCCTCGGATGTTCCCAAACAGAGTCCCTAAGGCACGCATTGGAAGGAGAGAGAGGAAGGGGCGCTGTTGCTCTTCCGTGAGAGTGCTGGAGTCATCAGACATTTTATTTTATTTTTTTGGTTTTTCGAGACAGGGTTTCTCTGTAGCTTTGGAGCCTGTCCTGGAACTAGCTCCATAGACCAGGCTGGTTTCACACTCACAGAGATCCGCCTGCCTCTGCCTCCAGAGTGCTGGGATTACATCGCCCGGCAACATCAGACATTTTAAAACCAATTCAGAAACTGGGTGTAGGGCTGAGGGTGTGTAGTTTCAGCACTTGGGAGGTGGAGGCAGGAGGATTATAAATTCAAGGCTAACCTCAGGCTTAGGTCCCTTCCTGTTACAGCTTCCATTTTTCTTTCTGGTCCACCACGATGTGAACAGCCTCACCACACAGTCCTGCAGCCACGAAATGAGCTGTTGAGCGTTGCTTTCTTCACCAGGATGGACCAAAACCTCTGAAACCACAGACAAAACCAACCCTTCCTCTCCTAGGTTGTTTATATCATGTACTCGACATAAATATGATTGAATTACCCTGCCAGGAAAGGAATGTGAGCCTGGAGCAAAAGGCCAGGCTGCGAGCCCGAGGAGGAGGATTCTTTTAAGTACGCACGTGTTGCGTGTGTATTTGTGTGTGTACAGGTGCATCTGTGTGGTAGCCTGTATAATAGGCTCACAGCTCTGAATGTTTGGTCATTAGGGAGTGACACTACTTGGCTAGGACTAGGAGGTGTAACCCTGTTGGACGAGGAGTGTCACTGGGGGTGGGCTTTGAGGTTTTAAATGCTCAAGCCAGGCCCAGTGTCCTTTTCTCCTGCTGACTGCCAATCTGGATGTAGAATTCTCAGCTACCTCCCCAGCACTGTCTGCCTGCGTGCCTCCACGTTTCCCACCATGATAATGGACTAAACCTCTGAAAATGTAATCCAGTGCCAATTAAACGCTTTCCTTTCTAAGAGTTGCCATGGTCGTGGTGTCTCTTCACAGGAATAGAACCCCTACTAAGACAACGTGTGTGCACGAGTATGCATGCATGTGTGCTCCTGTGCAACACAGAGGCTGTCATTCTTTAGCTGTTGTCCACCTTGTTGTTTTGAGTCAGAGTCGGTCATTTGCCTGGTCCCTCACTGAACAGGCTAGGCTGGCTGGCTAGCCAGTCCCAGGGGCCCATCTATCTGTCTCTGCTCCCCTAGCACCGGAATTTCACATTCACCACCAAGCCTAGCTATTTTGTTTTTTTTTTTTTTTTGTTAAAATTCGGATTCTAGGGACCAAACTCAGGTCCTCATGTCCTTTACCAACCAAGCCACCTCTACAGACTCATTTGAGGATTGTAGCACAGTAGAAATATGGCCAGGGATTTGGAATAAGCATCTGAAATGGGTCTCAGTGGTCACCTCGAGGTGGGAGTTTGGCGCCCCTGTCAAGCCTCAGGGGTGTCAATGGGCAGAGACCATCTGTTCTTTTGTTTGTTTTCATGGACAGTGTGTGAAATAGTTCTCACGTGTACGCATATGGTATTTGCATATGTGTTTACACATGTGTACGGTGTGTGGTGTGGATAAGGTATATGCACGTGGTCAAGTGTGCACGGTGTATGTATGTGTGTAAATGTGCCTGTGGGGGTCCCAGCTTTGCCTTATGTGCTGTCTTGCTCTTCCACCTTATTCACCGAGGCAGGGTCTCTCAATCAAATCCCAAAGTAGTTACTAAGGCTAGTGTGCCTGCTGGCTTATTCTGGGGATCCTGTTTCTGCCTCTGAAGCTGGAATTACAGGTGGCTATCACACTCATCCAGCATTTGTATGGGTTCTGGGGACCTGAACTTTGGCCCTGGAACTGAAGTTACAAGCTGTTGTGAGTTACCAGGTGGGTGCTGGGAACTAAAGCCAGGTCCTCTGCAAGAGCAGCAATCACTCTTGAACAGCTGAGCCAACTCTTCAGCCCCTCTGACTTTCTTATGTGTGCCAAAGGTTGTGTGGAGTCATGCTTGACTTTTACGTTGTGTGCTGGGGATTTGAACTCAGGTCCCCATGCTTAGCAAGAGCCGCTATCCTCGGAGTCATCCTCAAGCTTAGCCTTATGTTTTAAAGATAAAGTCTCTCACTGGGATCTGGGGCTCTTCCATAAGGCTAGGATGACTGGTCAAAGAACTCCAGGGACCCAGCTCGCCTCCTTAGTGCTGGAATTCCAAGTGCATGTCACCATGCCTGGCTTTTTTTATGCTTGCATAACAAGCACTTTACCCACTACGCCATCTCCCCAGCACCTTGTCTCAAGTCATCCAATTCTGACTGTGACCTCAGCTAAGGCAGGTTACCAGGCTCTATATCCCCAATTCACAGTTACGAAGGTGACAGCTCCGACAGGACAGGTCAAATGATCTGCTCACGATCATACTTGCCAGAGCGTGGCTATCTTGAGTTTTCCCTGGAGGCCTCCTAGGGCTATCCTATCTTTTCTAAATGTACTCTCAGACAGAAGCCTCAGCCCGGTTCACCTCGGAAAGCAATAAAGATCTAGACACACTTTGTATAGCTTTAAGCTTTTCTTGCATAAATGTCTCTTTAGTGGAGGGTATCCAGCAGTTTGTTGGTGAGACCTAATACAGCAGCAATGCAGAGACCCAGTACAGGGCAGCATGAACAAGAGACCTTCAATGTATGCCCAATCCAGGTGGCAGTTATGGGGCTTCCTAAACTATGGGCCAATCAAATGAAATGGGCTTTTTTGTTGTATGTTTTGTAGCACAGGTGGGACTCAAGTGTATGCTCCTCCTGCCTCAGTCTGCCAACCCCTGGCCCGTGCCACTACTATGCCTGGTAGGTGCTTTCTACGGTGGCTGTAACAGGGAGTAGGTGTTTGGTTCAATTGATAAAGTGCAGCCATTAGGACCTATGTTTAAATTCCCAACATGAAGGTAAAAAGCCAAACATGTCAGTGTGTGCCTGTGACCTCAGATCATTGGGGCTCACTGGCCAGCCAGACTAGTAGAATTGGGGAGCTTTAGGCTCAGGGAGAGGCCATGCCTTAAAGATAAGGTGGGGAGCAACAGAGGAAGGTACTGGACGTCAGCCTCTGTCTTCTAACTGCTGGGGGGACGACAGACACCTGTCACAGTGGTAAAGCCTAAGGTTCTCCAGTGAGCACCTTAAGGGTATCATCATGCCTACCTAGAATCCCCCAGTAAGGGGCTGAGGGTATTGCTCAGGGATAGCAGGCTTGCCCAGAATCCACCAGTGAAGGGCTGGGGTATGGCTCTGGTATAGTATCTTCGCACATACGTGTACACATAAGCATACACCAGACCGTAACAGACAGACAGACACAAAGATTACAGCATGTCCACTGCCTTCCAGTTGTGGCCTTGGCTATCAAAAGACTCCTAGTGACAGGCATCCAAGCCAGCTTGAGTATCTGGCTAGGTGCTCAGATTAACAGGTTTTCCTGATCTGAATTCTTGGGTCCACACTACAGCTCCCCACCCCTTTTTGGGTTCCTTTATCAGTAAAATTAGGCTTCCGCTCCTCAGGGCTGCTGTGTGGTTAGAGCGCCCTAACTGACAGGAGGGTCCCAGAAGCGCCTGGATTTCCACGGTGACAGTCTCTGATCCCTCTTACCAGGTCCTGGGTTCTGAGGCTGTGGCAGAGACCAGCCACAACCTCTCCAGAGGGCAGAGGCAAGCAAAGCAGAGGGGCTGTAGTGTGACCCACCCTGATCAGGGCGCTCACATGTCCTGTGTCCCTAAACCTCCCCACACTGTGGTTACCCTCCATCACCTGGGTGGATAGACCACCTGAAGATTCCTCCCCTTCTCTAGGCTAGAAACTTTCATGCTGTCAGTCCCACCTTAAAGGGGTGAATCTTGATTGGTCCATAGCGGTCTCATGCATGGTCATGTGACATAGCTCTACTCAATAAGGTGAGACAGTCCGAGTAAGCCTTGGCGGCAGGGTGAGATTATATAGGGCCTGTATGTTTTTTTTACAGGAGGGCACTGTTGGAAGCCACAGCACTTGCTCCAGCTGGGTTCCTCCCTGTTCACAAAGAAGCTCACCCAGCTGCTCCACAGAGCGACACAGCTATTGCTAAGGACGGCCGGTTAGGAAGACAGAGAAGAAAAAGATCCTGCGCCGGGTGATGGTGGCGCACGCCTTTAATCCCAGCACTCGGGAGGCAGAGGCAGGCGGATCTCTGTGAGTTTGAGACCAGCCTGGTCTACAG
>NC_022010.1:23523001-23530784 GCF_000317375.1 Microtus ochrogaster
TCTACCACTGAGCCACACCCCAGCCCCTCACTGGGGGATTCTAGGCAGGTGCTCTACCACTGAGCCACACCCCAGCCCCTCACTGGAGGATTCTAGGCAGGGGCTCTACCACTGAGACACACCCCTACCTGTTATTGTTAGACTGTAGGCATGTGTTTTGCTGCTGAGCCACACACCCCCCAACATTTTTTTTTTTTTAATTTTCAGACAGGCTCCTGCTAAGTTGCTTAGGCTGGTCTTGAACTTACTCTAGAACAGGCAGGCCATGAACTTGTGATCCTCACGCCTCAGCCTCCTGCGTATTTGAATGACAGGCCTATACCATCAGGCCCAGCATGGAGCACTTCTCTTCAGGTTATTCTTTTGACAGTTTCACACACGCATCTAACGCACTGCTGCAGTCTGCACCCCTCACCCCCCATCCTCCTCCTCACACGGAACCTTTTCTTTTTACAGACCCCTTACCCCTCACCGACTCCATGCCGCTTTCCTACTTCCTTAGGACCCGTCTCACATCTCCCCCCTTCACCGTGGCAGTTCTCCACCCATGGTCTGTGACCTCTTTGGGGGTGCATATCAGACGATAATTCATAGCAGCAGCAAATCAGTTATGAAGTAGCAATGAAATGATCTTATGCTTGGGACAACATGAGACACAAGGAACCATATTAAAGGGTTGCAGCATTAGGAAGGGTTGAGAACCATGGCTTTACAATTCTGCTCAACAACAGCCTGCCATATTCTGTCTTCTAGGTTAAAACTGCCAAGAACACCTTTTTTGTTTTTTTTTGTTTTGTTTTGAAACAGGGTTCCTTTGTGTAGCCTTGGCGGTACTAATGCTAGCCTTGTACATCAGGCTGGCTGTGAATCACAGAGATTTGCCTCTGCCTCCTGAGTGCTGGGATTAAAAGTGTGCACCACCACTGGGTGGCCAAGAACACTACTTTTTAAATGGTTTATGGTATTTTTAAATTGTTTACATGTGTGGGTATGCACACGTGAGTGTGGGTGCCTAGAGAGGCCAGAAGAGGGCATCAGATCCCCTGGATCTGGAATTACAGGTGGTTGTGAGCCACCTTGTGTGGGTGCTGGGAGTTGAACTAGGGTCCTCTGGAAGAGCAGAATGTGTTTTTTTTTTGTTTGTTTGTTTTGTTTTGTTTTTCAAGACAGGGTTTCTCTGTGGCTTTGGAGCCTGTCCTGGAACTAGCTCTTGTAGACCAGGCTGGTCTCAAACTCAGAGATCCGCCTGCCTCTGCCTCCCGAGTGCTGGGATTAAAGGCGTGCGCCACCATCGCCCGGCCAGAATGTGTTTTTAATGACAGAGCCTTCTCTTGGCCCTCCATCCCAGAATACTCTCCTGTCATCACTATTAACATTGGTTCTAAGATGTCCTCCATAGGTTTAAACACTTGGCCCTTGAACAGAGTTCAGGGCATGGCATTTGGGGTATGGAGTCTCCCTGAAAGAAGTGAAGTCACTGTGGGCAGGCCTTGAAGTTTTCATGGCTGGGCTCCTCCTTCCTGTTTGTCAGCCACTTCTTGGCCTGCCATGATGTGAGAAGCATAGCCATGTTCCCTTGGCTATGAATGCCACTGTGCCTTCCCTGCCGTGACAGACTGTACTGTCATATTGTGAGCCGATGGACACAGTTCCTCCTTCAAGCTCTTTCTGTCACAGCTCTGAGAAGTTACTAGACAGCTGTCCTTCCCATACCATATTGTATATAGTAAAAGTTACTCTTTTATGTGCACATGAGGGTACATGTGTGTGCCCAAGCACACGTGTGTATGTTTCACATGGAGACCAAAGGTTGATATCAGGTTATCACCCTCCGTTTTTCTCTATTCCCCCTTTTTCTTTTCTACCCCTCCTTTTCTGAGATAGTCTCTTCTAACCCTGAAGTTTATCGTCCCCGTGTTTCAAAGTTTTCTTTTTAATTATGTATATGTGCGTGGGGGGCACACACACGCCATGTGTAAACATGATGGCAGGTTATAGAAGAGGGCATTAGATTTGCTGGAGCAGGAGTTACAAGTGGTTGTGAACTGCTTAATGTGGGTGCTGGGAACTCAACTTGGGTCCTCTGCAAGAGGACCATGTATGTTCTTGGCCACTTGACTTCAAGACAGGATTTCCCTTTGTAGACCAGGCTGGCCTCGAACTCAGAGATCCACCTGCCTCTGCCTTGTGAATGCTGGGCTTAAAGGTGTGCGCCACTACTGCCCAGCCATTTTTTTTAAATATAAGCACTGGGGATCCGAACTCACGCTGCTCATGCTTGCATACAGGTACTTTACCAAGTGAGCCATCTCCTCAGCTGTAAAAGCTGCACTTGACTTAGCCAAACAGCCTGCAAAGAGAAGAAACTGAGCTGCCGAGAGTTAAGATGAACTAAGCCAGGGGTGGAAGCTCACTCTCAGGACTTCAAGGCCGGAGAAGGGCAGTTAGCCTAATGAGTTCTAGGATATGAAGGTGGGAGGGGGGATGGAGAGGAGGGGAGGAGAGAGACAGAATAGGAACAAGAATGAATGAATGAGCACGGCTGGATAGAAAGTGTGGGGACTTGACTCAGGTTGTTCCCACCCCTGCCCTGAACATGCTGTTCTGCAAGTGCTTAGAGACTATGTGATAGATTTCAGAGCCAAGCACAGAGCTAGGGATTTGATAGTGTCTCCGAGGAGCAACCTGGGGGCTGAGTAACAGGAGACACCCCTTGTAGAAGTGGAGCCCCGCTACCCTGCTCCAGCTTCCCCTGAGGAAAGATACATCCAAGTACCGCTAGGTTAAGGAGCCAGAAAAATACTGAAGTTGGATGTAGTAGCCCAGGTGTGTCTTCCCAGTTACTTAGGAGGTCAAGGCAGAAAATTCCTGAGTCCAGGCTTGTCTTGACTACAGAGTGATTCAAAGTCAGTCTGGGCAATTTAATAAGGGCCCTGTATCAAAATATGGGGCTGGAGAGATGGCTCAGTGGTTAAGAGTACTGCCTGCTCTTCCAAAGGTCCTGAGTTCAATTCCCAGCAATCTCATGGTGGCTCACAACCATCCGTAATGAGATCTGGTGCCCTCTTCTGGCCTGCAGGCATACATGCAGACAGAATGCTGTATACATAATAAATAAATAAATCTTAACAAACAAACAAACAAATAAAATAAAAACTGAAAAAAGGCCGGAGGGGGTAGCTCAGTGGTAGAGCACCTGCCTAGAATCCCCCAGTGAGGGGATGAGGATATTGATCAATGGTAGATCACCTGTCTAGGATCCCTTAGTGAGGGATTAGGGATGTGGCTCAGTGGTAGCGAGTGCTTGTCTTGTATGCAGGAGGCCAAGTCCACTCCTTGTTGCAAATAAGAAAGCGGGTAGAAGGGAACATGGAGGTCAGTGGTCTGATCCTGTGCTCTTGACACTTTCTGAACAGCAACTGAAAACAGAAGGGCTGGTGGCACTGCTAACTACGAGCCTCCTTTGTAACCTGTGTTGGCAAAAACAAAGCTTAATCCACAGAGATGCAGACTCAAATCTTGGGCTCTATCACTGATCTCATGACCTTGAGCAAGTTAATCCCCAAGTTCCAAGTTCCTTCTTTGTAAAAGCTCTGTCACCGGGTTGTCATTCCCTGCGTCACACTAGGATATATGTTATTTACATGTCTATATTTCTATATAGAGAGAGACTAGATTCCCCCCTCCTGCCTAATTCCTATTGCATATCATTTAAAGCCCCTTTATTCAAGTAGGCTTCCAGGCCGCCCTTGCCAGTCTTCCGGTTCCCCCTTTCTTTATTCAAAATCATACACATACATTTATACATACATGTGTGTGGGTATGCGCACATGAGTGCAGGTACCTGCAGAGGCCAGAAGAGGGCACTGGATCCCTTAGAGCTAGAGTTACTGGAGGCTGTGAGCCACCTGGCATGGGTGCTAGGAAGTGAACTGAGATCCTCTGCAAGAGCAGCAATCAGTCCTAACTGCTGAGCCATCTCCCCAGGCCTGGGCCTCCTTTCTTCTACCCTGCTGGACCATGTTTCCTTAACTCCAACCTTTCCTTCCCTGGACTGGGCTCTCAGCTAGGCAGAGGGAGAGGGAGGGACAGTCGGTCTCTACATCCCTTGGGTTCAGGGCACCCTGGCACCGAGTGAGTATTTCCAGTGTTATTCCCTTTCCCATGTTCTACCTGCTCCACTCCGAGGAGACATCAGGGGGGAGGGGGGGAGAGAGAGAGAGAGAGAGAGAGAGAGAGAGAGAGAGAGAGAGAGGAGAAAGCGAGAGGAAGTGACTAAGTCTGCTAGGAGGTGGAGGCAGGGGAGTGCTTGGGGAGGTTCAGGGTGATGTCATCATCTTGAGGACTGAAGTGGAATTGACAGAGGTGGAGGGGACATTCCAGGAAGAGATGAACGACATACAGGAGGGAAGAGGGGCGCGAAAGCAGGCCACCCGTGGGTGTTACTAGTTTATCTCCTCGTGGGGGTGGGGAGGGATAGGTAAAGACAAGCATTCTGGATCCAGGTTCCTCAAAAGGCCTTGGATGTCACAGCGAGGGCCTGGCCCAGGAGAAACAGTGATTGTTTCTTTTAAACAGGCAGTGAGATGTTCCGGGGATGCTCCGTTGCGGGGAGGTAGATGCTAACAGGCATCTGGACCAACATGGTGGGGGAGAAGAATCAAGATCTACTACCTGCATGGTTCATGCTGTGAATAAATGAACAGCTGTTTTTGCATGAACTGAATGACCCACCCCCCAGCAAGCAGTTCTTTGAAAAAGAAGTGGGCGGGGCCGTGCTACGTCCATTTCATGGAGGGACAAAGAGAGAGAAAAGAGAGAGAGACAGAAAGGACGGCGACCTGGCCTGGGCCACTGGGGCTAATTCCAACACGAAGCCACGCCTGGGCTCAGAGTGCATAAGGGCGGCGGGTTGTCAGTCCTCAGACCCGGCTACACTCAGCGGTTTCTAGAGTCAGTGCCTGGAGACAAGGAGATGACCTTCGACCTCTCAGTCATCTTGCAAATGGTCACTTGGGCCTATCCTGGAAGGGAGGAGGGGTACCCACCTTTCAAGGGGACAAGGTTTCCCTGTGGTGAAGTAAGCCAGTGTGAGCTTGTCTCTGGGTCTTGATTTGAGACCTTCAACTTGGACCCTGGGAGGGGCCCGCAGATGAGGGATGCCCAGAAAGGCCAGTCCCTGCACCAAGTCACAGGGAACAGCCAGAGGCAGCCTTCCACCTGTCTTTCTAAGGAGTGTCTGCCTTGAAGCCCTCTTTTTTCCAGCCCGAGAAGGAAAGGAGGAACCAGAGGGCTGTCAGAGGCTCCTGGGGCCAGAAGTTGGGACTCCATTCCCTCCAGCCTCTGGGTCCTAGGGATTGCCTAGGTAGGGATTAGAAGGCCCTGACAGAGAGAGGGGCTTTTTGCACTTGGGGGTGTGGGAGAGAGAGTGTTCAGAATCTGCGCTGTTAGCTTTGTTTTCAAATGACCTGTTTAATGATTTACCTGGGGCCATCTAAGGAGCAAGGGGTTCTACCCTCAGACAAGGGAGGTGAAACCTTGGGTCCCCACAGAGAGAACAGCCCTGGGAGAAGAAAGTAAACAGATGTAAAGCTACCTAGCTGGCTTCATCTTCCAAACAATAGCCCTGACCAAGCTCCAAAACGTTGAAGTCAAGTCCCTGAGCAAGAACTTTTAACAGGCTCTTTCCCCTGAGTTCAACCCCATAGGAGACAAGACAGCTTAGAAGAAAGGAAGTGTGTGTGTGTGTGTGTGTGTGTGTGTGTGTGTGTGTGCGCGTGCTGTCAATTTAACTTAATCTTCACTTGTAAAGTACCCATTCCTGTCCAAGACAGGGAGGTTGAAACACTTTCGCCTTGACGGCTCCCCCTCCCAGACCCACCATAATGGTAAGCGAATGAGGTTTAAGTTAACGTTGCTTGCTCTAATTCCCACTCCACATGGGGAAAAGGGCAATAAAAAAAAAAAAGGTAACCTGACTCTAATCCAACAGGAGTTTATGAAGTCAAACGCACACCTAGCAATATGAAAAATCCAAGTTTAAATTTTTTTTTCTTTTTCTTCTTACCTCCCAAGACCTTCCACTATCCCCCCCCCAACCCCCCCCCCCAACATCCAAGACCAGCCTCCAGGAAGATCCATAAACACGCCTGCTCCTCCCCTTCCATGGTTCAAAATCCCCCCTCCCTCCCACTTCGCTGGACCCCCAAAGAGAAAAGAAACCAGCGACCCTGGCCCTGCAGCCCCTCCCCCGCTGCTTGCACCTCCTCTCTCCCCTCGCAGGCACCTGGAGATAAACATCTACTAATGATTTTATGATTTTTTCTGTTCTGAGGTAGACGATCTTAGCGCCATCCCTCCCCGCTTGCCAGTGGCTACAGGGGGGCCGGCCCAACCAGGAGGAGGGGAGTGGTGGTGGTGGTGGATGGATGGGGGGATGGGGCATGTTTAGTTTGTTAATTTCCACCTCCGGATCCCCACACCTGTTTTTCATTCATTCATTCGTTCGTTCATTCATTCATTCATTCATTCATTCACGGATGCATCAGAGGCCATATGAGGAGGTTACTCAGGATCTCGGGGAAGGGACAGAGATGGGGGGGTAGGGTTGGGTGCTGGTGGCAGCAGTTGGGAGGCGCAGTGGGGTGGGGGGGACCTGGGTGGAAGGGACCCCCAACTAGAGAGCACAGGGGTGGCTTTGTCCGATGCAGGAGGATGGCAGAGATCCCGGGGGGTGGGGGAGCGATGAAGTTGTTTTGCACTGCGTCCCCCCGGGGTGCGCCTCTTTGTCTGTCCCGGGGCGGGTACCATGCGCCCCCCCCCCCATCCTCTCGCCCCATACTCTCTTTCTCTCACCTGGTCTTGGAAGACAGGAAGGCAAGTTTGATGAGGCCGTAGGTGAAGAGCGGGATACTCTCCTTGGCGACGCTGGCAACTTGCAGCCGATGTTCCAGAATGTGCAGTTCCATCGTCTGTCCAGGGCTCCTCCACAGCGGATCATCCGCGGTGGCCTGAGTTGCGGGGAGGGGGGGGGACGGGGACGAGCAGCGGCCCCCGCCCCCTGCGCGCCCCAAGCCTTGGGGCAACCGGCCCAGGGAAGGGGGCCCGGTGCTCGATGCTGGACTGATTTGTACTCGATCCAGAAAAAAGGAAGCTTGGCAAGTTGCAAAAAAAGGAGGCCTGGGGAGGACCTGCGGGGTACAGCGAGCTACGGGGTGGACAAGCAAACAGCGCCCGGCGGAGCGCGGCGCCCGGCGCAGCAGCAGCTGGTGTTCGCTGTAACAAACAACTTGCCACTCAAACGCCGGGCCCGTGCTGCGCAGGCGCCAGCCGCGGGGCCACGCGATGCCTATCGGGATTTGTAGTCCATACTCGCGATTTTACGCGGCCCTTCCCCCTGGACTACTCCAGCTTGCTGATGTCAAGCCAGGGGGGCTGGGCTGCTGCGCCACGGTGCACCCGGAATGCAAGATTCGGGGTTCCGCAGGGACACAGAAGAACCCTTATGGGACGCATTTGGAGCCGTCCTAAGCTTAGGTGCATGCTCTGTCGTCACTCAAACTCAGGATTAGGCGCTTTCTCTGGGGCGTCAAGCGAGCAACCCCTTTCCTCCACAAACAACTCCAGCGTTGGAGAAGGCCTGAGCCTGCTAGGGGAGAGATTTAGAGGAATCGGTGATTGTCGTGCAGCGAAGCCAAAGCAAAAGACAAGGCTTGAGTTAGAGAAGGGTGCTGGGTCCTTGTGGAAGGGTGCTGAGGGCTGAATGAGAGCGGGGGGGGGGGGG
>NC_022010.1:23530884-23534653 GCF_000317375.1 Microtus ochrogaster
CCCCCCCCCCCCGGACTGTGTTTGGCTTTGTTGCTGCGGAAAATGTGAGGGAGGAGAGAGATAAGGCAGGCACGGGAACCAGGACCCGGGTCTCCGGGATCATGGGTGCAAAGCTGCTGAAGTAACTGTGGATCTCTGGGAGGGGGGAGAGTGCGGGGGAGGGGTGGGGAGCGGACCTGAATCTGAATGAGAGTCATCCCTAGTGTTTCTAACCCTAGGCTTGCATGCTGTGGAGGGGGGGGGGCGCTGTTCAGCTAATATGTACCCCCCACCCCCAGTCTTTCATGGCTGACTAGGTTTTGAAACCCTTTAGGTTAAAGTTACTGACTAGTGGTTTTGTCCTTTGGCAGAATGCTTGGGGAGTGGGGGGGATGTGGTGGGTCAATCTACCTGCGAGGCAGACAGGAAACTTTATTGGGAGGGGGATAGTCCTGCCTGCCTATCTCACATTCTCAGTCCCCTTCTATTAGATAGGGGCTCGTTATGCTTCTTCATACTGACAAGGGTGTGAAACCCAAAATCTTGAGTATGTCTCATAGCCTGTCCATCCCTCTATTGCTTTAATTTCACTAAGATTGGGCCATCGAGAAGATTCAGTGGATAAAGACTCTTGCTGCCAAGCCTGGTGACCTAAGGTAGATAGATCTCCTGGATCCAGACCTTGAAAGGAGAGGACCAATTCCTGTAGTTTCTCCTCTGATCTCCTCCACATGGGAACAGCGCGCACATGTGCACACGCACACGCAGTTTAAGTAATTAATTGCTCTATTTTTTTAAAAAAACTTTTTAAAATATTTATTTATTTATTATGTATACAATATTCTGTCTGTGTGTATGCCTGCTCTCCAGAAGAGGGCACCAGACCTCATTACAGATGGTTGTGAGCCACCATGTGGTTGTCCGGGAATTGAACTCAGGACCTTTGAAAGAGCAGGCAATGCTCTTAACCTCTGAGCCATCTCTCCAGCCCTTAATTACCCTATTTTTATTTTGTCTTTGAGACTGGGCCTCATTTCTCTCATATCATCCTTCAACCCTTTATGTGATGGAGGATTACCCTGAACTTCAGACTTCAGTTCTGCTTGCCTCCGTCTCCTGAGTGCTGGGATTACAGGTGTGCAGTGCCACATCTGGCTTATGCGATGGTGTGGATGGAGCCCAGGGCTCCGTACATACTAGGCACACTCTCTCAAGTGAGGAATCCAAGCCTTCGTTTTCTTTACTTTTAACTAAAACTTTTTTTAAATTACATTATTTTGTGTACATAAGTGCTTTGCCTGTTTGTATGTGTGTATGTCATAAGCATGCTTAGTGACCAGGGAGTCCAGAAGAGAGTGTCTGACCCTCTGGGACTGGAGTTACAGATGGTTGTGAACTGCTCTGTGGGTTCTGGGAACTGAACCCCGGGTTCTCTGGATGAGCATCCAGTGTTCTTAACCACGGAGCCATCTCCCCAGTCCCTTACTTAGTCTAGGTAGTATTTGTTTTTTATTTATGTCTCTGTGTGTGTATGTTGTGTCTATACTGTGGGTATGTGTGCCCCAGGAGACCAGAAGCGGGTATTGAATCCCACGGGACTGGAATTACAGGTAGTCATGAGGCACTTGACATGGTTTCTGAGAATGGAACTCAGATTCTCTCTTAAACACCAAGGCAGCTCTCCAGCCCTCATTTTTGTTTTCTCAGTTTTTGGAGACTGGGTTTCCTTGTAGCTCAGGTTAGCCCAGAATTCTTGATGGGCTACCTCTCAAGTTCTTGGAGTGAGGGAATGCCTCACCACACCTAATAGACCACTCAGAGACTAGGTTTCAAGCTGGGCTGGTAGCTCAGTGGTAGAGCACTCGCCCAGCAGTTACAAGACCCTGAGTTTGATCCCCAGCACTGTAAACAGATCAAATAAGATATTGGTCATGATGACACACATTTGTATTCCAGTGCTTGGCAGTCAAGGCGGGAGGATTGTTGTTAGTGGGAGGCCAGCCTGGGCTACGTAGTGAATTCATGGCAGACTTTGGCTCCATAGTGAGGGTCTGTGAGTGAGGCAACCCAGACCCAGAGAGACAAATATAGTACGTGTTCACTCATAAATGGCTTCTAGACATAAAGAAAAAAAAAACAACCTATAGTCCACAACCCCAGACAACCTAGACAACAAAGAGGACCCTAAGAGAGACATGCATGGATCTACATAGGAAGGACAAAAAGACAAGATCTCCTGAGTAAATTGGGAGCATGGGGGTCATGGGAGGGGGAGGAAGGAAAATGTATAGCTCAATAAAAACAATAAAAAAGGAAAAACCAAAACTAACAACTAAAAGAATCTGTCTTCTCTAAAAATCTCTGTTCCATAAAGGCAATGATTTTGGGAGCTGGTGGATGGCTCAGCAGGTAAAGGCGCTTGCTGCCAATTATGACCTGAGTTCAATCCCCAAGACCCACTCGGTGGAAAGAGATAACCAACTCCCTAAGCTGTCCTTTGGCTTTCATATGTATTCTATCTCTCTCTCTCTCTCTCTCTCTCTCTCTCTCTCTCTCTCTCTCTCTCTCTTTCTCTCTCTGTCTGTCTCTCTCTCCGTTTCCTCTTTAAGTAAACATAATAAAAAATTAAATGGGCTTTTGACTGTTCTCTGCTCTATTTTCACTGTTAGCAACAGCTGGTATGTGAGGGACAGCCACTCATTTAGTGTCTAAGGAATGCATACATGCATAAGTTTATGCATTTGCAATGGACTCTACAGATCTAGAAGGCCCAGATAGAAATGTATTCAGGAGGCCAACTTGGTGGTACATATTTATAACCCTAGCACCTGGGAGGCAGAGGATCAGGAGTTCAAGGTCATCCTTAGCTACATAAAGAGTTTAAGGCTAGCCTGGGCTACATTGTGAACTACCTCTTTCCCTCCCCCCAAATGCATTCAGACCCCTAAATGGCAATGGTTAGAGTGAGGGTTAAGGTAGTTGAGTGGCTGGGTGGTGGTGGTGCACCCCTTTAATTCCTGCACTCAGGAGGCAGAGGCAGGTGGACCTCTGTGAGTTCGAGGCCAGCCTGGTCTACAGAGTGAGTTCCAGGACAACTAGGGCTATTACACAGAGAAGCCCTGTCTCAAGAAACAAAAGCAAAAAACAACAACCAATAAAGATAATTGAGTATCAACCAGTCAGAACTGCACTTGAGAAAAGGAATCGTGCCTGAGATACAGCATCTCCAAACAGCTAACAGGTGATGAAGCAAAACAAACAAGGCTCCCGATCACGATCTAGCCAGTTTTCTGGCTTCTGCTCCCAGTGGGCCAAATCAAGATTTTCCAATCTTCAGGCTGTGACCTGAAGGTGGATGGTGAAATCAATTTTTCAGGACATGACTAGCATAAAAACCCACGGAGACTCCAGAAGGGCGCAGAGACTTGCGCATGGCGAGGAGAGGGAGGTTGCTCTGCCACCAGAATTTATGATTTAGTCATGTGGGTCTAACGTGTGCACAGTCATGTGACATAAAGGTTTCTGTTTGTGTGGTGGGGGCTGGGGATTAAGTGCAGGACATCTTACTGAGTGATGCCCTCCACCCCACCCCTCCCTATTAGATTCTAGTTAAGTGTTCTACTGCTGAACCATGGTTCAAGGTAAGCTCTCTGCAATTGAGACACGTTTCAATTCCCCTCACTGGGGGATTCTAGGCAGGTGCTCTACCACTGAGCCACACCCCAGCCCCTCACTGGGGGATTCTAGGCAGGGGCTCTACCACTGAGCCACACCCCAGCCCCTCACTGGG
>NC_022010.1:23534753-23541269 GCF_000317375.1 Microtus ochrogaster
CTCACTGGGCTATTCTAGGCAGGGGCTCTACCACTGAGCCACACCCCAGCCCCTCACTGGAAGATTCTAGGCAGGGGCTCCACCACTGAGCCACACCCCAGCCCCCTACGGGGAGGAGGGGATTCTAGGTAGGTTCTTGAACGCACTGAATTATACTCCCCAGCCCCTCACACTGGAAGATTGAGAACATCCACTGAGCTGCATCCCCCAACCCTTGCCTTTTTGAGACAGGATCTCTCGCATAGTTTATTGCCATGGGCAACGGACACAATAGCTCAACATTATTTTAATTCCTTTACATTTAAAATCTGACGCACTGGAAAATATGCCAACACGCGCGGGAGAAATTGGTCAATTGTCCTGTTTCCCCTGAGAGTAAGATGGTGTGCCAGGATGGGAGGCTTTCAGTTTAAAAAGCACAGGCCATTCTCTGTTCAACCAAGATCAAGGCACTCACATCACTTGGAAATAATTTAGTTATGCAAAGCCATAAAAAAATCTACATTCAGCCCTGGTAGATTTGATTGAAGTGGAGAAGTTCTGTGAGTGCAAAATGCACTGGGTGTTCAAAGACTCCACATGGGAAATATGGAAGGTATTTCACAAATATTTTCTTAAATTTTGATTACACGTTGAAATGTCAGTTGAACCCAGAATTCACCACTACAATATGGCTAGCCCACCTCTACAATATCATGCTAACCAGCGTGTTCTTGGGAACACCCTAGCTACACTTTTTGAGAGAGCACTGGAAATATAAGTGAGCTGCCATGCCGACAAGGATTTTTTTTGGGGGTGTGTGTGTTTTAGACATAGTCTCTTTGTTATATAGCTATATAGCTCTGGCCAGCTATATAACACTATGTAGACCAGGCTGGCCTCATACTCACAGAGATCTACCTGCCTCTGCCTCCTAAGTGCATGGCCAGTACACCTGGCCAAAAATTATGTGTGCTGTTTTCGTTTCTTGACGGTGGTATAAGGACTGAAGCCAGGATCTTGTTCATGCTCTGCCTCTAAACTGCATCTTTAAACCCCTCACAGTGAGTTCGTGTGCAGGCTGGAGGTCTGAGCCCTGGTCCTCATGCTCACTGCTTGTGTGAAAGGTGTCTTAGCCACTGAGCGCTATCTTCCCTAGACAGGGTTTCATGGAGCCCAGGCTGCCCTCAAACTTACTAGCTGAGAATGACCCCAGACTTGTAATTCTCCTGCATCCACCCCCCAAGAGCACAGGAGAACATTACAACGCCTAGATTCTTTTTATGTCTTTATAGTAAAAGTCACATATGACTGGCAGTAGAATTTGAAGCTGGACAGCTCTTTCTCATAGGGGTTTTCGAATCGTGGCTCATGCCAGCATCACTTGAGGACTCTTTGTAAAAACATCACTAATGATTTGGTTATGATTGGTACTCCGGGGCTTCAATATTGGAGGTTTGTTCTTTATTGCGGTATGTTGATTGGTGGTTGGGTTTTTAAAAAGTTGGGCTTAGTGGGAATCTTTAGGTATCAGAGGCATTTTCTCAGAAAGTATCATCAGTGTAGGTTTTCCCTCCTCCCCCGGTGACTCCCTCAGTTGCTTCCTCTGAGTTTCTTTAAAGAAAAAAGTGTTGTTTTTTTTTTTTAAATTGTCTCTCTATATGTGTGTCTGTCTATGAGTTTGTATCTGTGAGCGCAGGGTGCTACAAGGCTGGAAGAGGCTCCTGGAGCCCCTGAATCTGAAGTTACAAACAGTTAAGAGCTGCCTGATGTTGGTGCTGGGAACTGAACCTGGGTCCTCTGCAAGAGCCAAACATGCTCTTAACCACTGAGCCACCTTTCCAGCCCTAACTTCTGATAAATTACAAGACCATTTTGTAGGGAGACTGGAGCACAGACAACAATGGGCCAATGATGGGAAAACCTTACCTTGATTGGGCTTGTTTAGTTATGGAAACCTCATTAGTACATTAATTAGTTAATTAATTGATTAGCTAACTCCATGTGTATGCACACGTTCATAGGTACCATGGCGTGTGTGTCAGGTTTCATGACTCTGTTCTCATGGTTTACCATATGAGTTCCAGGGATGGACTGTAGGCCGTTAGGCTTGATAGCTACACCGTGACCCTTTGAGCCATCTCACCGGTCCCTATGCAAACTTTTTGCCCTCTATTTAAACATAAACCTCATGCCAAGATCCAAATGGGTTACTGGACCTCCATGTACCTCTTTCCAATGTGGCCACAATGGATAAATATGCCACCTTTAAAAAAATCTGTTTTGGTTCCCCACATAGTTGCAAATTATAGCCAGGGTTGGAAGACCATTACTCTTTGCCATCCCTTCCTCAGCAACAACCTGAAAACCTTGCTAGAAATCCAAATGCCATGGAAGTCCAATTCTAACCTTACTGAATAGGAAGCCCTGGGATGCTTCCTGCCAGGTATATAGGTGAACAGGACACAGGCTCACACTGGAGAGCCATGACCTGAGACAAGAGCGATGTTGGCACATGACCCAACATAGCTACTTCTAGAGACGTGGTTACGACAAAGCAGGGTGGGGATGGTGAGATCATTTCCCTGTAGGTCATCCTCAGCCCATACTTGGCTTCACCTAGTGGCCATTTGTCCATGGCAGCTACCTGACATTCATATAGATAGTTTCCTATGTGACAAGACCTGTCTTTGCACAGCAGCAACGTCCACTGTCTCACGGGGCCAAAGTAACACAAAACTATCTGTGGTGGTTTGAATGAGAATGTCCCCCAGAGGCTCATTTATTTGACACCTGGTCGCCTGTTGGTGGCGCTGTGGCACTGTTTGGGGAGGTTTAGGAATGTGACCTTGCTGGAGGAAGTGTGTCACCTATGATGGGTTTTGAGAGTTTAAACACCACACACACACACACACACACACACACACACACACACACACTTTAGCTTATTAAGTAGCCAGAGTATATGAGGGCACCAGCTCAGCTTCTGAGGCACTGAGATCCGCATATCCAGGAGGATGTCACAGAGGCAGATGATAGTCAAGATGTGTAGTGGATCTGCCAGGAGACCTCAGAGTGGAGAAGCTGGTGATAAGAGCCAAGCTGGCTGGGTATCTCCTTAAGCCTATTGTGTGTGTGTGTGTGTGTGTGTGTGTGTGTGTACAGTGCAGTGTGCGTGCCCACGGAGGCCAGAAGAAAGTGTCAAATCCCCTGGAGCTGGAGTTACAGGTGGCTGTAAGCCATCTAACGTGGTCGTTGGGAACTGAACTGAACCCAGGTCCTCTACAAGAACAGCAAATGCTCTTAACCACCGATCTCTCTCTCTAGCCCTTTAAAGAAGGAAGGGAAAAGCCGGGTGGTGGTAGTGGCGGCGCACGCCTTTAATCCCAGCAATCAGAAGGCAGAGACAGGTGAATGAATCTCTGTGAGTTCGAGTCCAGCCTGGTCTACAGAGCGAGTCCCAGGACAGGCTCCAAAGCTGCAGAGAAACCCTGTCTCGAAAAACAAGAAACAAAAGAAAAGAAACTTAAAAAAAAAAAAAAAAAGAAGAAGAAGAAGGGAAAGGTCAGAAAAACTCCGCTGTTTGTCCAGTGGGAAAATTTTTTTTGTGACTCTTAGGTTCTTTCAGTATCCTATAGTTCTGGCTTTGAGTCTGACATACTGTGCCATGGGGCCATGGGGAGCCCCTCCCGCCAGGGTTCCTGAGGAGGGGAGGAGTGTGGGAGGAGCTTGACCGCAGTCTGCACCCTTTCTCAGACTTTCGGACAAAGTGTCAGGAAGCTGCTGATAAGGCTCCGGTTTGCTGCGGGCACTTGTCCCGCCACCGCATCCATCAGGAGCTACCCCACAGGCAGCCAGCGCTAGCTCCCCAAGCACTGTGGATCGGATGGATAGCAGCAGCTGTACGCCTTGGATTTTGTCAACTTGAGACAAACCTAGATGATATCTGGGACGAGGAAATCTCAACCGAGGAATGGCCTCCGTCACATTGGCCTGCGGACGATTCTGTGGGGCCATTTCCTTGATGAATGATTGATGGGAGAGGGCCCAGCCCACAATGGGTGGGGCCATCCCTAGGCCTGTGGTCCTGGGTTCTATAAGAAAACAGAAGTGTTCCTTCGTGGCCTCTGCTTCAGTTCCTCTCTCCAGGTTCCTGCCCCGCTTGAGTTTCTGTCCTAACCTCCTTGCATGATGTAAGCGGAAATAAATCCTTCCCCAAGCTGCTTTTGGTCACGGTGTTCATCGCAGCCAAAGAAACCTAACAGAGACAGCAACACTTCTACCCCACCCAGGCCGCATAGATGTATTGCGATGTATTGAATATAAAGTGTCCCCCCAAAAACGTTGGTTCCCCACTTGATGGATTTAATCATCGAGGAGCGATTGACTCTGGACGACTGTGACCTCACCAATGGATCAACAGTGACACAGATTGATAATTTAATGACATTATTAGGATGTGTTAGCTATGCTATGCCCTCAGGCCCTCACTGGGAGATTCTAGGCAGATGCTCTATTTCCAGGCTCTCTCTCTACCTCTCTTTTTACCGTTTGTTCTTGACATAGAGTTTCACTAAACTGCCTAGAATGGGCCTTCTGCTTTTAATTATTTTCCCTTCATCTCCTGAGTAGCTGGGATAACAGGTCTGTAACCATCAGGCGGTCCACCGTGAATCATCCTGCAGACCTTAAATGGCTAACCTACGAGGAAAGGCCGCCATGTTTCTGCTAATACACTTTGTTCCCGCTAAATTCATCTAGGGCCCGGGGTGCTGGGTTACTCAGCTTCCTGTCCCGGTGACAAAATAGCCAAAGAAAAGGACTTCAAGAAAGACTGGTTTTACTTACAGTCTTAGACCCTTCAGTACTCATTTGGTGGCCCCGCAACTTTGGGCTTGAACAGAGCAGAACATCGCGGTAGGGAGGTTAGGGCGGCATAAAGCTGCTTACTTGACAAAGAGAGAAACAGACAGACACAGGGTGGAGGATGAGATACGCTAGTCAAAGACACACCACCAATGACCTGCTTCCTCCAGCCAGGTTCCGCCTCCTAGTACCTGACCAATGAGGGACTAGGGGTTTGATTTAGCGGTAGAACGCCTGCCTAGGATCCAGAATCCTTCATAGTGACTACATTTTCCCTTTGTTCCTGCTAGTAGGACAAGGAAGGGTGCTCCTGGGTTGGAGCAAGGCTCTGTTCGGGGCTTCTTGGAGCTGTGTGAAGAAGCTCTAGATCCATGGGATGGGAGCTGGAGCTGCGGTTCACATCTGGATCTGCCTTCCCTTGGCTAAAGCCTTCTCCTGCAGCTCTGGCTGTTCAGGCTTGCTGATGTGACTTTGCTGTTCTGAAAACACACCGAAGCGACTTGAGCAAGCTTACAGCCCCTTGACAGTGGCTGCGAGCGACACCTAAGTGGCCGCCTCCCCTCTGTGTTGTATTGCTTCTCAGGTTCCCGGGGAGCCAACTGGGGAGGCGGGCATACCAAAGGACTAGTCCAGATGGTAGCATGATCCCGACCCTACCTCCCAGCCCTTAGAAGAGTAGTTATCCTGGAGTTACAGCTATGTGGCCTGGATCTCTGATAGCCAAACCGTGGCTCACATCTCCGAGGGTTGTGATGAACATTTCCTTGAGCAACCATTCCGCGCGTGGCTCTTCCAGCCTGTTCTTTGTTTTGGGGGACCGTACAGACCACACCACTGAGGTCGCTGTACTCTGAGTGTATCCCTGAGTTTTCTAGTTAGAGCAGGATGTCCCCACCAGAAGGGGCATGGGACCCCGCGATAGCCAGATAAGTGGTCTGTTCTCCAGCTGTGCCGCCAATGGCTCCTGGCTTGTCAAAAACCAACCCAGAAAAGACGTCAGAGGTAGTGTGGTTGGTAGAGTGCCTGCCTGCAGACCTAAAGGCCTGGGTTCAAGCCCCAGTGCCACATAAAACTGGGCGTGGGGGTGCGCACCTGCAATCCCAGCACTCGGGAGGGAGTGGCAAGAAAGTGAGGAGTACAAGGTTATTCTGGGCTATGTGGGATTTTCAGGCGACATGAGAATCTGTCCCAAAACAAATGAATAAACAGACAGACAGACAGACCAAGAAACTTGGAAATTTGCCAAAAATGGCTAGACTTTGGGAAAGCCCAGGCTGGGCTTAGAACTTGCTGTTTTAGGATCTCAAGATTGTCCTGTCACTTCGATGATTCTGTGGTCCCTAGTGTTTATCCGTGTCCTATTGTCATGACAGAATACCCATTGCTGGAAAATGTATGAAGAAAAGAGTTTTGTTGTTGTTGTTGTTGTTTTTGGCAAGGAACCCTGTTACTACATGATAGCTAACATCTGAGAAAGGCAGAAAACACAGGGACCAGGATAGTTCTTTTAGAACAACTGTACTTGAAAGAACTAATCCCATCCTATGAGACACAAATCCTTCCACGAGGTTAGTATTACACTTTGTAAAGGACCCAGCATTTCCCCTGGCCACCACCTTCCAAAACCACAGCTAAACTAGAAGCCATGCTATGTAATTACTTTTTTTTTTT
>NC_022010.1:23541924-23550798 GCF_000317375.1 Microtus ochrogaster
ATTTATTTATTTATTTATTTGTGTGTGTATGTGTGTGTGTGTGTGTGTGTGTGTGTGAATTTGCATGGAGGCCAGTAGAGGGCGTCAGATAGTCTCCTCGGTCCCTCTCCACCTATTCCCTTGAGGCAGGGTCTTTCTAATCCCTAAACTCACATTTGCCCAGCTAGATCGGAAGCCTGCAAGCCCCATCAACCCTCTTGCCTCCAGCCCCCTCAGAGTTGAGGGTCACAGGTGTGTGTGAGAGACACCTGGCTTGTTATATAGACCCTGGAATCTGACCTTAGCTGATAAACCACAGTCTCTGTGAATAATTTGTATAGATTGCTGGATTTTATTCACATACACACACACACACATATATATATATACACACACATATATATATACACATATATATATATACACATATACATACAATGCATTACACACACACATATTTGTTGTCGTTTTTGTGTGTTTGTGCAGAAGGTCAAAGGACAGCTTTGTGGACTCGGTTCTCTCTTTCCGATTAGTTTGGATGCCAGGCCGCCAGGCTTGTCCAACAAGTCCCTCTATCCACGGAGCATCACACTGGCCCCATGATTCGTGGACGCTTTGCTGAGTGTTATTTTTACCTCTGTGTTGACGAGGAAGACTGGCCTGTAGTTTCCTTTTCTTGTATTTTCTTTGGTTTTGCTGTTAGGACAGCGCTGGTCTCACAGAACCACTCAGAGAACGTTCTCCCTGCTTCTTTTTGGAAGAGACGTAGTGAGTTGGCACCGTTTCTTTCTTAAATGTTTGTGAACCCATCTGGGCCGGGTGCTTTCTGTTTTAGAACATTATTAATTGTTGATTCAGTGCCTTTAATAGACGGATACACATAAAGACTTTCTGTCTCTGCTGTGAGTTCTGGGCAGACTGTGTTTCAGGACCTGATACACTCTAGGCTATCACATTTATGGGACCTAGCACTCTTTTCTTTTTTTCATTTTATTAATGGTGTTGGGGATTGGACTCAGAGTCTCACACATGCCAGGCAATTGCTTTACTACAGAGCTACACCCCCAGTCTTTTACTGGTGTATCCTAGGCAAATGATCATTGAACTATATATCCAGCCTTTAACAAAAGACAAGTTCCCAAGCTATAGGCTAGGCTGGCCTTGAACTCAGACGGTCCTCAAGCCTCTACCAGCCTCCTGAGTGTTGGGATTACAGGCCAAAGACACTACACTGGCTCGAATGAACTATGTTGTACCCGGGGGTGGAGAGTTGGTTCAGGAGTTAAGAGCTTGCGGGTACTGAATTCAGTTTTATCACCCTCACCAGGCGGCTCACAACCTACTCCAGCTGCAAGGGATCTGGCGCCCTCTTCTGGACACTGCCGGCATCTCACCTAACAGGTTCCCACTCTTACCCAGACCCAAGTGTATTATCACAGTTAAAAATAAAAACAATACACCGCTAACTATAACTTACCTGATTCCTACTCGCCTTATCTGCCAGTTACCGACAGAGGTATGCTGAGGAAGTCAACGGTTATGTGACTTAAGCTTTTTCCCTGGACTTCACAGCCTCCGCCTATATAGTTTGATGCTCCGTGATCATGAGCCATTACTTGGAGATCAGGCAGCTACGTGGTCCTCAGTTTCCCCACGATGCACATGGCCATTGTTGGACTGCTCAGCTCTTGTCTTGTAGGCCAATCTAATAAGTCCCCGTTTGTCGTATCTGTTAGCTATTTTTTCTGTTGCTGTAATAAGGCATCATGACCAAAGGCAATGATCAAAGGACGAGATTTACTTGTTGTTTATAGTTCCAGAGGGACCAAAGCCCATCAACGTGGGCAGACATGGCAGCCAGAGGCAGGCGTAGATGCAGGAGCTGAGAGATCACATATTCATCTGCAAACGGGAAGCAGAGAGAGCAAACTGGAAGTGGGGTGAAACGGTAACTCCTCATGCTCACCCCTAGTGCACTACATTCTCAATCGAGGCTGTTACGGTACCTCATCAAACAGCGCCACCATCTGGGGACCAAGTGTTCCGACACCTGAACCTATGGGACATTTCTCATTCATAACATAACAAACTTTGCAAATCAGTATGCCGCTTTCCTTCCCATCGATTTTATTTTTAAATCATTTTATTGAGCCGGTCAATGGTGGCGCAAGCCTCTAATCCCAGCACTGGGGAGGCAGAGGCAGGCGGATCTCTGTGAGTTCAAGGCCAGCCTGGTCTACAAGAGCTAGTTCCAGGACAGGAACCAAAAAGCTACAGAGAAACCCTGTCTCGAAAATAAAAAAAAAATCATTTTATTTATTTTACTCTATTATTTTCTATTACTTTGTGTGTGTGTGTGTGTGTGTGTGTGCGCACACGCATGTGTGTAAGTCACAGGACAATTTACGTGAGTTGAATCTCTTCTTCCGCTATGTGGGTGCCAGTCCCAGGGATTGACCTCAAGTCAGCAGGCTTGTGACAAACATCTTCACCCCCCGAGGCACCTTGTGGCTTTATCTTCTTTTATTTCCTCTGACACAGGATCTCACTCTGTAGTCTAGCCTGGTCTGGAACTCATAATTCTCCCACCTCAGCTAACTTGTGTTCTGGGATTGCAGGTTTTGCCACCATGTCTGGCTTTTTTGTTCCCATTGCAGAGGTGGGTACACGGAAGCTGGAGAAGTAAGGCTTCCTCATGAGTCTTTATCCACCGAGCCATCTTGTCAGTACACGGGATAGGTCCAAGGGCCCTTATCTACCGCGCGTGCGGGAAGCAGGGGACACGCAGCTCCCAACGGGACAGGATGTCAGCGCCATCTTGTAATGGCGATTCTGTCCGGCTCCCTGCATACGGAAGCGGGAGAAATAAGGCTTTCTCATGAGTCTTTACCCACCGAGCCATCTTGTCAGCTCAAGTATTGACTTTTTGGAAGCAAAATACCATGAAGCCCGGGTGAAATGATGTTTGCTGATTCGTCTTAATGTCCTCGTGCTCCGATCCCGTCAGCTGTCACTCCAGTCTGTTCCCAGTTGGCGCGGGGAAGTAGAGACAGGCGACAGTGGTTTCTTTCCAGGCAGATGGTACCGAATTCTCAGCTAGAAGGAGTATTGGGGTCCCTGAACCTTGGGAGTTCCCTAGTGGTCTGGCCTGTGCCTAGCTTCTGAGTAGCTGGCTTGAAGGTGTTGGTAGAGGGGTACAGCCACCTGGGTAGAAAATAAGGGGTGCAGCAGATGGTTGCAGAGGTGTTGTCCTTCTGGATGGTTGCCCCCTGGAGTCAGATGTCCTTGGTAGGTGTAGTTCTATGATCTCACAGGAGCAGGACAGGGTGGATGTCATGTTGACCAGACCTTCTCTTCTTTGTTTAATTTCAATATCTGTCTGTCTGTCTGTCCGTCTGTCCGTCCGTCCGTCCGTCCATCCATCCATCCATCCATCCATCCATCCATCCATCCATCATCCATTTTTTATCTATCTATATATCCATCTTTTATCTATCCATCTTTTATCTATCTATCTATCTATCTATCTATCTATCTATCTATCTATCATCTATCTATCATCTATCTGTCTATTACCTATCTCTATATTATCTATCTTTCTGTCTATTATCTATTTATCTTCTATCATCGTTCTATCTTCTATCTCTCTTCCTTTTATCATCTATCTATCTATTCATCTATCTATCTATCTATCTATCTATCTATCTATCTATCTATCTATCATCTATCTATCCTATGTGTGGCCACATTCTTGCCATGATGCATGTGTGGAGGTTGAGCAGGCTCTACTTCTCCAACTTCCATGGTCCAGTCTTTTTTTTTTTTTTTTTGGTTTTTCGAGACAGGGTTTCTCTGTAGCTTTGGAGCCTGTCCTGGAACTCCCTTGGTAGACCAGGCTGGCCTCGAACTCACAGAGATCCACCTGCCTCTGCCTCCTGAGTGCTGGGATTACAGGCGTGCGCCACCACCGCCCGGCTTCCAGTCTTTTTTATATGAGGACTAATTCCACTCATGGGGACACTTCATTATTACCCCAAAGCCCTATCTCTGACTATACTGCACCAGTGACTAAATGTCAACATATAGATCATGATGTACAGATATACAAACCATAGAGTTCACACCTATGTCTACTGTAGCAGTCTCTTGCTCTGGAGAACTGTAGCTAACAAGGTCAGGAAGAGGTGCGGTAGGAATCAAGCAGATAGGACCAGCCATTAATATTCTGTGGCTCATTGTTGCTGGGAAAGAAAGCATCAGAATCCCAGCATGGTAGTGCATGCCTGTAATTCCAACCATTGGGAAGCTGAGGCAGGAGGATTGCCGTGAGATTGAGGCTATCTTGGCTACATGGTGAGTTCCAGGATAGGATGGGGTAGCAAAGTGAGTCTCTCTCAGAAAGATATATAGATACTTAGATGATATAGATAGGTAGATTCTTGCTATATTATAAATAATTGATATGCAGAGAATAGATAGCTGTTTGATAGCGATGAATGATTATAGAGAGATGATAGATGGATCATAGGTGATTGATATGGATTGATAGATTATAGATGATAGGTGGATGATAGATAGGTGATTGCTTGATTTATAGATGATTGACAGGTGGTAGATAGATGATTAATAGATTGAATAGATGACAGATAAGTAGTAGGTGATGGGTGAATAGATATGGATAGATGATAGATGATATTATATAGGTAAATAATTGATCATTGATAGATTGATGACTGATTAGGGATGCATGGTAGATAGATGAGGACAGGTTGTTGTGGTATATTTGTGTAATAAAAAGATAAATGGCAATAGCTAGGCAGGAGGATTTGTGGGTAGTGAGAAAATTCTGGGAAGAAGAAGGCAGGGTCACCAGCCAGACGTGGAGGAAGCAGCATGGGCAGTATGAAGAGATGAGGTAACGAGCCTCGCAACAGAACGTAGACAAAAATAAATGGGTTAATTTAAGTTAAAAGAGCTAGTGGGCCAAGCCTAAACTAAGGCTGAGCTTTCATAATTAATAGGAAATCTCTGGTGTCGTTGTTTAGGATCTGGCTGCCGGGACAGAGAAAGACTCGTTATAATAGGTGATTGCTAGGTAACAGATGATAGATGATTGAGCAGTGATAGGCATATGAATAGTTGACGGTAGATGGACAGTAGATGATAGCTAGAGACAGACAGACAAGTAGTAGATGTTAGCTTTATGGGCCACGAGATCATGTACCGGAGAAAGAAAAAAAAACCTGTCAGATTGGATTGAGAAAGAGAGAGACACCAGTGCAGGGTCACACTGGTCACTGCGGCTGTCAGCCGTGGCTCTGAAATGAGGGGCACGAGGCTGACAAATGCACGATGGTCTCCACGCATCATTTTATGAAGGACGCAGTCTTAATGAGGGGAGACCATGCTTCTGGGCCTCAGGTGCTGGGTCCGTCTTCTTGCTCCACCGTCTTTGGAGAGAGCCCCAGCAGGGCTGAGGTCTTTGACCCCTGTGTGGCTAATCTGAGCCTTCAGCTGGGAAAGGGGCCAGGTCAACGGCAGGCGCTGGCAGCCCAATTGGAAGGAGTACAGGTTAGCTCCAATGACTGTACCTTGACAGAGGGCATATTGCCACTCTGACTACAGAGCAGAGGGGCCGTGGGGATGGGGGAGCTCATGGGGCTTTCAGGAAACTAGCCCCGGGGGAAGATAGAGGGGAGGGAGAAGAGGAGAAAAGAGGAAAGGTGTGTGTGGGGGGGGAAGTGAGGGAAGAGAAGGGAAGGGAAGAAAGAGGAGAGGGGAGTAGGCATCTAAGAAGCTAGCTCCCTGGAGAGGAAGGGAGGGCGGGTAGGGACGTCAGAGGTGCAAAGGACATCAGCAGGTTGCAGTGTGCCACCCTCTCCTGCCAGCTCGATAAGGCCCTTTCTCGTTTTCTTGTTTCCTTTGGTCTCAGATGCAGGTTTCCTGGTAAGAGCTGGGAGCCGGCCAGCTGGAATAGCGTGCTCTCTAAGCTTGAGCTGGCTCGGGCAGCACTGAACCGTCAGGGCTGCATGGACTCTAGCTCCATGGTCACCTCTTGGACTCTGTCCTGGGCAGGGGAGCTTGCTGGCTAGTTTAGTAATTGCGTTGGTTTCTTATTGTTCCTTTGTCAGCAGGTATTAGTTGCAGAGAACTTCTTGGTACGGGGTGGGACCCCGTGTCTACTTCTCTCTCTCGGTGCTGGGACCCCATCTGGCTTGAACCTGTGCAGGTCTCTGTGTGCTAACCCTGTCCCCGAGTTCACCTATTCCTCCATCCTGTCTTGGAATCATCTATTACCTCTGGCTCTTACAATCTTTCTGCTTCCTCTTCCACATAGACCCCGGAGCCTTGAAGAAGGGGGTTTGATAAAGACATACTGTTTAGGACTGAGTGTTTCGAAGCCCCACACCCCTCATACATTATATAGATGTGGGTCTCTGGGTTAATTCCCATCTACTACAAGAAGCAGCTTCTCTGATGTGGGTTGAGCAAGGCATTGATCTATGGGTAGAGCAGTATATCGTTAGGAGTCATTTTATTGCTATATTCTGTTTTATTTATTTTTCGTTTTACATACTAGCCCCAGTTCCCCTTCCCTCCACCTCTCCCACCTCCAGCTCCCACCATCCTGCCTCCTATCCACTCCTCAGAGGGGTAAGCCCTCCCTTTCGGAGTCAACAAAGTCTGGTATACCGAGGTGAGGCAGGACCAAACTCCTCCCCCCTGTATCAAGGCTGTTATTGCTATATTCTCTTAGCAGAATTACAGTATTAGGTTTATCCCTAGACCCATAATGTGGCTAGTCTCAGATTGTTGGCCACTTTAGCTGTGTCAGGTATGCATTCTATCCCAAGGAGTGGGCCTTATCCATTCCAAAGGTGTTGGTTAGGTGGGAAAGGATATAACAGAATCAAAATATATATTATATATATATATTTTCAATAAAATAATTAAAAATTGGAATTGAAGACAGCCCAGGTGATGCTGGGTAAAGTGGACAGGCCTGTAAATCCAGCACCTGAAGGGCTGTGGAAAGAGAATCATGGGTTCAAGGCTACCTTGGACCACATAGCAAGTGTGAGACTAGCTTAGGCTCCATAAAGAGTTTGAGGATTGGACTACATAGTGAGGTCTGAGCCACCTACCACAGTGTCATGCCTGACATCCTGCAACTGAGCACTGTCTGTCATATTGGATGGGATTCTAGGTCCTCCTGCATTCCAGAACTGAGAGTGGCCCCAGATAAACAAGTATTTGTCAGGACAGATAGGGTATTTAGTTAGAAGTGAGGATGATACTCGAGGTTGGGCTCTGGTCTACACACACACACACACACACACACACACACACACACACACACACACACGAATGGGTAGATGAATAGATAGATAGATAGATGATAGATAGATAGATAGATAGATAGATAGATAGATAGATAGAGTTGCAAACACATGTACATGTATAAGGATTTTTGTCTAGAAACCCTCAGTGAGAGACTGGAGACTTGCAGATATGGCTCTGTGGGGAGTACTTAGTGGTAGAGCCCCTGTCTAGAATCCCCCACTAAGGGGCTGGGGTGTGGCTCAGTGGTAGAGCCCCTGTCTAGAATCCCCCAGTGAGGGGCTGGGGTGTGGCTCAGTGGTAGAGCCCCTGCCTAGAATCCCCCAGTGAGGGGCTGGGGTGTGGCTCAGTGGTAGAGCCCCTGCCTAGAATCCCCCAGTGAGGGGCTGGGGTGTGGCTCAGTGGTAGAGCCCCTGCCTAGAATCCTCCAGGGAGGTGCTAGAGACCTGTAAGTGTATCTCATTGGAGAGTGGTTGCTTAGCATGTGCAATGCTCTGAGTTAAATCTCCAGTGTTGTAAAAAATGTTTTTTTTTGATATGAAGATTTGAGAGGAGTAAAAAATTGTTTATAAAGTACCCATTCTGTGGTATTTTTTGGTTATATCAATAAAATATAGACATAAGATAGACCCTTTCTAATGATGGTTTGACTCTTAGTTTTTTTTTAGCCTTACAATGTGTAGTGGTTTGAAAGAAAATGGCCTCCAAAAGGAATAGCACTATCGGGAGGGGTGGACTTGTTAGAGTAGGTGTGGTCTTGTTGGAAGTGTGTGACTGTGGGGCAGGCTTTGAGGTCTCTTTTCTCAAGCTTCACTCATTGTGACAGTCAGTTGACTTCCTGTTGCCTCTGAGTCAAGACGTAGGTCTCTCAGTTCCAGCACCACATCTGCCTGCACGCTGTCACGCTCCCTGCCACAATCATGGACTGATCCTCTGAAACTGTAAGCGAGCCACCACAATTAAATGTTTTCTTTATGAGAGTTGCCGTGGTCATGGTGTCTCTTCACAGCAGTAGAAACCCTGACTAACACACATTGGTAAAAGCCTATCCGCATTCAGCGGACACTTGTATAATCCTTTTTATATTGCTGTGACCCCATTCTGGACAGAAGCAGCATAAAAGAGAGGTTTATGCTGGTTTATGGTTTTGGCATATTTAGCTCACCATGAAAGGTATCTTAGCTATTTTTCAGTTGCTGTGATAAAATACCATGACCAAAAGAAACTTAAGGATGGGAGGGCTTATTTTGGCTTCTAGTTCCTGACAGATAGAGCCCATCGTGGCAGGGAAGGCATGACATAGTGGCAGGGGAAGGGGCAGGAAGATTGGTCAATGACTTCTTCTTCTTCTTCTTCTTCTTCTTCTTCTTCTTCTTCTTCTTCTTCTTCTTCTTCTTCTTCTTCTTCTTCCTCTTCCTCTTCCTCTTCCTCTTCCTCTTCTTCTTCTTCTTCTTCTTCTTCTTCTTCTTCTTCTTCTTCCTCTTCCTCTTCCTCTTCCTCTTCCTCTTCCTCTTCTTCCTCTTCTTCTTCTTCGTCTTCTTCTTCTCCTCCTTC
>NC_022010.1:23550898-23558249 GCF_000317375.1 Microtus ochrogaster
TTTTTTTTTTGAGACAGGGTTTCTCTGCAGCTTTTGGAGTCTGTCCTGGAACTAGCTCTTGTAGACCAGACTGGCCTCTGCCTCCGTGCTGGGACTAAAGGCATGCGCCACCACCGCCCTGCTGGTCAAAGACATTTTCGTCCATACAAGAAGAGAGAGGGAAGCAAAGAAATGGGATGAGGCTGTAAACCCTCCAGTGAGGCTCCACCCCCCCAAGGTTCCATAACCTCAAACAGCACCACCTTCTGGCTACTAAGTGTTCAAATCCATGAGCCTGGTGGGGGTGCATTTTTCATTTAAACTACCAGAGCAAGTTGGCTGGCACTTGCAACGTGATTTGTTTGCATCTTGGCTGATCAGGTAGCAGAGCAATCGGGGCCAGGAGTTAAGCCAGCTGACAGCCCTCAAATGTTCACCCCTAGTAACTTGCTTCATCCAGTCCTACTTCCTGACCCAAATGTTCCACCACCTTCCCAAAAGAGAGCCACTGGCTGGGGACCAGTGTTTAAACACGTGAGCCAGATGGGGAGACCAACTATAACAGAATTGTAGTTCAAATTCTGAATTTTGATGTTTGTCTGTGCTGGCAATTTTCAGGATGATGTTCCTGTGATGTCAAGGAGCCCCTGATCCCAATCAATCACACAATCACAAGGGAAAACAATTGATACTTTACCTCCGATTGTGTTGCTAAGCAAAGGTCTTTGGTAGGTTAGCTATAGGGAAGCCATCTTTGACTTATAGTATTTTAATATTTTCCACAGGTCTCTTGGCTCATAGCTCCATCGTAAGCCAAAGAGACAATGCTGTCTATCACGAGAAAGTGGTTCCTGTGACCGTAGAGGCTGGGGAGTTCCTCTACCTGCTACGTGTATGACGGAGACCCAAGATCAATGGTAGGCACGGCATTGGAGTTCGGAGGACTGAGACCCTGGTGGGGGTTAAGTCCAGCCTAAGAGCAGAAGACAGTATCCCAATTCAAAGAGAGGAAGGGAGGAAAGAATGTGAGAAAGTAAGGAGGGGGGGAAGAGAGAGCAGAGTGGGCAGAGGAGAGGAGAGAAAGAGGGAGGGAGGGAGGGGGGAGGAAGGGAGGGACGGAGGGAGAATATTTGGGTAGAGGCCAGAGGGCAAACTCGGGTGTACTTTCTCAAGTGCTGACCGCCTATTTTGAAAGACAGTTTCTCACTGGCCCCGAACTCTCCAAGTAGGCTGGGCTGGGTGGCCAGAGAGCCCAGGGATCTTTCTGTTTCTGTATCACCAGTGCTGGGACTGCGAGCTCACACTATCACATCTGTTATTTTATTTTTTAATCTATTTTGTTAACATGCTTTGGGGATTGAACTCAGATCCCTATGTTTGCAAGGCAAAGACTTAACTCATCGAACCCATCTCCTGAGCCCAGGTAATACCATTTAAACTCTGCTACTAAAGGTGTGTGAGGTCCATGACCATTCATTGGAGTACACTTGGAAGCTTGCTAGAAAGGCAGACTGTCCAAACACACTCCAGATCCCATAGCCTGACCAGTTTACATATTAGTTGAATTTTCTTCTCTCATGGGCAAATTGTTCACTTGAAGGCCCTGTGGCCCATCCTATTAGTCTACTACCCAATGTCCCTCTACGTGAAAACTGTAGATGCACTTTAAGAACTTTTAAAAAGATTTATTCATAAGTATGTGTGTATCTATGTGTCTGTGCACATGAGTGCAGGTGCCCAAGGAGGCCAGCAGAGGGCGTCAGATCTCCTGGAACTGGAGTTGCTGGAAGCTGTGAGCCACCAGGTATGGGTGCTGCTGGGAACTGAACTCCAGTCCTCTGAAACAGTACTGAGGGCTCTTGGCCACTGAGCCATTTCTCCAGCTCAACACCATGTTTTCTCTTTGAAGCAGCTGGCTATGTTGTGTATGCAGTCAGAAAGCAGAGAGAGCTGCACTGTTCAGCTTCCTGTCTTCTTACTGAGTCTGGGACCCTCGTTCACGGAATGGTGCCATCCATATTCCACCCCAGTTAACTCAGCTAACTTAATCCCTCACAGATATGCCCAGAGACTAGTCTCCTAGGAAATCCTAGATATAGTTAAATTGACGATCACTGTTAACTTTGATGATCAAAGTTGACTTTGGCTCATGGTTCCAGAGCATAAAGGATGGGGAAGACACAGGGGTGGGAGCATGAAGCAGCTGATCACCTGGTACTCACAGTCAGGAAGCAGAGAGATGATGGATGCTGGTCCTCAGCTCACTTTCTTCTTCTTATTCAGTCTGGAAACCCAGACAATGGAATGGTGCTGCCCACATTCAGGGTGGGTCATCCCACCTCAGTTAACCTGATCTAGAAACTCCCTCACTGATTTACTTAGAGGTTTGTTAACATGGTGATCCTAAATTCTATCAAGTTGACAATAATTAACCATCATACATGCCTTATCCTTTATTTTGATTGTGGTCATTATCAATTCATTAATGATACTAATTGGTAGGTTTCACTGTTACATTTTAATGCATGCATGTATCTTGTTCTGATTAAACCTTTCCTTCCTTCCTTCCTTCCTTCCTTCCTTCCTTCCTTCCTCCCTCCCCCCTCCTCTTCCTCTTCTCCTCCTCCTCCTCCTTTTTTTTTTTTGAGATAGGGAATCCTCTGTGTAGCTTTTGCTGTCCTGGAACTCACCCTGTAGACCAGGCTGGCCTTGAACGCACAGAGGTCCACCTGCCTCTGCCTCCTAAGTGCTGAGATTAAAGGTGTGCGCCACCACACCTGGCGTATAGCTATCTTTCTACTCCCTCTTTTTTCTCCTTTGTCATCTCCCTTTCCCCAGCTTCTTTTCCTACTTTAATTTTTCTTTGATGTTTGGTCACCTGTTTTCAGTTTACACAATAGTACTTGTTTTTTGTATTCTGGTTTATTTTACTTAGCATGATGCTGTTCAAGTTCCATACCTTTTCCTGCAAATGCTCATTTTATTCTTTATATCTGTATGTTCTACTCCATTGTATAAACACACTGTATTTTCTTTTTTCTCCTTATTTTATATATATGGTGTTCTGTCTACATATATATATCTGTGCACCATGTGTGTGCCTGATGCCCCCAGAGGCTAGAAGAAGGTATCAACTCCCCTGAAACAAGAGTTCCAGGTGTTTGTGAGCCACCATGTGGGTGCTCACAGTGGGAATGGAACCCAGATCCTCTGGAAGAGCAGCCAGTGTTCCTACTGCTGAACCATCTCTCCAGCTCCATTCCACCTGTTCTTTACCCACTCCTCTGTGGGTGGACACACACCTAGGCTGACTCCATGACGTGGCTATTGGGAATAGTGCCAGGCTAAGCTTGAGTGTGTCTGTGGCGTGCTGATTTAGATACCTTTGGTCGTGTGTCTGGGAGTGGTATTGCTGGTCCACATAGCTGCTTCATATTTAGCTTTTTGAGGACGCTTCATGTTGATTACCACACTAATTTATATGCTCATCAATAGTATTAAGGTTTTTTTATATAGTACATAATATACAATATATAATATGTATTTCTCAGCATTTACAGTCCCTTCCCCTCCCCTCTCCACCCCTCTTTTCCTTTCCCCAGACAACATCTCTCACTGTTCTGAAATTAACCACGTAGCCTATGAGGCTTGACCACTAACTTCCTATAGCCACGGTCTCTGACTCTCCCGCTGGGTTATAGGTGCATACAGCCATGCCCAGCTTTTTACACAGGTCTGGAGATTCCAACTTGGGTCTTCGAGCTCACAAAGCAAGCACTCTTGACCGCTGAGCCAATATCTTGAAGTATTTCTTCCTTCCTTCTTTCTTTCATTCAGTTTTTGAGACCGGATCTCACTGTGTAGCCCAGGCTAGCCTGGAATCCCAGGATCTTCTTATCTTAGTCCCCTAAGCACCTGAGTTATAGTCATGCTGGCCCCACACTCCCCAGCTTCCTTCAGTAGTTTCAAAGTTTCAGGTCAGACCTATCCTTGATGGAGGGCAGTAAGGAGCTTGAGTTCCTAGCCTGGCACGTGGGTCAGATCTAAGTAAACAGAGGCAGCTGCAAATGTCTGGGTCTTTAGTTACCCATTGTACCTCTCTCCGGTGAGGCTTGCTCAGGGGAAGCTGTGGAAGAGCCGACTGTCCTGTAGCTCAGCCAAGCATGGATCCTGTGCCCAGACATCGGCTCCCTGGAAGAACAATCTCTCTCCATCGTCTTTTCGAAGTGTGGATTTGAACAAGCGTGCAGAGATCTCTGCTATGTGACCCTATTCCAGGAGGCTGTGAAATATCTACTCACCCTAGATTGGAAACCAGTGATAAATCAAAGTAAAGATACCACAAAAGCCCAATTTGGTGGACCAATGAGTTTATTAGGGTTGCTTGTAGGAGGGCAGGGATAACATGTATCTTTTAGGGTTGTTCTAGCCATTTGCTCATTTGAGTAACTTAATTTTAATTTTATTTCTCATTATTATTATTATTTATTATTATTATTATTCTGAGACAGGGTCTCATTATTTATACTCAACTGGCTTGGAATTCCTTTATAGATCGGGTTGCCCTCAGAACGCATATCTGCTCCCAAGTGCTGGCATTAAAGACACGTAGCACCAGCCCATTTTTCAAAAATTTAAAAATATTTTCATTTATATATATTTGACACAAATATATACATGTATATACACACAAACACACATACATGCACACACATGTATACATGCATACACATGTAGACACACATATATACACACATATACACGTGTACACACATATATACATGCATATACACACATATACATGTATATATATGCACATATATGTATATATATATACAACCTCAAGTGTTGTCCCTTGAAAGATAGACAGACAAATAGACAGACAGAATAATTGAAAAGGTTTTTTTTTAAACCCCAGAGTCAATGGAAGTTTTAAAAGAAAATTTCCTTCACTTTTAATTATTTATATGTGTATGTGCACATGAGTGCAGTGCCCATGGAGGCCAGGAGAGGGTGTTGTACTCTCTGAAACTGGAGTTACAGGGGGTTGTGAGGAAATGGATATGAGTACTGGAAGCCAAACATGGAGCAAATGCTCTTAACTGCCAAACCATCTTACCAGACCCAGGCAATGGAAATTTTGTGTCCTGGAAAACACACCTTTGTGTAAATTTCACTGTGAGTCTGGGACAGTGGTTAGCACATCACCAAATTCAATGTTTAGAGTCTCCAAAGATCTTAACTCAGCCTTAGGAATGAAAGCGGAGGAGGTGACATCAAGCTGGGTCTGCCAGCCTGGCAGGAGGACGGAGAAGACTTGGGTCCGAGGGTGGGCCAGAGACTGTTGCCCAGGAAACGCCGGCTTCACATAAAGTACTCTGGACAGAGCACATGGGCCGTCCTGTCCTTCATGGCCCGTTCTTGCCTCCTAACATCACAAGCCTTTCGTTCTCCCTAGTCCTCCGTCACTTATGAGCAGAAGCGGCCCTGCAGATGTGTGACATGAAATTGGATTGGCAACCCTGGGAGAGATGGGTTCATAATGGGCGCAGGAGTAAGCCAGGAAAGCTGACGGAACAGATTTTTATAACCGTGCATTCCTCTGGGGTGAATTCAGCGTTGCTCCATCCTGCCCAGAGTGAGGGATGATTGAGTCCAGTTCTGTCCAGGACCTTGGCGATGACAGTGAGGCCTCGGGGCTCAGTGCCAGCCTCCTGGGTGGTGAGCGTGGAGCAGCCTGTTAGCCATGAGCCACCCATCTGCCTGTGCACCTGCTCGGAGAGCAGACCCCACTGAGCCCTGGCGGCCGGGTTTCCTGAGCCGGCGCCTGGCATTGCTCTCCTGGACCAAGCTCGCAACATCTTTCCACAATAAAACCAGGATGGAAGTTAATTGCCTCCATCACTCTGCGATGGAATGGCCCCATAAAATCTTTATGAGGTGCAACTGCGGGGGCTTGAACGGGTGGCCGGTTGCTTGGCTAGAGGCTACAGCTAACATCTGGGGGAGGCCCCTGATAGGAGGTAGGAAGATTTGCTGATGCTGAGCATTCGGGCCTGATTTGTTTGGGAGATGTTCCAAGGCATTCGGGAGGCAGAGTTAGCTGTTCACAGGGCTGCTTGCTGGTGGCTACTGCGTTTGTGACATGTCCTCAGGTTCTCTCCTCCTTACCTCCCTCCTCCCCTCCCTTTCTTCTGTCCTTCCTCCTTCCCTTTCTTTCACCCCTCCCTTCCTCTAAACATTGACCTTTGGCCTCTATCCATAGGTGGACAAATGTGCATGTGGGTATGCATGAATACGTGTGTGCGCACGTGCGTGCACACACACACATAAAGATACATCACACACATACATCACACACATACAACACACACACATCACACATACCTCACACACATACACTCATACATCACACACATACAACACACACACATCACACACACTACACACATACATCACACATACCTCACACACATGCACTCATACATCACACACATACATCACATACACATATACACATACATTACACACATACACACATACATCTCACACACACATACATCACACACACATACATCACATACACATATACACATACATTACACACGTACACACATACATCTCACACATACACATACATCACACACACCTCACACACATACACACATACGTCACACACATACATCTCACACATACACACACATACATCACACACACATACATCACACACATGCATCATACACACACATACACAATACACCACACACACACCATCTACTCCATCATTGACCCCTAAAGCCCTCCACTCCCTGGAGTAGCTGCGGCTTCTCGGTAGACATGGGTGTTGGGAACCGAACTCAAGTCCTCCACAGGAGAGTTCATGATCTTAACTCGGAGCCATCTCTACAGCCCCCTTACC
The DNA here is from genome assembly GCF_000317375.1 of Microtus ochrogaster. NCBI lineage: Eukaryota > Metazoa > Chordata > Mammalia > Rodentia > Cricetidae > Microtus > Microtus ochrogaster. The sequence goes on from NC_022010.1 coordinate 23,557,797, forward strand.
TGACATTGTAAAGGCAGATCCCGAAGAGCAGACTCAGATCTCGCTGCTCGCTTCAGAGTCGAGCGCTCTGCTGGCTTGGCTGTCTCCCTGGCCCTGTCCAAAGGGAAACTTTCTGTCACTGACAGATACTGGAGAAAAACATCTTAAAAGGATTTGCATCTGCCTGGGATCACAGTGTCCGATGTTTCCGTCTAGTCAGTTGGGTCATGTCTGTCTAGGCCTATGCCAACGTAGGACATCATGGTGGCAGAACTGTCATGGAGGGGCAAAACTACACACCTCACGACAGCAGGGAAGCAGAGAGTTATGAATGGGATTAGGATAAAACATAGCCCCAGGGACACCCCCAGTCACCTATAGCCTCAGGGATACCCTAGTCAGTCACCTATAGCCCCAGGGACACCCCCAGTCACCTATAGCCCCTAGGGACACCCCCAGTCACCTATAGCCCCT
>NC_022010.1:23558404-23560753 GCF_000317375.1 Microtus ochrogaster
CTAGAGCCTCAGGGATACCCTAGTCAGTCACCTATAGCCCCTAGGGACACCCCCAATCACCTATAGCCTCAGGGATACCCTAGTCAGTCACCTATGGCCCCAGGGACACCCCCAGTCACCTATAGCCCTCCAAGAACACCTCAATCACCCATAGTCCCAGGGACACTCCCAGTCACCTATAGCCCCTAGGAACACCCTCAGTCACCTATAGTCCTCCAAGGACACCTCAGTCACCCATAGCCCCAGGGATACCCCCACTCACCTAAAGCCACAGGGATACCCCCAGTCACCTATGGCACTCAGAGTCACCCCCAGTCACATATAGCCTCCAGGGACACCCCAGTTACCTATAATACCAGGGAAACCCCCAGTCACCTGCATTTTCCAACTAGGACCTGCTTCCCAAAGTCTTCATCACCTTTTAAAGGAGGGCTACCCTTGGGGACCAAGCCTTCAATATGATCTTGTGGCAGACATTTCTTTCTCTCTTTTTTGATGTGTGCTGTGGTGTGGGGTGTGTTTTGTGTGTGTGTGTAAAGCCAAAGGATGAAGTTGGAAGTTTTCCTCTATCACTCTCCACCTTATTTTTATTTATTAAATAATAAATATTTATTAAAAAATTATGGGGCTGGAGAGATAGCTCAACTCCTGCTCTTCTGGGAGATTAGAGTTCCGGTCCTAACACCTACACCAAATGGATGACAACCTCCTGTAATGTCAGTCCCAGTAGATTTGACACCATCGTCTGGCCTCTTTGGGGACCCAGACATAGGTGTACGCACACACGCATGCACACTCACACACACAAATTAGAGGGTAACTTGTGGATGTCAGGCAGGGTCTTTCACCATCTCTGTAGCTACACTAGCTGGCCCACTAACTTCTGGTAAGTTCTTCCACCCCAGCCTCCCTTCTCACCGTGGGAGTGCTGCGATTACAGGCGTGCACTTCTGTATGTGATGTGTGTGTGGGTGTGGGGATCAAACTCCGGTCATCACACTTGTGAGGCAAGTGCTTTTACACACTGGCTCCATCCCTTGTTATTTTGAGACACAGTCTCTTGTTGAACCCGGATCTCATCATTTCTGCCAGACTGGTTAACCAGCACACCCCAGGGATTCTCCTGTCTGACCCAGCACAGCATACAGATGTATGTCACCATGCCTAGCTCCTGGGCTTTTACATACGCTTGGGATGTGAACTCGGGTCACCATGCTTGCTTAGCAAGCACTTGGTTTACTGAGCCATCTCCCCAGCTTAGTCGTACTTGTTTTACTGAGCCATCTGCCCAGCTCAGTGAGGGGCATTCTTCATTCAAACCCTACCAGCTAGTGGGGAGAGAGCTCACGTTTCTTCTTACACGTTACAAAGGGAATAAATTCTGGGCCTTTAAAAAATGCAATCCAAGCAAATGTAGGTGTGGAAATTATCTAGAACTCAAATTGTTCATCAGAGCATGTTCCAAGGAAATAGAGGATCACGGCTGATGCTGTTGGCAGGGTAGATCCATTCATTTATCGTGACAGGCTTTGGACAGCAAAAATAAAGTCTCTGGTACTAAAAAAAAATCACAATATGAGCTTGTATTTAACAAGTCAGTAGAATACCATGAGAGTAAACTCGAAGAACATTATGCTGTTTGAAAGGCTTGAGCAGAGTCTATGGTATATGATTTGGATTATATGGTTAAATTAAACAAGGTATGGCTGGGCATGGTGGTATGTATGTTTAGTCTTAGCACTCAGGGGTCGGAAGCAAGTGGATTTCTGTAAGTCTGAGGCTAGCCTGGTCTACACAGCATTTTGGGTCAGTTAGGACAACAGAACGGGAACCTGTCTCAAAAAGAAAAATTAGATGCAAAGATTCTTCTACTCTGAAGTCCTTACGGGGCAAATTGCAACCTAGCTGGGAGTATAACTGAAAATTGAACTCTGGGGACAAGTGACAGCCATCTGATTAAATGCAGGACTCCAAAGCTGCTCCCAGTTATTTTGTTTATCTCTTTGTCTGACCACATACCTAGCCATTCCTGAGTTCTCTTCTGGTTCTGAGGTATGCTTGATTCTAGATTTCTGAATCTAGAATCACAAAGTTGGCTGTAATTTTTGCCTATTTCTTAAGTACTGGCCTGATATGACTCAGAGGTAGACTGATTGCCTAGAATCCCCCAGTGAGGGGTTGGAGTGTGGCTCAGTGGTAGAGCCCCTGCCTAGAATCCCCAGTGAGGGGCTGGGGTGTGGCTCAGTGGTAGAGCCCCTGCCTAGAATCCCCAGTGAGGGGCTGGGGTGTGGCTCAGTGGTAGAGCCCCTGCCTAGAATCCCCCAGTGAGGGGCTGGGGTGTGGCTCAGT
>NC_022010.1:23560918-23575012 GCF_000317375.1 Microtus ochrogaster
CTGGGGTGTGGCTCAGTGGTAGAGCCCCTGCCTAGAATCCCCCAATGAGGGGCTGGGGTGTGGCTCAGTGGTAGAGCAGCTGCCTAGGTTCCCCCAGTGAGGGGCTGGGAGTGTGCAAGCAGTAGAGTACTTGTCTAACAATTACAAGGTCCTAGATTAAATCAGTTCTAAAATAGGTACAACCAACATTTAGTAACAAGAATCAGATTGAGGATTCCAGGGTCTATTAACTGCTTTTGTTTTTGTTATGACCAAGTACCCAACAAGGGACAACTCAAGAGGATACAGCCTATCATGGTGGTGAAGAAATGTCAGTGGAACCAGCTCTTGTCTGTGATGTCATGGACTGCTTGTTCTTATCTATGTGGAGAAGTAGAATTGTTCTGATGAAATACCTTCATTTTGTAAAGAAGAGAGGTTAAGGGCTGGCAAGATGACCTAGCAGATAAAAGCACTTGCTGCCAAGGTGATGACCTGAGTTTGATCTCTGGAACCCATGTAGTGGAAGGAAGAAACTTACATCTGCAAGTTGTCCTTTGACCTCCACAGTCCTGCTCCGAGGCACCTACCCTTAACTACATATGCACACAAATAAATACATGTAAAAGAAGAAAAGAGGTTGGTCTAGCTCAAAGTTTGGAGGCTGGAAATCTAAATAGCACAGCGGTGGCTCTGGTCACATGGAAGATGTTATAATGTCAGGACTGTGTGCAGGAGGGAGAGGTTGCATAGGAAGATAAAAACCACAAAGTGAGCTGGGTGGTGCGTGCTTTAATCCCAGCACTCTGGAGGCAGAGGCAGACGGGTCTCTGTGAGTTCCAGGCCAGCCTGATGACCTTCAGGACACCCAGAGCCGTAAAAAAAAAAAGTCACAGAGTGTCTGAGGAAGGGACAGTAAGGATCTTGCACTAGGCTCCTCCCATTAAAGATGCCATTATCCTCATATCACCACACCAAGGACCAAGAGTTCATGAACCAATGACAGACTGCTGAAACCACATCCAAAACACAGATGTACCTCCATGTCTCTGTTATCCTTACTAATCACGCCAAGAGAGGAGACAGGTTGAAGCTTGTTTATTCCCAGTATGCCAGATTTTCTAGTTCAATTGTCCTGATTTCAAAATTCTTTCTCTTTCTCTGCATAGCATAAGAAAATCCCAAAAGTTTGATATGTATGTGTGTGTGTCTTTGTATGTATGAGAGAGAGAGAGACAGAGAGACATACACAGATACACACAGACAGACACACACACACAGACAGACATATAGATAAGACAGAGACATATACACACAAACAGAGCCAGAGAGAGTCAGAGAGAGAGAGAGAGAGAGAGAGAGAGAGAGAGAGAGAGAGACAGACAGTGCTAAGAGAGCTAGAGGAAGATGCCCAGCTTCAACTTCTGACCTACACACACACACACACACACACACACACAGAGAGAGAGAGAGAGAGAGAGAGAGAGAGAGAGAGAGAGAGAGAGAGAAAGAGAGAGAATCTTGTGTAACCCAGCGTGGCCTCAGACTCACTTATGTAGCTGAGGATGACCTTGGGTTCCTGAGCCTCCTGTCTTTGCCTCTTGAATGCTAGGATTATAGGCATGCACTACCGCACCTGGTTTATGTGATGCCAGGGTACCAGCTCAGGACCTCATGCATGCTGGACAATTCCTCTACCCAATGAGCTACATCCTCAATCCCCAGAAGTTTTAATAGTTGGGAAAATTCATGCTTAAAGGAGTAAAGCCAGTAAACATCATTAGTAAAATCTGAGCTCATAGAAAAATGATGTACATGTGACTTACAGATCCTCATAGCTTGTTATGGGAACCTGGGATACATTTTTAATTGTAACCACAGGGACCCAGATGCAGATATAAGCCTCACAATTGCATCTCAGGGCTTAGTGGCTATTAGTTGGTTCTTGTGTAACTTTTCTTGAGGAGGAGTGAAGAAACACCTGTTGACCTTCCTAGGGTAGGGTGATGTGCCAGAGAAAATATTTCACCCAAATGTAGCTTAGCCATTTGATGAAATTTGTTAATGTTTCTTTCTTTTTGTTAATGTTTCTTCTGGAAGCATAGGTGAGGGGTTACTTGCAGGAGCATGGATGATTTAAAGGCAGCTATATCCCCAAAGAGCCCATCTCAGCATAGGTGACTCACAGAAATTGCAACTCTGTAGTTTTCTGTACAACTTGCTCGCAGCTCAGAGAGCCTTGCCTCTTCAATGATTGCTACAACGTATATAACCTTGGTGATGGAGGCGGGACTTGGGAGTCTCGTAGAGACTGTGAATTTCCAGTCTTGTGAGTTTCCTTTACTTCCTGAGCCCTGTGAGTTTTGTTCACTTCCTGAGTCTTGTCAATTTCATTTACCTCTTGAGTTTTTTTTTTAAACCTTGGGAATTTTGTTTACTTCCTGTATTTAAAGCCTCCTTCCACACGGGAACATTTTAATTAAGAGGAAATACCTATATTTCACGAATCCTTTTAAAAAATTAAAAAAGTTTTTTTGAGGAGGCTGGAGAAACGGATCAGTGGTTAAGAGCACTGACTGCTCTTCCAGAGGACCTGGGTTCAATTCCCAGCACCCACATGGTGGCTCACAACTACCTGTAACTCCAGTGGAACCGTCTCACCCAGACGTACATGAAGGTAAAATATCAATGCACATAAAATAAAAATAAAATAAATGTGAAAATTTGAGGTTATATTTTAATTACAACATTTTTTCCTTCCCTTTACTCCCATGCCCCTGATCTTCAAATTCATTGCTTCTTTTTAAAAAACTAATTGCTATTTCATGCATATATGTATTTGTATATACCAAAAGATTCTTAAATATAACCTGTACAGACCACATGTACCTGTATGTACATTTTCAGAACTGACCATTTGGGGCTGATCCACCGGTTAGTGTGATTACTGCGATTACTGGGGAAGGCCACCTCTCCCATTCCCAGCCTCCCTTAACTGTCCATAAATCTTTGTACAGGGTTGAGGCTTATGGGCTTTCCTTTGTCTAGTTCGACATGTCCACTGGTGCTGCCCTTGTGAAGCTCACGTTTGGGCAGTCATGCTGGGGAGACTTCACGTGTGTGGCTACTGATCTCACTGCGTTTCCTTCGGTTGCTGCTTGATTGTTTTGTTTGTTTATCGTTGCTTCAGGAACCACTTTAGCTCCTCTATTGCATTTTATCATAAAAAACCCAACATGTGCAGGAAATGAAAACCCACTTTAAGCTTTGCTGTGCAAGAGGAATTTTTTTTTTTCATAAAGAAAACCCCAGGCAAATGTTTCTGTGCATTCTGCTCCCAGCAGTAGGTTGCGGGATCTCCACTGATTGGTCCAAGGAATTGTTTAGACTACATAGACTTTTCACGGCTGTACCAATGTACTTGACATATGCCACTGACAAAATAAAGAGATTCATTTTGGTTCTTGGTTCTGGAGGTTCTTCAGTCTAAGGTCATGCGTCCTCGTAGATTCAAACCTCTGTTGAAGGTAGCCCATCACGGGTGGCTCCTTAGATCAGCAGGAGGGAAGGGATGTGGCTTTTGTGTCCCCAGCAGACGAACAAGGGAAGAGCAAATCACACTTGCTGCTGTTAGATCCTTGAAATTCTGTTTTTCCTGGTGCAGTTCTGTTTCGTGGAAGCGATCGATTGCATCTAAACTCGGCGTAATTTCTCATGTTTTGCAGGTGTGACCCTCCACGGTCATTTCAAGTTCTAATTATAAGATTTTTTTAAATCAACATCTTGTAAGAAATGGAGCATCTCTTATTTCGGGGTGATTTCTCTGCTTGCTGTGTAACATTTTCCCCAGCGACTTTCACAGTTCCTCCTGTTCCTTATCCTAACACTAGGTGGCAGTAGCTCCCTATTAATAGCCCAGAGACTGCTGCGGTTGCAGACACCTTGTAGGTAGGGAGGTAGGCCGATAAATGGCAGTGTGGAGCCCTAACGGGAGACGTCCCACTGGCTCTCACAGTCTTCGGAGGGCACAGACAACATTCCACATATAAACCTATTGCTTTTCCGAAAAAAGGAATTAACTCTGGTCCTCAAACGTTATGAAGCAGGCTGAACAATGGTACCCCTAGATGTCCTTAGGGAACCCTCAGAGCCCATGGATAGGCCGCTACATAGTAGCAGGGACTCTATGGAGGAAATTATGCTGAGGATTGGGAGGTGGGTATCTATCTTGTCTTTGGTTACCCAGGATGGCTCAGAGGGAAGAAGGGGACAGAGGGATCAGACAGAGGTGATGACGTGGTTTTGGAGGGTGTGCCCCTCATACTTAATCCACTGGACTGGGAAGAGACACTGGAACAGAGAAGAGGAGAGAGACAGTGAGGAAGGGGGAGAGGAATAACTACAGAAGGAGGCGGAAGAGGAGGATGAAGAGGAGGAAGAGAGAGGGGACGATTTGAAGATGCTGTTCTGCTGGCTCTGATGGAAAGAGTCACAAGCCTAGAAGGAAGAGGAGGAGAAGGAAGAGGAGGGAGAGGAGGAAGAAGAGGAAGAGGGAGACAATTTGAAGATACTCTTCTGCTGGCTTTGATGATGGAGGAAAAAGCCATGAGCCAAGGATTGCAGACATCTTCTAGGATCCAGAAAAGACAAAGAAATAGATTCACTCTCAGAGTCGCCAGAAGGAAGCCAGCCCTAAGGACAGCTCACCTTAGAGCCTCCAAGCCCTAGAATCATTCGAGAATTGACTTGTGTTGTTTTGAGCCACGGGATTGGGGACTGTTCGTTACAGCAGCCTTGAGAAGCCAATACCTCTCCTGTCCCTCTCTCCTCCTGTTCCTTCATGCAACACTTGGCCCCTTTCTGTAGGTCTCAGCCTCCTTATTTCTGATAGACCCTTGTGGGTCCTTGACTGGTTTATAAGAATTATGGTGCGGTAAAATTATTTCTGATATCTGATGGTCATCTCCCTGGCTTTAACATCAGTCCCCAGAATACGTGCTCAAGTTATTCAGTTTCCAGGACCAACTGTAGATCTGGACTTGGCAAGGGCTTAAAGGGTATTTAATTTTATTTAATTTTTTTGAGCTAACAGCTCATGCACCTCCAGCAAGCCTTGACTTGCTAAGTCGTTGGGACTTGGCATGCCTCCTGGATCCTCCTGCCTCTGCCCACGATAGACTAGGATTACAGGTGGACTGGGAGTACTTGGTTTTTAGGATGAGCTTGTAAAATGCATAATGGATTTAGCTTCTTACCTGGTCCCTTCTTAAAGGCTCAGCGGTAGGGAGGGGCTGGGAGGCTTAGTTGTAGAGTTCCTGCCTCATCTCCAAGTGAGGGGCCAGGGTTGTTGCTTAGTGGCAGAGTACTTGCTTAGCACACAAAAGGCTCTGGTGGTCCAGTCCCTAGCACACACGCACAGATGCACAACCCCCCCCCTCCAACCCTCCCTTCCTCTCTCTTTCTCTCTCTCATGCACACTCAGACAGACACTGAGACAGAGATAGAGAGCGAGAGATGGAGAGAGGGAGGGTGGAAGGGAGTGGGTAGGGGCTAATGGCCTTCAGAGGGAGACACATTTCCTGGGAGAGACGCTCAGTGAGGAGGTTGCCCTGAAACTCTAGGCTAAAAGAAGTTAACAGAAAGTTGGTAGAGGTGGGAATGTGGCCTTCTGGGCCCAGGGCAGAGCTTTGGAGACTTTCTGTGTACTTCTGTCTGTATGTCTGTGTATCCCTCCCCCTTCTATGGTTGTTATGGTTTGGATCTTAAATCCCCCCAGAGACAGTGTTGGAGATTTTGTTCTGAAGGGCCTGCTGTCGGGAGGTAGGAGAGCATTTGAGAGATGGGGCCCAATGGGGGATCTTTATGTCATTGGACTATGCCCTTAAAGGGGAGCGTTGACCCCCTTCCCCTCTCTTTTGACTCCTGGCTTTGAAGTGAACAGTTTTGCTTTGCCATCTGCTGCCCCTCATTGGTGGCCTAAAGACAACAGTTCTGTCCAGGTGTGGTTAGAACCTCTGCAGCTGGGGACCTAAATAAACCTCTTTAGAAACAAATAACCCTGCTTATACAGCAGGAACTAGGGTACTCTAAAGAGACCCCCCCTGGCTATCAGACTATTGAAACAACGGACCCCCCACAAATGGAAATCTCCCTAGGAGTCTCCCTCTGGGAGAAGAAAGCGGAAGCCTGGTGTCAGCCAAAGGGGAGTTTGTCTCCAGGGAGAGATTTCTCACTGTTCTGACAACTCGTCAACCACTTTGCCGGAGAGTATGGAGCGGAGACAAACGAGGGGGGTCACTGATGGGTGGGATTGCACCCTGACCAGAACCGCAGGGTGCATGCTCTCCAATGCTTATGATTGCTGGTGCCTCCGATAATAGAAGAGGGTGTCAGGTCCCCTGGAGCTGGGGTTATAGGTGCTTGTGAGCCTCTGGAAGGGCAGCAAGTGCTCTTAGAGCGGTTTCTCCAGCCCCTTCACATTTATCTCAGCAGTTTAAACCTACAGATCTCGTCAGGATACTGCATGTGCAGAGCTCTAACCCTAATTGGTTTATTGAGCATGAGTGGCTGGGCTTAGCTTTCTGGGACCGCCAGGGGCCCAGGCTCTGACCCTAATAGCGTCAGTAAAGCTAATGATCTCAGGTGTTTGTCTTCAGCGTTAGCAGCTGATAACCAAAAGCGCTCACCAGGAGCCTGACAGGACTCCTCAAAGTGCTTGGGAGGACAGCCGCTCTGAGCTACTCATTAGTGGGAATGTAGAGGAGATGGCCACTAGGGGGCGCTCTCAATATACAAAACCGTCTGCAGAAGTGCAGAACAGCTTGGAAATACCCTGGAACACACAGCTGCCTGTATTCTGGTAGACTGGGTTGGGGAGCCTGATGGAAAGGGAAGGAGAGGGGCTTCGGGAGGGCTTGGTTGCCTGCTCATCTGGGCAGCAGGACCGTGGCCATGACCTACATGGCTCAGCCCCGTAGTTGGTGAGCAGAGAGCCTATTAGCCTAAGAGTTCAGTTGAACCTCTTGTTTTAGGGCAGTATTGGGAGGGGTGCCTTTCGTGTTAGCACAGTCCTGCCTCATGATCCAGGCTCCCCTCACATTAGCTGGTGGAACAATGGTTGTCTTAAGTTTCCAAGGATACAAAGGGTTCTGAGACACACGTTACCAGGCTCAGCAAGGAGCGTGAATCTTGAAAGACAGGGGCTCTCTGGAACCTGTAGGCCCAAAAGAACAATTAACAGACCATGGTGGATGGGGGAATGAAGAGACCATAGTTATTCGGTTCTCTCTCTCTCTTTCTTTCTTTTTTCCTTTCTTTCTTTCCTTCCTTCCTTCCTTCCTTCCTTTCGTTTCTTTCTTCTCTGTCTCCCATTCTGTCTCTCTCTGATAGGTTCTCATGTAGCCCAGTCTGGCCTTGAACTTGTCCTGTAGCTGAGGGTGATCTTGATCTTCCTGCCTCCACATCTCAAAGTGTGCTACGTTCATCCTTCTCTCTCTCATGTTTGTGTGGTTGCACCTGTTTACACGTTTGCATGTGCATGTGCACATGGAGACCCAAGAGGGCGTCATCTGTGATTAGCTTAGCCAGGATCTCTCACTGAATCCAGAGCTGGCTGATTGTGTTAGTGTAATCACTAGCTAGTTGCCGCTTTAATCCCGTCTCCACCTCCTGAGTGCTAGCATTATATGCAGCCTCCACTTCGCCCAGCTTTTCCGTGGGTTCTTGGGGCCTCTGCTCTGGTCCTCATGCTTGCATGATACATGGCTTATCCACTGAGCTATCTCCTTAGCCCTCTCCCACTGGAGAGAGGGCTAGGTGGTTGAGAGAGAGAGCACTGGCTGTTCTTCCCAAGGACTGGGGTTTGTTTCCCAGTATCCACATGGCAGCCCACATCTGTAACTCCAGCTCCAGGGGAAAGCCAGCATCTTTCTCTGACCTCTTCGGGCACTGTCCATGCACTGTCTACAGACATACCTGCAGATGGAACACCAACACAGGTAAAACAAAAATAAAGGTGAAATAAATAAAACATCAAGTCTTGCTATTAATCCAGGTTGGTCTGGAATTCGGAATCCTCCTGCCTCAGCCTTCTGAGGGCCAGGATAACACATGCACGCTTGGCTCTTATTTAATTCCCCTCCCTCAGGAAAGGGAGGCCCATGATAGTTTTCATAAACTAGCGTGCCAAGAACCTGCTCCACAAATTTTCTAGTTGCCCAATACTCAAAAAGCACTTGTAAATGGGCATGGTGTTTGGGGAGGCTGAGCCTCAATGGTATAATGTGATAGGGGTTTTGTGAGCCCCTAAATCCTAAGCCCTGTGTATCTGGAGCTGGGGCAGGAAGGAAGATGAGCTGGGGATCTGAGTAGACCTTGGCTCTTAGCCTCTCCCCTTCCTAGCTGAACATCCTCAATTGACTTGGTAATTCAGATGAAAATCCTAGGAGAAAGGGATTTATTTGTACAACTGCCTTCTCTTTAAATATCTTCCTGTGTGTCGAGTCTACAATCCACCTGCCACCCCTTGGCGTGCACGAGCTGTGTGTTATTGATCCAGACGTGTGGCTGCACCCAGCATGGTGCTAGCATAGAGCAGGCATTCAATCAATGTCCTCCGAATGTAGAGATAATGGGGGAGAAAATAGAGACTCTTATCCGGGGGCTCCCTGGAAGAAAGGCTGCAGGATGTGGGAAGAACAGGGCTCTTGGGGGTAGCCCGAAGGACAAGATCAGCCAGGGATGGATGGAGGGAAAGAGCTGGAAAGAGGTGGCAAGCATGGAGGTAAGTGCTTCACCCCAGGAGGTCCACGTGGGAGGGTAGTGGTTCCTGTGGCTGTCATGGGGTTTTACTCAGAACATGAAGAAGAGGGAAGAGAGGAGACTGGCTATCTCCCTCAGGCTCGCATTGGTCTGAGAGATATTCTTACCTCCATCTCAGGTGTTAACTACCCCTTTCTTGGACAGAGGTGGGGCTCAAGAATCCCACAGTGTGTCTCAGTGGTAGAGCCCCTGCCTAGAATCCCCCAGTGAGGGGCTGGGGTGTGGCTCAGTGGTAGAGCACCTGCCTAGAATCCCCCAGTGAGGGGCTGGGGTGTGGCCCAGTGTTAGAGCCCCTGCCTAGAATCCCCCAGTGAGGGCTGGGGTGTGATCAGTGGTAGAGCCCCTGCCTAGAATCCCCCAGTGAGGTGCTTGGGTGTGACCAGTGGTAGAGAACCCACACAGCATCCTCAAGACCCTCAGTTTGATCATCAGCACCACAACAAATAGGTGAATTGTAGTTGGAATTTTCTTTGGGTTGTCAACCACCTCTCAAATAAAGACATGGAGACTTATTATTAATTATGAATGCTCAACCTTAGCTTAGGCTTGTCCCACTAGCTCTTTCTAACTTAATTTAACCTGTTTCTCTTCATTTACATTCTGCCTCAGGCTTTTTTTTTAAACCTTCATTACACTCTGTATGTCCCGTTTTCCTGCTTTCTCCATGTCTGGCTGTCTAGGCCCCGGTGTCTCCCTGGCATCTCTTTTTGTTTCTTCCTGGAGCCTAAATTCCTCCTTCTACTCACTCTCCCTGCCCAGAAGTCCCACCTATACCTCCTCCCTTGCTATTGGCCATTCAGCTTCTTATTAGACCAATCAGGTGCCTTAGGTAGGCAAGGTAAAACAGCAACACACCTTTACATAATTAGACAACTGCAACACCACATCTTTACATAGTTAAACAAATATTCTATAACATAAATATGTGCAATACATCTTTATCTTTACACAGTTAAACAAACGTAACACATCTTTGCATAGTTAAACAAATCTTCTGCAACAGTGAATGAATAAAACTAAAGTAAAAAATTATCCTCTTCTTCCAGGTGGCTCACGTATTGTGCATTTGTGGTTCCACATTTAGGAATTTAGGAATTCCGGTTTAGGAATCCCAGGAGACTTCCAGCTCTGGCCCACTCTGTGTTTCTCTATGCCAGCATCCCAGTCTACTCTTGGGGTATAAGACACCCACTTTTTTAACAGCTGGCCTGCTGCTCACATGTGTGCAGCAGCTGGAAGGGACCTGGGTGTCTGTGGGACTCTTTTGGCAGCATGACTGTCTGGTGACTTTGCAGCTAAGCCTCTTGGGCACCAGTGCATCTGTTTTCTGGCTCTGGGTACAAGCCAAGCCCTAAGTGCACTCACTCAGCCCTGGCTTCCAGGACTGTGCATGCTGCTGTGCTGTCTGAACTCTTCGCTGGGGACTGGGTTGGGGATTATTGGTACTGTGTACTTCCTGGAGTCTTAGTGGGATGATAGGTCAGCTTCTGGAAGAGGGTCAAGGGGAAGGCCTATGTGTGTGCATAAATGTGTATGGTATATCTTTATGTGCACATCTATGCTTACATGTATGCCTATATTCAGGCGACATACTGCATGCATTCGTGTTTATCACACTACATGAGTTTGCATATATATACATGTATATATACACACACATATATATATGCATCTGCCATGTAAGCAGTATGTACAGGGTATGCACTATGCCTTCATGTGTACATGTGATGCACACACTGTGTATATCTGTATACATATACATTCTGTGTACATGCATGTAGCACATAAGAAGTACGTGCACATGGTACATGATAGATGTTTTGTGTGCATACAAATTTGCATGTATAGCCATGGAACTTGGTTTGCGCCTGTGACTATTCATATGTTGTGTGTACAGACATGCAAGTGTCATGTGAGCATTATATTTGCATGGTGTAGGAGGTTCTTCTGTTTGTGTGTTGTTTTCATTGGTTGAATAAAGAGACTGCCTTGGACTTTTGATAGGTGGGTGGAGTAGACAGAACAGAAGGCTGGGAGGAAGAAGGCAGGCAGGGAGAGCTGCTGTGGAGTCGCCAGAGTCAGACATGCTGATCTTTCCCGGTAAGCCACGACCTCGTGGTAATACACAGATTAACAGAAATGGGTTAAAGCAAGATGTAAAAATTAGCCAATAGGAGGCTAGAGCTAATAGCCAGGCAAATGATTTAATTAATACAATTTCCGTGTGTTTATTTCGGGAGCAAGCCAGCTGGGTGGGATGGAACAAAGAGCCTGCTCTCTCCTACATTTGCATGCTACATGCTATGGATTCATGTATAAACATGGTACTCAGTGTGCATCTGCATGTATGTATATGTATGCACATGACATCAAGCAATACGTGCATGTGCCACATGGCATGTGTGCATATGTATAGTTTTGTGTACAGGCATATGTTTATCTATACAGGTATTGCATAGGTATGCCTGTGTATTTATGCTGTGCACGTCAGGTATGTCATTGATATTTTAGCAATTCGTGTATGTGATACTTGCTGTATGTACACGTATACATGCAGTGCACAGTTCATTTATGCTGTGCATGTAGGTATGTAGAAGTCATGTGAGCATTCTGTGCGTGTGACACTGTGTGTACATCTATAAATGTGGTACACAGTGTATGCCTGCGTGCATGTTGATGCCAGCAGTGTATGAACGTGGCTATATTACCCATACAACATACATATTCCTATACACACGTGGTGCCTAGCAGGTGCCTGATATCTGCTGTTGTCCATGTGCCAGATGTGTGTGAGATGGAGGTGAATGAATCTCCTGGGCGATCATGGAAAGCCCAGGCCCCACACTCAATCTACTTCCCCAGGCCTGTCTCCAGGAAGATTCTATTACTTGCAAGCAGGCCCTAGGCGGCCTCAATTTGGAAGCAAGGTTGCCTTTTATTTCTCCCTGTCAGCAAGATGGAGATCAGCCTTTGAAACCAGACACTCCGAGGCTCTTTACATTTTCTTAGGGGCTGGGGAGCATCTGCAGAGGAGCATGCTGGGTAGACAGCAAAATGTGACTGATGGTCTTGTTTCCAGAAGCACCCCAGTCCAGGATCCCAGCTCTTCTCCGACATCTGCTATGCAGGCTGTCCTAGAAGGCTCTAGATGGCACAGTGGCGGACAGGGGCCTTAGGACAGAGGTGACTGGAATGTGGGGGCAGCTAAGTGTCACTCCACAGCTGGAGACAAGCTCTTCACTGCCTGGGGCTGAACTTTGGGCTGCCACAGAGTGTAGACACGACCGTATGGAAATCAGATACCACTAAAGCACTTTTCTGCAGACTTGACTCTCAGTCCACTTGTGAGAGCAAATGCTAGCATGCAGTCAAGGCAGTTCATCCTGCAACTTGAGTGTTGCACACATATTTCCAGCTAGCTAATGTAATCCGGACCATGACCAGCCTTCATCAGTAACTGCTCATCCTAAGACCTGCTCTCCTAACTTAGCAGAGGATGCCTGCTCCTCCTCCTTCTCCCCTCCTTCTCTTCCTTCCTTGCTTCCTCCCTCTCCTCTTCCTTCTCTTCTCTTTTTCTCCTCCTCTCCATCTTCCTCCTTCTCCTCATCCCCTCCTCCTCTTCCTCCTCCTTTTATTCTTCCTTCTCTGTCTCCCCCCTTTTCCTGACTTGTAGCCATGGAAGACCTGACACTATGGAGCCCAGGCTAGCTTCAGGCAGGAGGCAACCCTCTTGTCTTAACTTCTTGAATGCTGGGATTACAGGTGAATGCAAACATCCTCTGCTTTCCTTCCTCTCCCCTCCCCTTTCCTCTCTTTTTGGTATAGGGTGTGTCACTATGTAACATGATCTGTGTTCAAATTCTTGAGCTTTCTGCCTCAGTTTCCAAGTGCTGAGATTATAAAGGTGTGCTGCCATGTCCAGCCTGGCAGAGTTTCTCCTGAGCATCTAAAGGAGCGTTGGAGGGTTGAGCATGGCAGAGGCTTGCCTAGCATGTGTGATGCCCTAGCTTCCATCCCCAGCACTGCACAGAGGCTCACAGCTGTAATCTTCGCACTTGGGAAACAGAGGCAGAAAGATCAGTTCAAAGTCAGCCTTGGATACCTGCATGGGAAGCCAGCCTGTGTTATGTGAGAACCTGTGTATACAAACACACACACACACACACACACACACACACACACACACACACACACACACCATGCACACACGCATGCACGCACGCACACACACACACACGCACACACTTAGATTCAAGGGACAGGAACTTAAGGAACGCCATCCACACTACTGTGTTCTGGGAATGATTGTGGTGACTGGGAGTTGATTAGGGACTATCTGTGTGTACTGACCTGTTCCGGATCATAATATTCAATGGCCTTACTCCACCAGCTCTTTTTCTTTTTTAAAAAGGATTTGGTGTGTGTGTGTGTGTGTGTGTGTGTGTGTGTGTGGTGTCCGTGGAGGCCAGAAGCGGGTGTAAGATCCCCTGGAGTTGGAGTTACAGGTGGTTGTGAGCCATCTGATGTGGGTACTGGTAACTGAACTCAGGTCCTCTGCAAGAGCAGCAAGGGCGCTTAACTTCCTAGCCACCTCTCCAGCCCCTATGCTAGTGCCGTGATCTATGAAATCCACTTACTCACAGGTTGATGCAGTGTCTGCTGTCTGTGACTTGTGACAACCGGATGAGTTCCTTCATGAAAGGGCTGAGTGCATTCCCATCCATGCAGAAAAAAGCTTTGTGAAGCCTCGGTCTTATAATTAGCTATGAATAATAGCTTCCCGGTATATTTATTCTGCAACACATTCCGCAAATAGCTGCTTATGCTAAAACAACACACCAAGAGAGAAAGGGCGATGGGCGTGCAGGGCAGGGAGGTAGCTGAAGATAGGGGGAAATCGAAGTGAAGTAGGAAGGAAGGGTGACATATACACAGGGATGTGACAGAAGCAGCCTGCCGTGTGGTTATGACTTCAGGATGGTGCAAGAGGGACAGGCACTCAATAGGAAATGACCTCCGAGTCTTGAAATGACTAATTGTCCAATTTGCATTTATTTATGTTTTTTCATTGCTAGGAAAGGAACCTCAGGCCTTATGTGTGCTAGGCCCAGGCTAGTGCTCTACCCCTGAGCCACACCGCAGTCCCTCATTGGAGGATTCTAGGCAGATACTCTATCACTGAGCTACACCCCAGCCCCTCACTGGGGGATTCTAGATTAGTACTCTACCACTGAGCTACACCCCAGCCCCTCACTGGGGGATTCTAGGCAGGGGCTCTACCACTGAGCCACACCC
>NC_022010.1:23575327-23581615 GCF_000317375.1 Microtus ochrogaster
CCACTGAGCCACACCCCAGCCCCTCACTGGGGGATTCTAGGCAGGGGCTCTCCCACTGAGTCACACCCCAGCCCCTCACTGGGGGATTCTAGGCAGGTGCTCTACCACTGAGCCACACTCCAACCCCTCACTGGGGGATTCTAGGCAGGGGCTCTTTCACTGAGCCACACCTCAGCCCCTCACTGGGGGATTCTAGGCAGGAACTACACTGGTGGCTCACACATCCAGTTCTTTCTCTCCCTCTTCTGTCTCTTCTCTTTCTTCTCTCTCTCTCTCTCTCTCTCTCTCTCTCTCTCTGTCTCTCTCTCTCTGTCTCTCTCTCTCTGTCTCTCTCTCTCTGTCTCTCTCTCTCTGTCTCTCTCTCTCTCTCTCTGATACTATCTCACTAGGTAGCCTGGCTGGCCTCAAACCTCCAGGGTCACAGATGTACACCACCATGTCTAGCCCACACCTTCACAGGTCATTTATTTTCCTGGAGGAGAAAGAAAAATATTTTCTTAAGAGTCAATAAAAAACTGCATTTATTTAATAGCGCAAGTGTGTGTGTGTATGTTCATGTGTGCATGTGTGCATGTGCGTGTATGTGCGATGTGCCACAGCCTTCAGGTAGTGGTCAAAGGACAATTTGGAGGGGCTTGTTTTCCCTTATTGTGTGGATACTAGGGAGAGAACTCCTGTCACCCTGCTGGGTGGCCTGGGGTGTTTACCTGCTGAGTCATCAGGTAACCTTTAATTTTTCTTCTTTTTTGTAAGACTGTTCTGTAACTTGATATATTAGCTGAGGATGACCTTGAACTCTTAATCATCCTGCCTACACCTTCTAAGTGATGAGATGACGGGTGTGTTATTACTCCTGGTTATTAGTAGGGTGTTTAACTGAAGGTTACCTTATGAAGACGTGCTTGTTTCTCTCAGACTCAGAGAAGCATCAAGAAGTCATGGGTTGTGATCCCTGATGGTTGACCCCTTTTCACAGGGGTCACCTAAGACCATAGGGAATCAGAGATTTACATTCTGATTCATAACAACAGCAAAATTACAGTTATGAAGTAGCAACAAAATAATGCTATGGTTGGGGTCTCTGTGTTAAGGTCGCAGCGTTAGGGGGGTGAGAACCACCCCGCCACTCTCGTAGGAGCACTCAGTTGTGTGTGTGTCCAGATAAACACAGTACTACAGTCAGTTTTAACAGAGACCCACCATCCGCCCAAAATAGCCCCCCACCCCTCTGCTCTCACCTTCAATCCCCAGTTCCTATTCTCTCATCTCTCGACAGCCGCTCATCTTCATTCGCTCTTAACGTGGGGACATCTTATAGGCGTGGAGACGCACAATATGTGGCTTTTGTGTCTAATGTATCTCCTCGAGGATAGTATTTATGTCAAGATTCACTTATTTCGTGGCACGCATCAGAATCCCATCCTTTCAAAGCCTGAATCATATCCCACCATGCAAGTGTATCGCCTTGAATCGAATACTACATCCACTGATGGACTGTCTTGGTTTTATTTCTGTTGCTGTGATAACACACACCAACAAAAGTGGCCTTAGGGGAAAAGAGGTTTATTTGGCCTCTAATTCGAGGTTATAGTCTGTCATTGTGGAGAAGTCAAGGCAGCGGGCACTTGAAGCAGCCAGTTATGGCCATAGTAAAGAGCTGGGAGAGGGAGGTGAGATGGCTCAGAGCATAAAGGAGCTTGCTGCCAAGCTTGACGACCTGAGTTCAATCCCCAGTCCTTCAATGATGGAAGGAGAAAACAGACTCCTGAAAGTTGTCTTCTGACCTCCATAGGTGTGCCAGGGTACCCACTCCTTCCAGAATACATGCAATAGAAACACGGAATCTGAGAAAGCTGAGATAAAATGGATATATGCTTGTGCTCAACTCTCTTCCCGTACCCCGCCCTACACAGTTCAGGATCTCCTAACAGAGAATGGTGCCTGTGTGTGGATGAGCATGTGACCAGCCAGTTTCCCACTCTTGCTGCAACAATGGACTCTCTCCTTCTGGAACCATAGGCTATAAGTAGCCCTTCTTCCTTCAGTTGCTTTTGGCCACGGCATTTTATCCCAGCAGCAGAAAGGTAGTTGATATACATTAAGAAAGAATGGTTCTCCACAGTTTTCCCCCTACTCCCAATGATCAACTGCCGAGAGCCCCTCAGCAAGGGGTGGGGCCTGGAAACCACCTCTCCTGTCTATGCCAGAGTTTTGACTGCCTCTATCTTGTGTGGGTCTTGTGCGTGTGACCGTAGTTGTTCTGAGTTCATGAATTCAATAGCTGTGCCAAGCCTAGAAGTTTGCATTTTGTATCGCTCGCCTCCATCCTCTCGCTCTTACATTCCCCCTCCTCTCCCCTGGGCTGTGGGCTGAGGCACACTGTTAAAGACCAAGGCTGGAAGCGGCCTGAGTCTATGGGTATACACTTACAGGTTTAGAAGGCACATTGAAAGTTTGGCAACTTAGCAAAATAAATCAGGAGGGCCTATAACTTCTCCAGTCATGGTTTTCTCTCTCTCTCTCTCTTTCTTTCTTTCTTTCTCTCTCTCTCTCTCTCTCTCTTTCTTTCTTTCTTTTCTCTGTCCTTCCTTCCTTCCTTCGCTTCTTTTTTTTTGATTAGGATTACAGTACCAGGCATGGAATTCCATCCTGTGGGTCAGGCCTCAAATCAAATCAGAATGTGGTTAGTCACCCCATAACAATCACACCAATTACTTTACCAGTGGACACATCTTGTCTGGTAGGTTGATAGTGCAGCATGCAGGGTCTAGCACTGGCTAAGACCTTTGATGGCTCTTCTCCCCAGAAGTCCACATTGTCCTTTCTGGCTCTACGAAAGCTGGATGATGTTACCCAGCTTTTTGCACAGCACATCTTTCCTATCTCCACAATTATAGACCATTTCTTCACTAGGCTTGGCTGTCAAGGGCGGTGCTCAGCTTGGTCTCTCTACTCTTAGGTTCAGGACTCTCTGTCTAGGGAATGGTGTTGCCCACAGCATGCTGGGTCTCCCCACGTCGATGAAGTGTTCAGACAAATCCCCCACAGGCCAACCCAACATAGCCAATCCCTCACCCCAGCTTGTCGCTCATCCCAGGTGACTCTAGGTTGAGCCAGGTTGACAGAGCCAATCATTACACCTTGTGAGCCTGGGGACCCGAGTTTGATCTCTGCATCCCTGGTAAACAAAAAATCCAGGTAAAAAAAAAAATCCAGGTGTGGTGGCACCGTGGCACTTGCTGCAATCCCAGATCTGAGGGTGGCTTGGAGCCAGAGCTGGAGCAGCGATCAGTGTGCTAAGGATGACAAGGAAGGTGTTCATCTCCACTGTAAATAGGAGGTGCGAGGCTGAGAGATGGTCTGGGCTGATTCTCCGCGGCGGCCTCCTGGCTGCTTTCAGGCTCTTCCCTGCTGGCTCCTTCTGTCTGATGTGACATCTCACTGAAGACACACAGAGTAACAGCTGACGCTGTCAGCAGGATAACTGCCTCTCAGCTTGCTCTCAGGGGTGCCTGCCAGTGCCCATGACATGTGAGCCCCGACAGTGACATTGATCCGGCTTCCGTTGAGAAGGGGACAGGAGCTGGAGGGTCCTGGTGACATCTTCTCTTTCAGGAGTTCCTGAGCGGTTTTATTCAGGGCCCATTTTAATTTAATCGGTAATAGCCAGGAAGGGGAAAAAAAAAGGCAAAATTTCTAAACAAGCTTATCTGAGGAGCTACCGTGTCATTAACACGTCAAATGCCAGTGTTATCCATTTTCTTTCTCATTAGATTTCTCTTCCTTCAGCTCCTCCTCCGTTTTCCTTCCCCTCCTTGGCTATCCATTCTCTCTTCTCCTCCTCCTCTCCTTCCTCTTCCTTACCTCTTCCTTTTCTCTTCTTTCCACTCCTTTCTCTCTTTCCTTCCTCCTTCTTGAGACAAGGTTTCCTATGCCCAAGGATAGGAAACTATTCTCACACTCACTATGTAGCCAAGGCCAGGGATGAACTTAAACCAATCCTCCTGTCTTTGTCTCCTGAGCTCTGGGGTTATAAGCATGGACCACCATGCCTGGCTTGTGTGGTGAGGGTGGGGACTAGCGCCTCATGCCTGTTAGCCATCTAGTCTCTCTCTTCTCTCTCTCTCTCTCTCTCTCTCTCTCTCTCTCTCTCTCTCCCTCTCTCTCTTTCTCTCTCTCTCTCACACACACACACACACACACACACACACACACACACACACACACACACACACACAGGATTTCTCTATGTATCTCTGGCTGTCCTGGAACTCCCTTTGTAGATCAAGCTGGTCTTGAACTCAGAGATCCTCCTGTCTCTGCCTCCCAAGTTCTGGTACTAAAGCTGTGTGCCTCCACATCCAGCTCATCTAGTCTTGTTCTTAGAAGAGAGATTGCTGAGCTGTATGTGGTGGTGCCTGCCTTTAATTCCAGCCCTTGAGAGATGGAAGCAGAAGCAGAAGCAGATGATCTCTTTAGTTCCAGGCCTACTAGAACTACATTGTGACAAAAGCTCCTCAAGAAAGGAAGAGTTCACTTAGCTCCTAGGTCCAGGTGCCACCCACCATGTCAGGGAAGTCCAAGCAGCAGGAGGAGCATAAAGCACTGGCCTCGTGGCATACCAATCCAGGATGGCAATGAATGCATACACGTTTGGGGTCCACTCACTTTCACTGTTTGTATAGTTCAGGATGCCTTGTCCAGGGAGTGGGGCTGTTCGTAACTAAGATTGGTGCTCCTTTGGGCTGGAGAGACCGCTCAGAATTAATGGCATTTTCTGTTCTTGCAGAAGACCTGAGTTTCCAATAAAAATGATGCTCCTGAGAGTTCTCCCAGAGTGTGGAAAGAGGGAGTCAAACAACCCCATGTCTGGCCATTTCCTTGTGTATAAATTCAGGCTCTGCAAACAGAGATGGGAACAAGACTGAATGAGCTGTCTAGGTCATCCTGTAGGAGAAGACTGGACTGCTGGAAAGCAGGACAACGTACAGTTGAACACCAACCACCAAACAGCTTCTTCAGATGAATATAGGACAGTTGTCTCCCGTAGCAGACACATAGTTTTTTGTTTGTATCTTTCTGTCTCAAGAATCTATCTAGATATGTTTTTTTTCACCTGATTTTAGCTTTTCAGTCTGGTATTTCTTAGAACATTCGGAGACACATAGTTCAGTTTTTAAATGCTACTATTTCTGTGTGGATCTGTGTGTAGATAAGTGCACACGGGTCTGGATGTCCACGGAGGCCAGAAGAGAGTATAGAATCCCCTGGAGCTGGTGGTTTCCTACAGCCTCTGCAACTGGCTTTGTCAGCAGGCGTCAAGTGTCACAGGAAGGGAAGGGGTGTGATGTGTATGGGGGTGAAAATCTTGGCTCCATTTTCACCATGAGAGCCACACAGTGTAGTCTTGGAGGACTCAGTACTTTTCTGCACAATAAAATTTCTGCAGAGCAAACAAACAAACAAAAAAATCAACCCCCCCCGAGTTTCGTTCCTAGCACCCTCATGCTTATGTATATATTGTTACATATATACTTGTTACATATACATATTAATATCTGGACAAAACAAATTCCAAGGTCAGCAATGTGGTCCAGTTGCTCGCTCATGAAGCCACTTGGGCATTTCCTTCATTGTTGTCATTTGCTTTGTGAGAAGCAAGCCTCAGCTAGTTTAAAAGATGCCCAAAGATCACTCCTTTTCTACCCATTCTGTCACTTACTTTTGGCAGAGTTGTAATGAATACATGTCACTCCTTTGATCTTCCTGCAGATGTCACTGTCTTGTCTGCATGCAGGGACAGATGGCAGGTCAGGTTCTAGGCTTTAGAGCAGAGATCAGGAGACATGATCAGTTAGACCAAATGTAAGACAACAACAGAAGAATCTATACAAACCCTGGATTTAGGAGGAGGGAATAGTTTCCTCTCTGTGAAACTGTGCCACCCCCTCCCTGTCTTCTTCCTTTTGGAGTTTGTCTTGTACTGGAACTTTCAGTCTCTGCAGCTGTAACTTGTGATTCTCCCCTTTCTTAAAATTCCTGCCTTTCTAGGGTTTTACACACACACACACACACACACACACACGTATACACATACATATGTAGATCAGGCCCAAGGACATACCAGACACTCCAGGTTGTGGAAAGGGCACAACTCCCTCCCATGGGCTTCATAAAATGCTGTCCCCTCACACTGCAGTGGCAGGAGGGGGCACAGCTCAGTGGTGGAGCCCTCGCCTGGCATGTGTGAGAACTTGGGTCCGATTCCTCATGATCCACACATAGGAA
>NC_022010.1:23581750-23582769 GCF_000317375.1 Microtus ochrogaster
AGGAACAAACACCCATGCACATAGGAACACACATACACATAGGAACATACATACACTAGGAACACACGCAAAAAGAACTAAAAATAATAATTAAGAGAATTTTGAAGGCAGTGGCAGGTATGGAATCGTGCCTACAGTTCAAGGAGTTGGGAGATAAAGGCAGGAGGATCAAAGGTTCCAGGCGATTTTTGTCTACATAGTAAATCTGATGCCAGCCTGGGCTACATAAAACCCAGAACCCTCCCATTTTGTGGGGAGCAGAGTTGATGTTGACCTTTTCCCATGACTCAGATTGCAACAAGGGGTCTATCTTCCACCTTCTGAGTTTTTGGACATAAGCTGCTCTTCTTCCCCTGTGAGCGCCCAGGTCTGTCTGTTCCGGATTCTCCCTTAACAGCCTTCTCTCACCTGGTGTGTGCTTATGCTGCTGGGATAAGAAAGCATTGCTGAATCCAAAGCTGTGAAAATGTATTAAAATGTTTTCATTTCCTTTTTTAGAAAGGGTCTCATGTAGCTCGTGTTGTTCTTAATAGTCTAGAGATGACCTTGAACTTCTGATCCTCCTGCCTTCACCCCCATATGGTAAGATTACCATGTGTGCCAACATGCCTGGCATCCCATCCAAGTGCTAACTGGGCCCAGCCCTGCTGAGCTGATGGGATGAGGCTGTATGGTCAGAGTCCGGGATACCTGGAATGTGATACAAGTTAGAGAGTAAAGCTCCCAGCTTGTAGAAAAGATAAGTACCAAGCAGTCCCATGATCTGCTTATTATATATTTCTCATTCTATATAGGAATGATGCAGAAGGTAAACCTAGGCCACCAGGCAACACAGTCAGCTCTCTGCCCTGCTGATTTGGCATAAGGCCCCAGAAATGTCAGTCATTGACTTGACAGAAAACAAACTTCGAACTGTCACCGTCAGCAGTTTGAGCTTTTAGGGATCTTGACTCAGGAGAAACCGGGATTTGTGGTTTTGACACTGAAAAGAATTTCAGGAGTGGCCTAGATGGCAAGGA
>NC_022010.1:23583541-23584932 GCF_000317375.1 Microtus ochrogaster
CTCTGGAAAGTCTTGAGGGATGACAGTTTCCTCGTGGCCTCGCAGTGTCACAGACAGGCCATCATCCTTTCGGTGCCAATAACTACGAGTTTAAGGGAAAGGAGCTGAGTGTCCTGAGGGTGGAGAGGAAGAGGGCTGCAGTAGTTGGAGTCATCACAGAATTTGAGGGTCTGAGTGAAAAGGACTTTGAAGAAACCTGTGTGTTCACTATCTAGTCTCTAACCCAGGCTAGCCCAAAGCTGGCTGAGTCTACTCTTGTTGCTACTGCTGCTGTTATTAAAGTCCAAATGTCCTCAAGGTTGTGAGAGAGAGGTTTCACAGTGTCTCAATTCTCTGGATTGCCGGTCTCTAACTGGGGGTGCTGTTCAGGGCATTGTAATGCCCCATGGTGGTGGAACCCAGCAGGGGGAATTGAGTCATTCGAGGCAACAGGACATGACAAAGCCATGTAAGCAGCTGCTTCAGACCCATCTTCCCAAGTCCCCAGACATGGCTTCCCTGTCCTCTGAGAATCTGAGACATAGCACAACCCATGGAACAAATGTTGCTGTTTCTCAGGGAATTGGTCATGACAGTGAGAAAACCAATGCAGTTTTAGGAGACAGAAGGTGATGGGTTTTTTTTTCTTGGTTGTAAATAGCTGTGATTGGTTCATTTCCTCCTATGACCTCACTGGAGCCATTGTGAAGAGTTGCAGACTCCGCCCACATGAAGCCCTGGCTGGGGCTTCTCACTCTGCAGAGAAGCTGTAGCTTGGTTGTTTGCAGAGTTGTTGAGCTCAGACTTTGATTAACATAAACCTTGACATTAGAGAACTTTAGCATCCGAGTGCAAAGGGCGTTGGGACAGACCATGGGTTCATTCTCTAACTAGTCCATACCCGCATCCCTAGCAAAGGTCAGCACAGAGTTGCTGAGTCTGTCTACCTTGTTACTATGGCACTTGTTACCTTGTTACCATGTTACCTGCTTACTATGTTCTTAAAGTCAAAGTGTCCTGCTCAGGTTCGATAGGAATGGTCTCACACCTTCTCATATGTTCATTCATTCTCTGAATGCCTGGGTTCTAGCAAGAGGTGCAGTTTGGGGAAATCATAAAAGCCCAGGGCCTCAGGAGAAATTGGGTGACTGGATGCACCATGGACCTGCCAAAGGCATGCACCCAACTGCTTCAGACTTATCTTCCCAAGTCCCCAGCTCCTCATCTGCCATCCCTCCCTGTCCCCTGAGAGCCTGAGAAGAGGGTTACCCTTTGCTGTTTAAGCTATATCTTGTTGGGGATTTGCTCACAACCTTGACAAAAGTTATGCAGTCCCTGGAGCAGGGTAGAGAATCATCTTTTGGGCTCTTTGCTGTTACTGGTCCATTCCTTACTGTGACATCACAAAAAGC
>NC_022010.1:23586390-23587033 GCF_000317375.1 Microtus ochrogaster
TTGCTTCAAACTCTAAGGAACCACTTATTTCATCTCTAATATTTCTTATGCTTTCTCATAACTGCTTTGGGGTTTGGGTTGGCATTTACTTTCTTTTTAACCTCTGACCCCAATATGTATCATAAGGAGGTTTGAGATGGCTAATTTTTTTTGATGATTTTCATGATTTAGACATTGAGAGCCACAAACTTCTTTTCTAGACCTGGTTTTGTCTTTTACCTTCTAGAATCTTGTGGGGGTCCCATCCCCCACCTGTCAGGGTGGGGGCCATGGAGGAGAAAGCGGAAAACCTGTGGCAGAAGAGCTGGCCTGGTTTTTCGGCCCCACAGATTTATTCTGAGGAGACGGAGAGTACTTCATCATATGAAACTGTCCTTGACAGTGAAACAGAAGATGACTACTTCTCCTCCATGGAGGATTTTGACATGGAGGACGACAGCAGAGAGGCTGAGATCCAGGAGAAGGGCAACATCACCATCCACTCAAGCCTCCATCTGCTGTGTGCCCTGAGCCAGCAAGAAGACAATGAAGAATATGTGGGCCCTTGCCCAATCCAAAGCACAGATTTTGAAGACACCATTGGTGCTCCCCTCAGCCAGAATCCAGTCCCTGAGGTCAGCACGGACACTGGCCCCAGCAGGGA
>NC_022010.1:23591073-23593891 GCF_000317375.1 Microtus ochrogaster
GTGAACATAAGTCCTGGACCAGCGCAGGGCACCATGGAGTTTAGGGAGTGCCCTGCCAATCAGCTCCTTGTGTTGGGAAAGCCATCTAAGCAAGCAAAGGGCGATTTTCTCAGTTTTCTCATGAGACTTGGGAAAGCAGGGGGATTAGTAAACTCTGTGTGACTCTGACATCATGATCTGCCTCCTGTCATGGTGAAGCTGAATGGGAGGCAGGTGGGCAGGTGGCCAGAGAATTCAGGCTGAGCATCATGGAAGGCTAGAATGGAATACACATGTCTGGTCAGCTCTCCCCAAGCAAAGGCTGTCTAGCCAGGAACAATGTGAAAGAAATCTGTCCCTGACAGACAAGGTTACAGAATCCATTAGGGGCACCATCCAGTAAAGCCATGCCACTTCCTTTCAAAGACTTGAATGTGGTCGCTTCTCTGCCCCTTTCAGACAGCAAATCCACACTGCTCATCTTCACACAAGTCAAGAAACCATGTGGTTTGTTTTGTTTTGTTTTTTTGGCCAAACTTCCTGATCCCCAGGCTGCTCACCATGGCAGGAAATGGATAATAACCTTTGGTCTTCCTTAGCTTGCAGGCACTCATGAACACATTCAGCCACAAGCTTTTCTTGCTTCCCATCCAGAGCTCCAACAGGGGATTGACCACACACAGGGTCAATTATTCATTTGTTCTGTTGACAACATTAGGCTCCTGAGAGATATCATAAGATGAGAATGTAGCCATGAAATTGCTCTCTTAGTGACAGGAGTAACTCACTCCACCAAGTGCTCGGTCTTCAAATGTGAGGGCGTGGGCTCAGAACCAGCTGCCACATAAAAGCCTTGAAGGGCAGTGTGAGCATATCATCCTACCTCTATGGAGGTGGAAGAGAGAAGTCCCCTTTTCATCCTTGGACAGGTGGTCTAGAGTTACTGACAAGTCACGGGTTTAAGGAGAGTGTCTCAGGAAGCAAGGTAAGTATGACACTTGAGACCCCCTCAAGGAGTGGGCACAGGCAGTGCTCCAGAAGACACATATGAACCCAGACACACGCACAAGTTGGGAGGCATGAAGAAAAGGGAATAGAAAGAACATGGGTGAAGGCTTCATCTTTCATAAATGATTGTTCTTATGTGTGGGATCTATTTCGCAACCTGCGATAACTGTGATTTTGTCCCCAGCATTCTAGCGAGAAGCTCCTGCATAACTGTGGTTTCAACTTCATTTTTGTCTCCTCAGATGACTCTGCTGAAAATCACAGGCCGCTTGAACCTATAAACAACAGAGGGGTAACCTCTTGTAACAGAATTGGCAGCCCATAGCTTTGTGTGGCAGCATTTCCGATGGCGCCACAGTTGTATGGAACCCACTGCTACCTTTTGTTTGATGTTGGCACATCAGGACTATGTTCTACTCTTGGAGTTGAAAGACCTAATCCCAGGCCTGAAAGAGAAATTTCTGTTTATTATTTCTGTTTATTATCTACTTTATTAAATGTTGACTTGATTTTTATCCTGACCCGTAGGGCAATATTGTACAGGCCCTACATTGTATGGCAGCCAGACTTACAGGCCAGCTCATACCTGGCCACACAGAAGGTGGTCACATGACTTCCAGACAGGATGTCGCCATCCTAAAAAAAAAAAAAAGAATAATTAAAATAATCATTTTAAGGGGCCAGAGTTTTAAGAAAACTTTTTTACATTCTGATTAAGCATAATAATGACATGTGGGTTCCTTTTCTTGTCTTAGATACAATGTAAAGGGACTCTTAGGTGCTAAAAACAACAATTACTTTTCAAATATAAAAAAAAAGATTAGGATATGCTAATATTGTTCTGATTCTTTCTTTGCCATTATGGAGATCACCTGGGAAGTGTTAATCCAGGCTGCCTGACAGAGCAACCATACTTGTGGAAGTGACTTTAGCCCCCCTACCCCAAAACAGAATGCGAATGAACTTCCCCCTCAGTCTACCTTTTGATATAAAAGCTGTTTGGAAAATAAACACGGGTGATCTTTAGGATTTGAATGAATCCTGGGACTCCCTCCTGATATTGCCCTGTGAACTGTGTCTCAACTATTCCTACCCCTCCTCACTGGCCCAGGGAGATAATTTATGTTGGGGCTGGACCCCGACACTGACCCACCTCTTCATGTTGATATAAACCTGTGATATCCAATCCCAAGTGAATGAAATATTGCTGCTCAATTTCTCAGCCAGGATTTTCTAATCCTGTTTGATTTCACCGTGGCTGGTAGTTTTCACAACTATTTCTTCCCACAAAGCTTTGGCATTGACTCTGGTAGCAGCCCATGCTTCAGGGCACCTATGTCTCATTGGTAGCTGTGTCTGAAGCACACAGACACATCACGTCTGCAGCATGGCCACACCCGATGCTTCTTGACTGCCTCGACGGGAGCAGTCCAGGAAGTAGCTAGGAAGGTGTTCTGTGCTCAAGGTCACATGGTCCCAGGGCTCTCACTGGAGGGAAGAAACCAGTTTCTGGGATGGCCAAATGAAAAGGAAGCCTAAAGGGATGTAAAGTCCAATCATATTGAAAAACCTTTATAGCTCAAAAAAACAAAAAACAACAGCAGCAACAAACAAAGAGGCCTGGGAAGAGTGCCTTCAGCTTAGATGCCCCCCTTCAGCTTAGATGTCCCCCCTTCAGCTTAGATGTCCCCCCTTTAGCTTACATGTCCCCCCTTCAGCTGTCCAGCCATCAGCACAGACCTGCCTCGGGAAATTCAGAGACACAAAAGGACATCAGAGCAACTGGGGAAAACATAAAAACCAAAGCAAAGGAAGCACACTCAGGAGACAG
>NC_022010.1:23594245-23600273 GCF_000317375.1 Microtus ochrogaster
CATATACACTAAAGGAATGTATGTGCACACAGAGACACAAGCGTATCCATGTACATGTAAGAAGAGCCACAGATACACACAGGCACAGTACGGGGTGGGGGTGGGGAGAGAGAGGAAGACAGGACAGAGAATGGAGAATCATAAAGAATGAATTCAACTTTTGTGGACTGGTATGTCTCAAAGTATTTTGATTTTTGATTCTTCGAGACAGGGCTAGTGACCCATTCCGAAGCTCAATGAGGGCCCTACGTGTCTAATGGTGACCTCAAACATCCCGTTCTGCTCTACTGTCAAGGGCTGACATGACAGGTATTGGCCTCCCTCTTCATCTGTCCAGTGCTACAAATCTGTATCAGATACTAAAGCATGCTGGAGCAACACTCCCTGACTAAGGTGATCCTGAAACCATTTTACAAATTTCATGGAGGGGTTGGAAACGGAGGTTTCTCTGAACTGCACCATGCAGTAGCAGCTTTGAAATAATCCCTAGGCTGGGAGGTGGTGGTGCAAGACTTTAACCCCAGCACTCAGGAGGCAGAGGGAGGCAGATCTCTGTGAGTTAGAGACCAGCCTGTTCTACAAGAGTTACTTCCAGGACAGTTAAGATGGACTGTTACACAGAGAATCCTTGTCTTGAAATACAATCGATAATAATAATAATCACTCAGGTTATATTGATTACAAATTTTGTCCTATTGCTAAGGCTTATTACTAAATATCTCTTACAGTTAAATTAACCCATTTCATTTGATCTATGTGTTGCCCTGTGGCCGTGGCTCTACCTGTCTGCTTGTGTCTCGTGTCTTGGTTTCTGACTCCTGTCTCACATGATTCTGCCCTTCTTTCTCCCTGTTTGGCTTTCCCACCTAGATTTATTCTGCCTTGTTAAAGGCCAAATCAGCTTTTTCATCGGCCAATAGCATACAGAAGGGTTATCCCACAGGAAGACCTGGTGTCAGGAAGTGAAAGAAGGATCTCCTCTGGACTGAAAATTACTGTGGATGCTCGCCACTTAGGTTGTGTAGCTTGGGTCCCTCTTAGCAGATATTCACACCGAGAGAGGTGTCAGAAACTGGAGAAACAGTATCACAGGAGGAGAAGTGTCAATGCACACCATGGCCACTTTCAATTCCCAAAGCTCAGAGAGACTAGCGACGATAGAGGCCCTGAGGGCCTCAGAAGAGACAGTCCCTGGCAGAAATGAGAAGGCTAGGAGACAGGCTGACTCCATGCAACCAAACCTCTAGCATTTTGGTGACAGTTCTGACCAACAGGCAGAAAACTACTTTGTTCTTCATGTTGGGTCATCATCGTTTTCAGAGCACAGACCAAAGTCACATCAACATGGATAGACAGACACCACGGGGAATGGGATATGGACTTCCACATTCTGAGGAACACCCAGGTCATGAGAGCCACACAGGGTGACAATCATGGCGAACATAGGGACTAAGAAACCAGAACGAGGGATTGTGCTGGGGGTTATTCCTCAGTTGGCAGAGTACTTGTCAAACAACAGTGGGACCTACGTTTGTGTCCCAGCACCCGCATATAATGTCGGCAGCACTAGCACACAGTGGTAATCCCTACTCTTGAGAGTCTCAGGATGGAGTCTAGGAGAACCGATGAGCTCCAGAACTCGTGGGAGACTGTTTCTCTAAATTCACACTGGAAGGCCAACAAGAAGAGAATCATGAAGTTGAATTCTGGATCCAAGAAGTACATCCAGAAAGGAAGACACGGGCAACTAGGGAAAGGTATCCTGACTTGTTGGGAAGTCAGGCTCTACCTGAAGCTGTGGTATGGGGAGGGGTGGTCTCTACGCCAGATGCACCAATCCTGGGGCTCTCTCAGCACTGGTGCAGCTGAGCTCTGCTCCACCCTCCCAAGGGAGCTTCCCAGTAGAGGTATATAGCACAAATTCCAATTAATCTTAAAAAAAAAAAACCCAAAAACCCAGAGTCAGATACTAGGGGGTGAAGGCTGAAGGATCAGAGCAGTGTGCCAGCCACTAAAGAGACCCTTTACCTTGACCAATGTTCAAACCGAAGGGGATATCCTGTCTTCAGACTGTCTCTTCCCATCTTATATTCCTCTCTCCTCCCAGCCACATCCCTATTGTCTCCACCTCCCTGTGCAGGGATTAAAGGCATGGGATCATAAGAACTAGGATCACATTTGTGTGAGCTGTTTCTCTTTTAGACAGATTCAATCTCCTCTAGGCCAGAGTGGCCTTGAACTAACAGAGATCCCTCTACCTTCGCCTCAACTAGTTCTGGGATTAGAGGTGTGTGCCACCAGTGCCTGACCTCTAGTAGTTTAGCTCTGCACTCTGATTTTCAGGCAAGCTTTATTGGTTCAAACAGAAACTAAGTATCACTACAGAGAGGTATCCATTTCTTCTGTTCTGCTCCCCTAAGGGAGTATCTCAGCAGAGGGATCCATTTCTTCTCAGCTCTGTCCCAAGATGCCATTTCTGCTTCTCTGTGAAAGGGGAAAGGCCTGCAGGAAGGCGGTAGTCTCCTCTCCTCGGACTCCAGTAAAAAGTTGATACTCACCTGCCCTGAGAACTTTCTGCTCAGCTTACTCTTCTGCTTACTGCAGAACGGGGTTACCATGGTAGACAGGCAGTGCTGGCTGAGCCTGGGGAGGGCAGCGAGTTTTCCACACAAAGCAGCATTATGCGACCCCATACAGACATCAGCATCAAGCCTTCCAGAGCCTGGGTTTCTTTCTCCAGGACACACAGCACTGGGTGTGTCAGTGCAGGGCCCACACACTCACCTGAGGGTCATTCTGACCGCCTCCTTCCTTCCTCCAGGACCGTCCTTGTGTTTTCTTTTGGGTAGAAGGGTCTCAGGGGACAGATAAAGCATAAGTAAACATGGGGGGTGGGGATGGTATTGGGGTTGTTTTCCGTGGGTGTCCAACCCTTTTCAGAGGGTCCAAGTGACTTGCTGGTATAGCCCCTATAGATGGGGAAGCTAGGAACACAGAACCTTTTCAGCTCCTGTGGGCCACTCAGAAGGACCCTTCTTCCTGCTGCTTGGGAGGTTGCAACTTGAGCCTGATCCAGGAGACAGACATGTGGCAAAGCAGTACAGTTCTGGTTCCTCTGCTGGCAGCAGTGGCAGAGGAGGGGTCTGACCCAGGTCTGGGTACCAGACTGTGCTGTTGAGCGGGGCTAGCTGGGGATCTGGAGAGAGATGGCAAGCAAAACCCTAGAAGCTACAGTCTGCAGCCCTGTGATTTTCGGCAAAAGCCACCAAACAGGAGGAGTCAGGAGGAGCAAGTCCAGCCCCTGGGATGCAGCTCCGCACTGGCTGAAGGATTCTGGCTCAGCTGCTTCCCCAGAAGTCACCCCTGGTCCTGACAGCACCACGTGTCTGGACAATGGAAAGCTGAGTTGCTTTTAGTTCTCAAAACCAGTGGAGCAAAGCACGATGGGTCTCACCTGTAACTTCAACACTTGGGAGGCTGAGGCAGGAGGACTGCTGTGAATTCAGGGACAGCCTGGACTGCAGGACAGAGTGGCATGCTGACACCCAGACTAGGTGCTCATCCTGGTGGGCTATTAGCACAAGTCTTTGGGACCTTCCTGAACATCAAGCTGGACGCCTGCTCTCCAATCTGCCAGGCTCTGCTAAGGACAGGGAGGCGCTTCATTCTGCGTAGACACCTGATCTCACGGGATGAAGTAACATGAAACTGCTTCAGCATCAGGGCGCACTTCGCGAATCCTGGGCCTCCTTACACCTGAGGAGGGTCTCCTTGACAAAGTGAGCTCAGTACTCAGGGCCTCCCTCTTGCTCATGTTTCTTCCCCATGGCAGAAAATGGCGCTAATGGTTGTGGGCGCATCCCACATGGCTCCCAGCACAATGGGCAAAATCTCCGAGGAAGACTGGCA
The DNA here is from genome assembly GCF_000317375.1 of Microtus ochrogaster. NCBI lineage: Eukaryota > Metazoa > Chordata > Mammalia > Rodentia > Cricetidae > Microtus > Microtus ochrogaster. The sequence continues at coordinate 23,598,155 of NC_022010.1, forward strand.
GGTGAGGTCTATCTAAGCCAACTGTCTGCTTTGGACGGTTCCATCTGGTCAGGATTCCAGGTCTGGGCAAGTTGACCAGGATGGCATGTGCTGAAGGCCCTAGGGAAGGGGGCCAGAGTGAAGCAGGCAAGCTAAGCCTCCCCTACACCTGACAGAGGTGGGTTCCATCTCTGGAACACGATCACCAAAGTTCCTCCAGTCAAGAAGCCACCATCCTCCAGTTCACTTGAACAGACATTTATTGAGCACCTACCAAGTGCAAGGCACTGTTAGGTGCCACAGGAGATACAGAGTGACCATAGGGTCCCTGCCCGCAAGGAGCTCACAGTCTAGAGGAGGCAACACAGTACACAGTTGGCTGCAGCTACACCTGCTGGAGAGGCAAGAGCCAGAAGCGAGACACCAAGTGCTGTGGGGGTCACAGAATACCACAGGGCTGCTTCTGTTCAGGGCACAAGACTCAGGGCTGGGCCTTTGAGGAGGAGGGCTATAAGGCAGAGGGCCATTTCTAGAAGAGAAATAAGCACGGATAGGGCCCCTGGGAACCCAGATCTGGGTGGCGGGTGAGCATCGTGGCAGAGATAGACAGTGGATAGTGAAGTACGGCCATGGGGCAACAGCCATGGGCGCTCGGCTCAGAGGACAGGAACTCGATGCTCTGGTGGCAGCTGTAGGTCACTGAAGAGGAGGAGGAGGACACAAAAACGGTCGTCTAGATGAACCTGAATGAGCTCCCTGGAGTCTGGGAGAGGGGAGTTGTAAAGTGGCCTAGTGTTGAGGGACCCGTGAGAGAACAGTGCCACGGGGAATTGTGGGAAGTGGGGGGCCAGTAGCAAGACAAGGGCCAAGAAGGATACAAGGGAATACGTGATAGAAGATGACAGAACAGAGGCCGAGCTCCTGAGGTTCTGGGAGTCACGATCCCATAGGCTTAGTGACAGGATTAGTGTCCCCCACCATTGAAGGTGACATCAGGAAGGAGCCATGACCTCCTACAATAAGTGCAGCTGCTCAAAGTGCAGTTCCAGGCCACTAACTGGGAGCCACTCAGGGTGTGTGAAAGGGACAAGCCTCCAGGCTTTCCTCTACCGCAGAGCCCACACCTCAGGGTGTGTGTGATAACCTGCATTTTAGCAAGGGCTGCCCTTTTCACTGGCGTCCTAAGGGTGGCCCAGTTTTAGAGCCGCCTGTGGAGACACTGCATTAAGGATTGCCTTCAAGGAGAAGAAAGGAATGCAGAGCATCCAGGAGGAAGATGGAAGAAATAAGGCCAATGGCCTCCCTGTCTGTAGCTGTTACTTTAACAATGAGACGGCAACCAGTGATTGCCCAGGCTCCTCCCATGAGGTGAGCAGAAGCCAAAGGTTCCTGCTCATCTGGAGGGTTTTATCCTAGGCAGTGTCAGCTGACTGGGGAGAGGAATCCCTCTGGGCAGAAGCAACTCCACGAGGCTCCTGGAATCCCTGTCTCCAGTGAGGTCTGGGTGGGGCAAGTGTGCTCGGAATGTCTGTGCACATGGTGTTGTCTAAGCATCCAGGGACACCTGTTCTGCTTAAAAACTCCCACCAATTTCATCTGTAGCTGAGACCTGGGGCTAACAGTGCCATCAACGTCAGAAGCTTGACAGCCTGCAAAAGCTCCATTAACATTAGCGGCATCCCCTCAGGAAGGAGTGACAGCTAGTGGCCACCAAGCACTTTGAAGATGACACTAGGTGAGAGGGAAAAGGACCAGCAGGGCTGATCCTGCCACCAGGCTACTGAAGGAGTGGAACAGGTAGCAAAGAATTCACCTCTAGTTTGACCTGGACCTCAGTTTAGCATGGGGCCCACACACAGCCTCAAACATAGGCCTTGAAGCCTAAAACCCTATGAGGATTTCCCATAGAAGATGTGGCGTTGAGGGGTTGGACTGGAAAAGCCTACAGCAGGCTGCCATGTCCTTGGCCCGAGTCAATGCCTCAAACAGTGTGATAAAACCCAATGGCTCCCAGAGAAATGATAACAAGGCCACGACTTTCCAAGTGTGTCAGTCTCCACTGAAGAAGATCCCTGGGTGAAAATCAACCCACTGCGGTGCACCACCAAGTTCAAACTGATGATCCCAAAGGCTCAGGCTA
>NC_022010.1:23600678-23609557 GCF_000317375.1 Microtus ochrogaster
GTCACCTGAGAATTCTTAGCATAGACATAACCTCTACTTCTCAGTGGCAGACAATAAAGCAAGCAGGCTTTCCCATGCAGAGATGGTAAACAGTAGCTGTGAGCCCTCACCCCACCCCCACAGCGGTTCCTGAGCAGGACACAAGTTCACGGCAGCACTGGACACTCAAAAGAAATGGCTGCACAAAGTGCATGGGAAAGCATCCCATGGAGATCCCGGGGAGCAGTGACCTGTCAAGTCTTCGGTGGGCTCATGGAAGCCAGCATTCACTGCTCATCAGCAGTTCATGACTGACACGTTCACAGCGGCAGCAACAAGGAAAGCTGCACGCTAAACTCATGGAAAACACCAGCCATCGAAACTAGACTTGTCCGAGCCTGCAGTTAGGTGCTCTCTCCCTCGGCATATTGTTTTTGTGCTACGCTCCTGCTGGAGTCACAGCACCCAGAGCTGACACTTGAGATGGCTGAGGCCCCGTCTTCCAGGTGCTCCTAGGAGCCCCCTTCACCCTCTCCTGGGCCTACCACCCGGCAAGCAGCACATCAGACAAACTACAAACAATAAGCAAACACCAAAATGCAGATCACAGCAAAGTAAAACAAGATTACCTTTTTGTAATAATTTCTCTCCAGGATACCGACTCAGTCACGAACTCTCTGAAGTTATCATTTGTTACAATTATGCCCCCAGTTTAGTCCGCTAAGTGTAGCAGGAACCTATGGTTACAACAGAGTTCAACATGAACAAACAGCACCCCTCGCTGAGAGAAGCTGGGCTATAATGAAATAAGAAAATAGCCACTTTAAACAATGTTGGATACACAGAAGTCAGGTCCCGTCAACTGAAGATGGATAAAACAATAAACATCTCTGGAATTATCAGTGGGATTATAAAACAACTTTTTTCATGCAGTCTAGTTCTACAAAAAATAATTTGAACTGATTCCTACATTTTCTAGAACAGATCCACAATAAACCGTGGTGACAATGCATGAAGACCTGAGCCGAGGAAAAGCTAAAGGTAAGGGGCCTGTGAGATACTTCCGCCTTCAGTTGTCAGGGTTAGTTGACAATCAGCTCTGCAAATTTTTAAAGAACAATCAATTTTCTGCTTTGCTTCAAGAAGACATCATCATTTTGGCCTAAAGATAGATAGATTTGCTCAATTACAAAAGAACGCGTGGTGATGAAGTGCCTTTTGTGATTTTAAACAAGTGGTAGTGCTGCTGGGATCAAACTAAGGGCCTGACAGGTGAGGCAAGCCCAAGTAGGGGCTTAATGCTCTTGTCTTTCGCTGAAGAGTCCCTCTTGGATTGCAGATCTCAAGGACGGAGTTTCATAGCCTGGCACAAAGGAAGCCATCCCTCTCCATTTGAGGGCTGCTGTGACGCTTTATGAGGGCGCCCTTCACTTGCTGAGATATTAAAATGGCAGTAAATCAGCATTCAAGATCACGGCCGAGCTGCGACTGCACCAACATTTAGAGAACCTCAGGAGGTTTCCTAGTGAGCTGTCCCTCATCTTCTGTTTCGAAGGTGCGCAGATGTCCTGGGAAAGATGGAGAGAGCAGAAGAGGGGGGAGGAGAGAAGGGAGGCGGGGAGGGCAGAAAAAGAGAAGGGGAAGAGAGAGACACACACAGAGGCAGAGGAGAGAGAGACAGACAGACAGACAGAGAGAGACAAAGACAGAGAGACAGGGAGAGACAGAGGAGAGAGAGAAAGAAGGGAAAGAGTAAAAGAGAGAGGAGGAAAATAAAGGAGAGTTTTGAGTTGCCAACGTGTGTGTGTGTGCTAGGAATTGAGCTCTGGTACTATGCAAGAATAGCAAGTGCTCGTAAATGCTGAGACGCCTCTCTAGTCCCTTGATGAGGTTTATGATAAGGTTTTCCTCCTTTCTGTTCTGTCATCCAGCCTCCTACAGAGGAGTGTGCTCAGCCCTGGGGTAGCTTAGCCTATTTTCCCCCATACGGCAGCGATCTGATAGTGTAACTTTCAGGTCCTCTTAAGGTGGCATTTCATTTGTATTTACTAAACAAAGCTTGCCTGGAGAACAGAGAGTAAAACAGAACCGCTGGTCAGCCTTACAGACCAGGCAGTGGTGACACACACCTTCGATCCCAGTAGCCACACTAATTAGTCATAGAAACCAGGCAGTAGTGGTGCATGCCTTTAATCCCAGCACCCGAGAGGAATATAAGATGGGAGGAGATAGCTCTCAGTCAGTCCCATTGAGAGATTCATAGAGGCAGGATCACCCATTTTCAGACTGAGGTAGAGGTAAGAGCCAGTGGCTGGCCGCTCTGCTTTCTTGACCTTCAGGTTGAACCTCAATATCTGTTTCTGGTTTTTACAAATCATGCTACACTCTACTGTGTGGGAGCCTCCACAGCAGGACTGGGTGTCTTAGCCACTGTTCCATTGCTGTGACAAAACCCCATGGCCAAGGGAGCTTACAGAGAAAAGCATTTAACCGGGAGCTCGCTGACAGTACTAGAGGGTTAGTCTGTTATCATCAAGATGGGGAGGATGGTGGCAGGAAGGCAGGCGTGGCACTGGAGCAGAAACTGAGGGCTCACACCTGGTCAGTACGTTATAGGCAGAGTGTGAGAGAATGGACCTGGTGTGAGCTTCTGGAACCCCAAAGGCCACCCTTAGTGACACACCACCTCCAAACAAGGCCACACCTCCCAATGTTTCCTAAACAGTCCACCAAACTGGGAACCAAGAATTCAAATCTATGAACCTAAGGGACCCTCCGCTTTCAGTCGACCACACTTGGGTTCATTGTGGAATATGGAAGCTGGTGTAGAACCTGGCATGGAAGAGGCATTTGGTAATGTTTGTAAGAGAATAAAAGGAAAGAAGGGGATAGCTGGAACAGACCACGGTAGGTGGAACCCTGGGGCATTAGTCTGTGAGCAGAATATTAACTGTAATTCTTCCTGGGGTCCTTCTGTCAGCGGCAAAGGGCAGATGCACAGCTCCAGTCTTTGGCATCTGCCTGAGGATCTCCTTTAGTCTCTTAGGACTCAGGGAAAGCCCGATTCTTGACTTTGCTGGAGAGAAGACTCTCAGGATGAGCTAGTTGGAAGCAGTTCTCTAGAGGAACAGAATGCCTTTAGTGAATTTGTATACATTTCTAAAAGGGATTTTTTAGAGCAGCTTACAGGCTACGATCCAGTTAGTCCAATAATGACTGTCTCCCGATGCAAAGGCCAAAGGTCCAGTCATTGTTCAGCCCCTGAGACTGGATGTTTCTGCAGTCCCAATCTGGTGCTGGAGTCCCAGAGGATTTGTGGGAGACTACTAGTCATTGGTCTGGGCTGGAATCTCCAGGACGCTGGTTCTAACTCAGACAAAGGAAGGGCTCAGCAGCAGGACAGCTGAACTTGGCAGCAAGAGGGAGGCGAGCGGGCGAAACACAAAATCTCTCTTCTTCACATCCTTTCACGTAAGCTGCCACCAGTTGGTGTGGCCCGGATTTACTGCAAGTCTTTGGACATCAAACGATCCGGATTTAAGGCAAATCTTTCCACCTCAAAGGATCCAGCCAAGAAAATCTCTCACAGGAGCGCCCAGCTCTTTGGGTTTTAGCTGACTCTGATGTAGTCAAGTTGACAACCAAGCATGAGAGTCGGAGGACTGGTCTCGTCCCCACCGCCTTGTCTGCCATGTGGTGGTGGGGGCGAGGGAAAGATACTCTCTCCCCATTCCTGCTTGCCACCTGTGGTCCCTCCCCAGCTGCCGCACTAGGGAGAGCAGGCCCTGCACTTCCCCTTGTTAACAGGTGCTCAGGTAAGGGGCCCCAAGAATGTAAGCATGGGAGATCTGGTCCCGTCCCTCAACCATCATATGGTGTACTGAGTGAAGGAGAAAAGACCAACTCCCCCAGCCCTCACCACCGGTGGCAGGTGTGAAAGCTGGCCCCGAGATCATGAGAATCGGTGAGCCGTCCCAGGACCTCAGTGGCAGCAGCTCTCGTGAGAGCAGGCCATGCACGTCGCCCCGGTAGCACGGTCGTGCTGACCCTGCTGGTTGGTGAGCGGGTGAGCCTGCCCTGAAGTTGTGAGAATGGGAGAGCTGGCCCAGCACCCCTCATCTGCCCCGTCATGCCGAGGGCGAGATGCCCTCCTCCCCTCTTCCTTTGCCACCTGGCAGATGAGGGAGCTAACCGTGCCCCTCGCCAAATGTAGCACTCGGGAGAGCAGGTCATGCGCCTTGCCTGGGCAACACAGTAGAGCTGACCCCGTTGATAGGGGCGTGGGTAAGCTGGCCTGGGAGATCTGGATGGTAGCAGGGGTGGTGGAGAGAAGCTCCCTTCCCCCACCTATGGCAGGTGGGAGAACTGTCCTTGAGGTCACAAGAGCAAGAGGGCAAATGCTGCCTCTCACCAATCCCAGCATTCAACCGAATAGTGATACCCGCACCTCGTCTGGGCAACACAGTAGAGCTGGCCCTGGTGGTGGAGCTGTGGGTGAGCAGAGGGCACGAGAGCAGGAGAACTGGCCCCACGCCTCGCTGTTTACTGCCTAGGGTAAGTTAGACAGGGCAGTCTGGAGAGCTTGCCCTGGTGATGGGGCTGAGGGAAGAGCTGGTGGACTGACCAACCCAGCAACTGCCCAGGCCCAGAACCAGGGCTATGCGTTGGCTCATCCCAACATTTACCCTGTCTGCGGTCTGCTGGAGAATATGAAGGGGCAAGCCTGCAGCTCAAAGTTGCAGGATCTCCACGACACAGGACAACAACAGGATATTCAAGAGGTGTTTTAGTGAGGACCCAGTACCGATAGGGTGCAGATGCCTCGAACCAGACCTTTGACTCATTGCAATGAGCGCTTGCAAGTAAGAAGCATGGACAAAGATTTACAGTGTGACTCACTGCGTCACACTGAAGTTTCCTTGATAGGACTTCTCTTTTATCTTAAATTTTCTTTTGTTTTGTCTTGGGGTGGGGCGTTGCAAGGGCAGATGCAAAGGGACGGGGAGGTGAGTGGGATGGCGATGCATGAAGTGAAATCCACAAAGAATCAATAAAAAAGCTTTTTCTTACAGTTTTGTTATTTATTTTGCGTGCATGTGTGCGGATGTATGCGTGCCTTGTGTGTGTATAGGTCAGGTGACGACTTTCTGAGGTCTCTTTTCTTCTGCTACCAGGTAGGTCCTGGAGATCGAATTCTGGCTGCCAGGCTTAATGACAACTGTCTTTATCTGCTGAGCCATCTGGTTTGTGCCTACCTTTCCCCGCCCCCTCTTAAGATAAGTCTGTAGTTCACCAAGTAAGCAAGGCTGTCTGGTCAGCGGGCCCCAGGACTCCTCTTGTTTCCACCTCCCCGGTGCTGAGATTATAAGTGTTTACTATCACTCTGGTTGGTCTCTCTCTCTCTCTCTCTCTCTCTCTCTCTCTCTCTCTCTCTCTCTCTCTCTCTTTCTCTCTCCTCAACGTGAGTTCTGAGGATTGAACTCAGGTCCTTAACGCTTGCACAACAAACACTCTACCAAGACAGCCACCTCCCAGGCTCCCACATGGTTCCCCGAAGGCCAGCCCACCCTCCTCTCACGCATGCAGCCACCCAACACAGACTGCTTATTGCTCGCAGACCTGTGCTTGGATCTGAGACGGTGTTGATTCAGGACAGCACGTCCATCATCCGGCACTGCCAGCAGCTGCCCGTGGATGCCAGCAGATGAGTCTGCTTCCTGCCAGTGGGAGCCTTTCTGTCACTGCCATGAGCAGAATAATGAAAGACAGGGGAGACGGCCGGGAGAAAGCCGTGTGATGAAAACTCACAGCTCTGACCAGAGCTCTCGGCATCGAGAGGCAGGGGATCACGGAGGGTTTTCTCCAAGAAAGCCGGCTCTAATTCTTTCAAAAGGAGCCCTCAGCTAAGAGGGCTCAGAACAGAACCCTACTGAGCTCACAGAGTAGTTCCTTGTTGAGCCACAGAACTGCGCGGCTCCAAGGGGCCTCGGGGTCGTCTTAGTACAATGGAGTGGAAGATTCAGAGCGACCAGGGAGAATAAAACCTGCTTGAAGGGGGATCCTCTCAGTCACCTGAGAGGAGGAGAAAAAGGCACCCCTTTTCAGACAGACGCAGCCCTGTGCTCAGGGGCATGAGGTTGGAAGCTGAACACAGGCTGGATGTTGACCCCTGTCCCCGACTTGCCTGCTCAGATGGGTGGTGTTCAGCAGTAATAGTCTGCCTGGCTACCCATGGCAACAGTGACGTCAGCATCTTACTGCCGCTGACCTGGGATCAGAGACCACTTTTCCATCTCTCTTCTCTTGTGGGGAGCTGAGATAGAAGGACAACCTCTACACACTGTTCAGAGAAGCCAAGACGTCAACCCTGGGCCCACCCATGGCCCCCCTCCCCTTTTTGTTGTTGGTTGCTGTGTTTGTTTTAATTTAACAAACAAACAAACAAACAGATAACATATTCACTTACTTGTTCTCTCTCTCTCTGAAGATTTCATGGTGCATGTTTGTAGAACAGAGGATAACCTGTGGGAACCAGTACTTTCCACCCACATGTGGATCTTGGGATTCAAACTCAGGTCGCCAGGCTTGGCAGCAAGCCCCATTACTAGTTGAGCCATCACTGGCCCTCATTTGTTTGTTTTGGAGATGGCTACTTGCCATAGAGCCCCAGGGTGCCCTAGAACTCATGATGCTTCTGTCTCCATCTCTATACCTCATTTTGTATGTTACTAATTTCTATTCATTACTATTTCATTAAGGATTTTTACCTCAGGATTGGTTTAATATATACATCTATATACATATGTATATATATGCACATATGTGGGATCGTGTATGTGTGCAGGTACATGGGCATAGGTGTGCTTGTGTGTGTGGGTCTCAGGTTGATGTCCAGAGTCTTCCTAGATCATTACCCACTATTTTATTTATTTATTATCTATCTGTCTATCTATCTACGATTTTTTGAGACAGGGTTTCTCTATGTGGCTTTGGAGCCTGTCCTGGAACTTGCTCTGTAGACCAGGCTAGCCTCAAACTCAGAGACATCTGCCTGTCTGTGCCTCTCGAGTGCTAGGATTAAAGGTGTGAGCCACTCTGGCTACTCTCCACTTTATTAATTGAGGGGTGAGGCTCCCCACTGAGTGGACAGCTGGACTACACAGTGAGCCTACTTAGCCAGCTTGCTCCAGGGATCCCATTTCTGCTTCCCGAGTGCTGGGATTCAGGACAGTTGGGCCACAACACGGTTGCAGCATTTATGTGGATTATGGGAATCCAGACATTGGTCCTCACACTAGTTCAGCAACCAGTTTACCCATGTACCCCTCTCCTAGTCTATTTTTCTTAAAACAAGCAACAAAAAAAACTTAGTGGCTGTATTCAGTTTGTACAATAGCAGAATTACGTCTGCTTCATCTTATTAAGGATTGTAAGCATTTAGAAAACTTAAAAAACCCCAGTTCAATATCCAAGTATGTTAATTACTTTTATTGTCGCTGGTCTTGTAGGGTTGGTTAGGAATCATGTTTTCAGTTGATGATGGATCTTGGGATGTGATAGAGTCCTTACCTAGCATGAACAAAGCTTTGGAATCAACACCCTAGGACCACAAAAGAAAAGGAAGGGAGGAAGGAAAAAAAATAAAAATAATATAAATTGTGTTTTTTGCAACTCTGAAGATGGAGGAGTCAAATATTAAGGTGCTAGCTCAGCTGTAGAGCCCCTGCCTAGAGTCCCCCAGTGAGGGGCTCGGGTGTGGCTCAGTGGTAGAGCCCCTGCCTAGAATCCCCAGTGAGGGGATGGGGTGTGGCTCAGTGGTAGAGCCCCTGCCTAGAATCCCCTAGTGAGGGGCTGGGGCTGGATTCTATATGTAAGCCAACACAGGAATTTCAATATGCATCATTTTATTTACCCTCCAATAACCTTCCTCCTCATTTTAAAAATCATAATAACTGATAGAGAGCAGGTTAGGGTTCTTTTGTATTTCTGTAGGTTTGTGTACATAGGGGCGCCTGCCTGTGCGCACATGTACCTGGAAGCCAGGGGTCAATCTCAGGTGTTATTCCTCACACGACATAGACAAGCATTATTTAAGACCGAATCTCTTCATTGGTTTGGAACTTACCAATCATGCCAGGCTGGCTGGCAGTGTGAGCTCAGGAGGTTTTTGTTCTGGGATTTCAACTGTACTTTCACCAACCTGCTTTGCATTTCTTTTCTTTTTATGTGGTGTTTAGGGATTGAGCTCAGGTCCACAGGTTCTGCTGGCAAGCATCATGCCAGCTGAGCTATCTCCTCAGCCCTAGTTGATGGTCTTGAATCCGCGGCTCTCACATCCATTTTGCATCGCTTTCCGTCAGCTCCTGTCATCCATTTCCCTTTTCCCCCTATCGCTTGCCTGGCTGAAAGATGCTCGTCAGGTTCTGTTAAACTCAGGCCCTCTGCTCTGTTGAAACAAGCAATCTGTGGGAAGACAGCCCTCCTCAGAGGGCCGTAACTACACACAGCTAGAAGCAAAGTGGCCCCTCAGGAATATGCTCTGTGCATGGGAGCCTTTTTTCTTATGGATTCTGCTATTAGCACTTACTGGGAGTTTCCTCTAGGGAGGGATTTGTCAGGGAACAGATCTTTCTTGGAACAGATCTTGCTGAACGCTGTCACATTCCTGGGTGGGTGCTTGTCACTCCTTGGGCATTTTTCTTTCCTTGGCTCAGCTGTCCTCATCTGTCTGGGGCCCTGTACCCTTTTCCATGGAGTCCCAAGTCTGCAGTTCAAACATAAGACAGCTGATGACAGTATAAGGAAATGAATCAGAGTGTCTCTGATTGGGATGGTTAAAGGGACTTGTTCCTCTCCTCTCCTCTCCTCCCCTCCCCTCTCCTCCCCTCCCCTCCCCTCTC
>NC_022010.1:23610789-23612410 GCF_000317375.1 Microtus ochrogaster
CTACCACTGAGCCACACCCCAGCCCCTCACTGGGGGATTCTAGGCAGGGGCTCTACCACTGAGCCACACCCCAGCCCCTCACTGGGGGATTCTAGACAGGGACTCTACCACTGAGCCACACCCCAGCCCCTCACTGGGGGATTCTAGACAGGGGCTCTCCCACTGAGTCACGCCCTAGACCAGGAATCTATGTATAATTACAGTTTTATCATAAGGAAAATAGCTTAGGAGATGCATGGGATGATGTGTGTCAGGCAGCCACATTACTGTCCTCTTCTGGGGTGTCACAGTCCTCTCTTAAGCACATAATTACCGACTTTGGAAGCTCCTTGAGATTTATGCTGGTAGAATTTTAAAATCTGGGGTCCTGTTACACAGGGCTAAGTGATTACTTCCATGGTAGACTGTATGGTTAAACACAGCCCCTGGTTTCTCTACCCTCTCTGGAGCCTAAGCATTAGGTGGAAAGTTACAGACTGCAGTCTAGTTTCTGGAATCACAACCCTGAAGCCTCCTAGGGGCTCTCCCACCGTGGGTTTGCAAAGACTCATTTTTGAATAGTAAAAGACTGTTCTGTGGCTCAAGAAATCCTAAGGGTTGCCAGTGGTGATGGGTTCTAATGAGCAGCTTAGTCAGTACAGTGCTTGCTGTGTGTGCATGAGGACCTGAGGTTGAACCCAGAACCCACATAAAAAAGCCAAGGGCACCAGTGAGAGCCTGTGATCCTAGTGCTGGGGGTGTGGAGGCAGGAGCATCCCTGGAGTTCACTGGGCAGCCAGTTTAGAGACTGAGGAAGACACCAGAGGTTGACTACACACACACACACACACACACACACACACACACACACACACACACACGCCTGCACATGTTACTTAGGCATGGTAGTACATGTCTGGAATCTCAGTACTTGGTGGACTGAAGCAGGAAGGTTATGGTTCCAGGTTAGTCTGGGTTACAGTCTTAAAGGGCTGAGGGTTACTCATTGGTAGCGCAACTGCCTTACACATGTCAGGCCTGGGTTCCAGTTTTAGTACTACTAAAGCACCAGAAAAAAAATCCCTCTGGACTCTGGACTAATTCACACTATGTAAGAGGCTACCTATAGCCGGAAGCTTTTCTGTGTCCCACCTGGTCCTATAGCCGCTTATGAAATAATCACTCAGAGGCTTAATATTAATAGGAATTGCTTGGTCAATGGCTCAGGCTTATTACTGGCTAGCTCTTGCATCTAAATTGACCCATTTTTATTAGTTTATATTTTACAACAAGGCTCATGATTTGTTACCTCACATCTTGCTTCTCTGGTGGCTACTTACATTGCTCTCAATTCTACCTTCTTTCTTCCTGTATTCAGTTAGCCTTTCTTTCCAACTATATTCTGCCCTTTCATAGGTTAAAGCAGCTTTATCCATCAACCAATAAGAGCAATACATTAGCAGTATACAGAAGGACATCCCACATCAGCTGCCAACCCAGGCTTTGCCTCTGGAAGCAAAGGAACCAGGAGTCTGACTTCTCAACCTCTGCTTGTAAAGCTCATTACTCTCAAGCTTAAAGGATGAGAAGAATGGGTCTGGGATTTTTTTTTTTTTGGTTTTTCGAGACAGGGTTTCTCTGT
>NC_022010.1:23612525-23617673 GCF_000317375.1 Microtus ochrogaster
AGGTGAGCGCCACCATCGCCCGGCTGGGATTTTTTTTTTAAAACATAGTAACTGGTACCCAGTGGTGCTACAGTTAGCATCCCGTGAAGTTCTGGGGTAAAAACTTGTTATCCCTGTTATCACTCAAATATGAAATATCACCCCCACAGAATCTTATGTGTTGAAATCTTGTCCCCCCAATGTAGCAATGTTTGGAGTTGGGGCCTTAGACCTCATGAGGGCTCTGACTTCATCAGTGGATTCAACTACTGATGGAATCGTAACTTAGTGCCTACTGAGATGTGTAGTCTGGTTGGTGGATTTGGGTCTCCGAGGCTGAGGTCTTGAAGGGTGTATATACTTATGTTGGTTTTTTGAGACAGGGTTTGTCTGTGTAGCCCTGGCTGTCCTGGAACTCACTCTGTAGACCAGGCTGGTTTTGAACTCACAGAGGTCCACCCTTCCCTGCCTCCCAAGCACTGGAACTAAAAGGTGTATGCCACCACCACCCAGTGAAAGGGTATATTTTATTTGTAGTTTCTCCTTCTCTTTCCCGGCTACCATAAGGTGATGGGTTAGGTTCCACTACTACCTGTGCACCGTGATACTCTGCCTCACATAGGGCCATAACATTGAGTCAATGACCATGGGCAGAAAATGTCTCCTCACCTGAGATGATCTGTCCTGGGCATTTTGTCACAGTGATGGAGTTAACACAAACTTTTGTTTTCCAAGATTTGTAGACAAGTCTTTTTTTCTTCTCTCTCTGTCTCTCTCTCTCTCTGTCTCTCTCTCTGTCTCTCTCTCGTTTCACTTCCCTCTAAACTTTGCAGTGTTATTTTCCTGGAAAAAGTGCTATGTGATCTGATTTTTTTGAAAGTTAAAATGTATTAAAGATTCATGCTGCTGAGAAGAGTATTTTGAGAATTTCCCAACATCCCTGGGAGATAATTGGTGTCTCTCCGGGGAATCGTTGGGGCGAAGGCTGGAAGTGATCTCGTAAATCACTTGAGCGCCAACAGCAGTTTTAATTAAGTTTTTTTTTCTCTCTCCAGAATCAGATGTTTATTTCACCCAAATGCATGGAGGTTTGTTGACAAGTGACACATAACATTTTATTCTGCAGGGATTTTTTATTTTTTATTAGAAAATGTTCTCATGGAGACCAGGTTCCCATCTTAATTAATTGAGCAAGTCAATCTGGGGCCTGAGAATCAGCCTGTGGGGGAGCTCACTGAGGTCAAGGACTGACCTTGACCTCCAGGAGAGGAGGCAGCCTTGGCTCCTGCTTCTCTTTTAGGTTGCTGGTGTCTTCTGTATTTTTATGTCTTTGCTTTTCATCTTCCATCCTGGGAGGGGCCATCCATTCCAATTACCCTCTGGTAATTGTTAATTGATATGGATCTAAGTCACTTGGGGGCACTTCTCTGGGTGTCTGTGAAGCATTTATACAGAGGTCTAACTGAATTTGGAAGGCCCACTCTGATGTGGGTGGCACTTCCTATGATTTGGGGTCCCAGAATGAATAAAATGGAGAAAGCGAGCCGAGAACCAGCATCCGTCTCTGCTTCCTGACTGCGGATGCCACGTGACTAGCCGCCTCACGCTCCTGCCACCATGCCATCTCCACCACGACAGACCTCAAGCTCCATCTGTGAATCACAATGAACCCCTCTTTCCTGAAGTCAGTTAAATTATCTCATGTATTTTCCCGGAACAACTAAGGTTCTAGCGTCTCCAGCCACTAGAATGATCTTATACAACTTGTAAACCATGACGTGGGTACTACCCCCACTTTTCCCACAGCCCCACTGTGGAACCCATAAACAATTCCCAGTCTAATCTGGGATGTCAGATTCTGTTACGGTTCAAATCTGGGAGGTTCCCCACAGGATCTTGTTTGAACACTTGGTCCCATCTGGTGACGCTGTGTTCAGAGGTTGTAGCCTAGCTAGAAATAGATGCTAGCTGGGGATGGGGGCCTTGAAGAATATATAGCCTGGGTCTAGTCTAGTCTAGACTTTGTCTTTTTTTCTTTTTAAAGGTTTAGTTTATTTTAACAGTATGTATGTGTATATGTGTGTGTGGGCATGGGCACATGAGTGCAGATTCCTGAAGAAACCAGGAGAGGGAATTGGATCCCCTGGGGTTGGAATTGATGATTTTTCTGATATGCTAAGATTTGAGCCGAGTTGTACTATGAGCTCCCACCGCTATGATGGAGCTGCAGCCTTTTGGAGTTTCGGCTGTTGCTGTGCCTTCCGCGCCACTGTGGACTGCTGAAACAGTGATCTTAAATAAATCCTTTCTTCTTCACATTGCTTCTGTCAGGTATTTGGCCACTATGACAAGAAAAGTAAATAATACAGACCCCGACATGGCAACGACCAGTAGTGATGGGTCCAGGCTGTGTGATTCCAAAGGCTTGTATTCAGCCCCCGTTCCCCTGTGCGTTTCTGTCCCAGTCCACTGTGATATGAAGAGAGTCTACCGCACCTCCTGCTGCCATCAGTTAAGCCACCCACTGGGTCTTCCCTGCCAGGATGGACTGAACCCCTCCAAAACCACAAATAAATAAAACCAATCTTTCCTCTCTGCTTTCTGTCAGGTATTGAAATGGCAGTGCCCTATGCCTTGTCCTTCTGTCGTCTGACAGGGATGACCGGACAAGACCTTTGACTTTGAATTTTCTAGCACCCACACCGTAAGAATTAAATATCTATTCTTTTTCTTTCTTTTTTTTAACATTTATTTATTTATTTATTTATTTATTTATTTATTTATTTATTTATTTATTATGTATACAATGTTCTGCCTGTATGTCTGCTTGCAGGCCAGAAGAGGCTACCAGATCTCATTATAGATGGTTGCAAGCCACCATGTGGTTTCTGGAAATTGAACTCAGGACCTCTGGAAGAGCAGCCAGTGCTCTTAACCACTGAGCCATCTCTCCAGCCCCCTGTTCTCTTTCTGTATATCTTTCTCTATTTCCCCCTTCCCTCCCTTACTTCTAATCATCCTTTCTTTATTTTTTTCATTTTCATGTGGTGTGTGTGTGTGTGTGTATCTGCCTGTCTGTGGTGTATCTGTCCATGTGTGTCTCTGTGTGTATTTGTGGTGTGTTTGCCCAGTGTGCACTTGGAGGTCAGAGGACAGCTTGCGGGAGTGTGTTCTTTCTTGCTACTGTATGGGTGGTGGGGCTCAAACTCAGTTCATTGGGCTTGGCAGCAAGCGCCTTTGCCTGATGAGTCATCCAGCTGGCCCAGTGTCCATTTCTTAGCATTTCAGGCTGGCTTCAAATATGCTATGTAGCCAGGGATGACCTTGAACCCCTGGCCATCCTATTTGCACCACCAGAACACTAGGATTCCAGATGTGTGCTACCACGCCCCGATTAAGCCTCTGATTCCATTCTGAGATTTTCTGTTACAGTAGCACAGAGCAAAACTGGACCCCCAGTGTTCCTTACAAAAGCGCTTTTAACACAACAGCTTTGCCGGAGAATTCAGCGCCTTTGTCTCCCTAGAAGGTCTGGGGAGGACCACAGGAGGCAAATTGTTTTTGCACTCCGCGGAACCCAGTCTGAGCTTTGAAGAGCTTGTCTGCCTTCCCTGGCGGTGCTTGGCTGAGCTGGAGAACCTTCCAGCTGGGCTGCCTTCCAGGCAGGCGGGTTGGATCCAAGTCACTTCTGCTTCTCATTTTAACGCTTGGACCCAGGTGCCTGATGGATGGAGGGCTCGGCGGCTCCCTCCTCCAGGAGCTCTGCCTAGCACAGCCGGGGCCTGTACTGTTGTCATTAGGAGGTATAAAATCCTAATTTATATTGCTGGGAGGGTAATTTATACACTAATGTAAATTTCTTTTACTGCTGATTTTTTTGAGCAATTGATGTGCGATTATTCCCAGCTCCCTTCCAAGGCAATTCTAAAACCGTGGCTGCTAATACCTTAATATTCTCCGTGATTGCCAGCCATGATATTTTTCCCAGATCAAATGGATCCAGTGGGGTTTGACATAATTGGGTTAAAGATTTTTTTTTTCTTCTTTCTGAGGCTTTAGACTTGTTAGGCTGAACAGGGAAGGGGAAGGTGACGGCGCAGGCTTTTTGTTTGTGTTGTGCTTTATTGAGTTGTGGGTCTCTGTTCTTTTGTCGCGAGCGCACGCATGTGTGTGTGTGTGTGTGTGTGTGTGTGTGTTGTGCGCATGTGCCTGCATGCTTACTTTTGTTTGGGTGCATGTGTGTGCATGCATGTGCATATATGTGACTTGATGTGCACATGTGTGGCATGTGTGTGTTTGTGTGTATGACATGCTTGTGGAGGCTACGGGACAACTTTGGTTGCTGCTGCTTGGTTGCTTATCTACCTTGTTTTGTTTCATTTTTTGGTATTTTGGAGACAGGCTCTCTTCCCTGAACCTGGAGCTCATCAAGTAGGTGAGACTGGTTAGACAGTGATTCACCCCCATCTCCAGGAATCCAGTCTCTGCTTCTCTGGTGCTGGGGCTATAAGTGTATGCCACTGTGACTGGAATATTTATTTATTTATTTATTTATTTATTTATTTATTTATTTATTTATTTATGTTAGTGTGAGTTCTGGGGATTGAACTCAGATCCTCATGCTTGCAAGGTGAACATTTTACTGACTGAGCCATCTCCATAGCTTCTCATTTTGGTTTATGGAGACATAGTTTTGTGTAGCCCAGACTTGTTTTGAACTTGCTGGGCCTCTGGGGTTGCCCTTCAGTGGTTGATTTTCTTCCATCCTCCCCTTGAGTTCTGGGATTACAGGTGTGTGCCTCCATGTCCAGTTTACTAGAATTTTTGAGATCGAGATCTCATTATATAGCCTAGACTGACCTTGAGATTATAATCTTCCCACCTCAGCATCCCAAGTACTGTGGTGATAGGCATGAGCCACCATGATGTAACATTAGCGTTTGGATGTATTTGTGAAGTGAGTCTGGGGGACATGGGATCTTCCAGAGGCTTGATTTTGGGTTTCCCAACAACCCCGACTTTAAGAACACATTTCTATGATGTGCTAGCTTTGGGGTTCAGTAGCCCTTCAACCCCTCACTAGGACAGTCTAAACAGGCACTTTACTGTCGAACCACCCACCCAGCTCCTCACTGGGGGATTCTAGGCAGGGGCTCTACCACTGAGCCA
>NC_022010.1:23617773-23625265 GCF_000317375.1 Microtus ochrogaster
ACTGAGCCACACCCCAGCCCCTCACTGGGGGATTCTAGACAGGGGCTCTACCACTGAGCCACACTCCAGCCCCTCACTGGGGGATTCTAGGCAGGTGCTCTCCCACTGAGCCACAGCCCAGCCCCTCACTGGGGGATTCTAGGCAGGGGCTCTACACTGAGCCACACCCTGGCCCCTCACTGGGAGATTCTAGGCAAGTGCTCTACCACTGAGCCACACCCCAGAACTCTTTACTTTTTATTGTGAGAAAAGATTTCAGTAAGTTGTTGGCCATTCCCAGTACAGCCCAGACAGATTTTGAGCGCATCAGTTTCCTACGTCTGCCTTCTGAGTGCTAGGATGACAGGCCTCTTGTCACCATTCCTGCTTAGAATTAGTCTTAGTGGACAGAGCTGGCTGATATCACACATACACACAGACTCCAGCTGCTCATTCATGACAATTTTACCACAGGCTTTCGTTTCTTCCTTTCGCATATGGACATTTCATTTATTTATTTTCAATGTAATGTATATGTTTATCTCTGTATGTGTATGTGCACATGAGTGCAGGTGCCCATGGAGGCCAGAAGAGGGGGTAGTATCCCCTGGAACTAAAGTTAGAACTGGTTGTGAAAAACCCATCATGGGTGTTGGAAACCAGGCTTGAGTTCTCTGCAAGAGCAACAAGTGCTCTTAACCACTGAGCCAGCTCTCAGCCCCCCTTTTCATTATCTTGTTTATTTTAATTTAAAATGGCAGGTGTGTGTGTGTGTGTGTGCATGCATGCACTTGTATACCATTGCACATGTGCTCTTGCATGACAGCAGCTTTATGGAGTAGGGTCTCTCTCTCCATCTACCTTTATGTGGGTTCTGGGGATGGAACTTAGATTGCCAAATTTGTGCAGCAAGCACTTAAACAGTGGAGCCACCTCACTGACCTTTCTCCTTGTTTTCTGAGACGAGGTCTCTCATTGAACCTGGAGCTCACCAGGGCCGGCCAGTGAGCTCAGGGATCCGCCTCTCTCCACCTTCCCTGAAGGGATTACAAGTGTGCATCTTTATGCTTGGCTTAATGAAAGAGTTTCTCTCTGTCTACTTACCTACCTGTCTGTCTGTCAGTCTATTTATATGTATATACATATACATATGTATATGTATTTGTGTGTGCATGTGAGTATATGTGGTATATGTGTAATGTGTGTGTATGGTATATGTATGTGTGCATGAGCTCATTGTGTGCAGTGGCCCGAGGAGGATGCTGAGTGTCCTGCTATGTTACTCTCCACTTTATTCCTTTGAGACAGGGTCTCTCACTGAATCTGGAGCTAAGCTGGCAAATTCATAGAGTGTATGATGTACTAATTGTTGTCAGATTGATATCCCTGGAAAGAGGGAATCTCAACTGAGGAATGGCTTCGATCAGATTGCCATTTGTTTGTGGGGGAATTTTCTTGATCTGATTGCTGTATGAGGGCCCAGCCCATTGTGGGCCTGAGCTACATAAGAAAGGTAGCTGGGTATGAGCCAGAGCAAGCAAGCCAGTAAGCAACATCTCTCTGTGGTTTTTCCTTGAGCTCCTGCCTTGCCTTCATGATGGACAGTAACCTGTAAGCTAAAATAAACTCTTGCTTCCCCAAGTTGCTTTTGGTCATGGTGTTTATCACAGCAACAGAAAGCAAACTAGAATAGAGCCTCAGTGATCCTCCTGTCTCCACGCTCCCATAGTGCTGGATAGGAGCACATAGACATATCCAAGTTCTGCGTAGGTGCTGAAGATTCAAACCCAGGCCCTCCTGCTTACAGAGCAAGCGCTGTACTGACTGACAGATCTCCCCAGTTCCTGGGTTCTGCATTTCCAAAGGACAGAGAGAGAGGAACAGTGACGCAAGAGGTCCACTATAGAGGTTTCCCAGAGTCTATGGTGTGTTTTGATTGTGAGCTTGAGTGGATTTGAGAGACACCTAGGAGATTTGTAAAGCATACTCCTGGGGATGTCTTTGAGGGCAATTCCTGGGAGACTTTTGAAAGGCCAGTTTTGAATATGGACAAAAACATCCCACAAGCTAGAATAAAAGAGGATGTAGGATGTATCTTGCTGGTATAAGTGTGCTCTCTTTCTGCTCCCTGCCTCTGTGAGAGGAACAGTTTTCACTGTCATGATGACTCACTTTCCTGTAGCCCCAATGGAACAGAGCCAGCCAACCCCAGACTGAACCCCCTGAAACCCTGAACCCATAGAACCTTTCTTCCTGCAGTTCAAATATCTGTTATAGTAACAAGAAGTCTGGGTAACACAGTCTCCAAGAGGGCTGGAGGCACTTCTAGGCTCAGCTATAAAGGACCCACCAGACCACTCTCAGCTTTATTTTCTCTTAATTAGTTCTAATTACCCTGTCATCATTATATCCTGACATCGAAAGCCTTTGAGTCGCTATAAGCATTTGGCAGTAGCTGGCCTCATTAATCTTGCCCATTCCTGCCTATTGAAGATCGCTGTTTGCTTTAGAGATGAGGCATACCCCTCTCCCACCCCTCCCTCATATATCTCAGCCCTGTGATACATATTTGGCCCAGAGTCTATCAGCACTCTCTCCCTGTCCCCTTGCCCATGGCCTGATAAAGTGGTCACTGTCTGATGGAAGGCTGGGAGAACCATGTCTGTGTTCTGTGGTGCTATGTTCTTGGGGATGAGGATACAGAGTTATCTAGACTCCCCAAGCCTCCAGATAGGTCAGTGAGGTCATTTCCTAGAAGGATTAATTGAGAAGAGAAGATTCTCCTTCATATTAGGCAGCAACTTCCGGCAGCCCACAGGTATAAGGGGTTCAGAGGGAAAAGCAGGGCCGCGTTGCCTACCTGCCTTCGCTTCTCCCTGATGAGTCTATATACCCTTTGCTGACATGACATTCTGGCTTCTGCAGCCTTCTGATGTGGACTAAAGACCGGCAGTTCTTCAGGAGTCCTGTGATCCTTCAGGGATGGTGTTTTCAACATCTTTGAAAGCTCTTATTGCTTTTGAGACAAGTTCTCATGAGCCCAGGCCGGACTTGAACTGGCTGTGTAGCCAAAGAAGACTTTGAACTTCTGATCCTCCTGCCTCTACTGCCCCGTTCCGGTTTATGCATCGCTAGGGTAGAACCCATGGATTCATTCTTCTTGGGGAAGCTGGGTTCTGATGGTGATTGCATTGCTACTTTTTCTATGGCTGTGATAAAGCACACAAGCCAAAAGGAACTTGCAGAAGGAAGAGGTCATTGGGGCTTATGGCTCTAGAAATAAGAGTCCATCACGGTGGAAAGGCTTGGCAGCAGGCAGGTGTATGGGCAGGAGCAAGAAGGTGAGAGTTCACATCTTTAACTGCAGAGGGAACAAACTAGAAGCAGGAAGTGGCTTACCAGCACTTGAAGCCTGCCCGGCACCCTCACCAGACGATACCGTCACTCCATACTGGGACCAAGAGTTCAAATGCTGGAGCCTATGGGGTCATTTCTCATTCAAACCAGCCCCTCCAGTCTCCTCTCCTCCTCTTCCCCCTACCCCCTCCTCTTTTCTCCTTCCCCCATTATGTCTTTTACCCCTCCTCCCCTTCTTTCATCACTCCCTCCTTTTCCTCCCCTCCATCTTCCTCCTCCTTAATATTCTCCCCATTCCCTCTCCTCCTGTTTCTTACCCTCCTTCTCTCTTCCTCCTCCTCCTCCTCCTCCTCCTCCTCCTCTGCTTCATCTTTCCTCCTCTTCCTTTCCTTCTCCTCTCCCAGCTTCCCCTCTTGCATGTGCCCTTCAGATGTACAGTCCTTGCTGAGACTACAGAAAACAAAAACTCTCCTACACAGCCAAATGCTGTCTTTCAGGGGATGGTGTCTATTTTTGCGTGTCAACTCGACTACATCTGGAATGAACTAAAATCCAGAAATGAATGACACGCCCGTACTTAATTTGAAGTAGGTAGATCTACTTCCAATCCAGACCTTTGAGGTGGGAAGACACAAGCCTTTAATCTGGATCTTGAGTCAGGAAGACACACTTTTAACCTGGGCCACACCTGCTGGAAGCCTATATAAGGACATGGAAGAAGGGTGTTTTGTTCTTTGCTTGTTTGCTTTCATCTGGCTAGCAAGTCCATTTCTTTGCTAACATTAGAGTCTACTGCATTGGGACTTCATCATATACTGAAGAGCAGCTAGGGCATCCAGTCTCATGAACTGAACAAATACTGGAATCTTGGACTTTCTGTTCACATGCTGCCATTGTTGGATTGGTTGGACCACAGCCTATAAATTATTCTAAAAAAAATCCCCTTTCTATATAGAGAGACATTCATCCTAACCCTGACACAGGGTAAACTGCTATTTTTGTTGGCTATTAGTTTTTTATTACCAGATCTGGATATGGAACCCAGATTGATCTTGAACCCCCAATGCTCCTGCTTCATGCCCCCTCCCTCCCCCATGCTAGGATAATAGGTGTGCACCATCATCCTCATCAAATCTGTGCCTCCTTGATTCCTAGCCAACCATCACGCTTTGTTGGAGATGCCCATAAATCAGGAGACTCAGGCTGTGCCTCTGGGAAGGAGAACTCTGGGCTGGGGCTGGGCTGGGCTCAGAGGCAGCCATTCCAGAGTCCTTGGCTTGGCACTCCTTGCCTCTCTTGCTTCTGGATTCCCCTCCGGCTGCCTTTGGTGGCTCAGCCCAGCTGCTGACAGAGGTGATTACAGCCTGTGAATGATAACATAATTCAGTGCCCCTCAAGGAGAGTCACTATCAGAGAGACTTTTTTTTGAGAGGGGGAAAAAATATATAATATAGTGGTTGAAAAGGGCTATCTTTCTTCCTAGAAGAACAGTTATTAATCTCTTCCTAGTACATTTTCATATCATTCTAGACATTTATTTCCAGGCTGTGATATTATAAAACCAGGCTTCTGTGTCAGTTTTGATGCGGTGTAACACGCCGGAACATGAAAAGGCGTAATTACCGCCGTGGCCATCGGAATTGCTAACGAGAGCCTGACATTTTCAAATCAGCCCTAGTTTTCAGTGATCTGGAAGCGGGGAGCCTCAGCTTCAACTGCTGCATGTCAATGAGGCAGGTCAGGCTCTGAGCACAGCAGAGGATGGGGCTGGGTGGGCACACTTGGATTTGGTGAGTTGAATTTAGTAATCAGCCCTGAGCCATCAGTAGGAGGGGAAGAATATTTGTTTCAACCCTGCCTTTGGCTGTCTGTCCAAGGGACTAGGGGTGTGTGTGTGTGTGTGTGTGTGTGTGTGTCTGTGTGTGTGTGCTAGTATACTCTGAAAGGTGGAGGTCAACCCCTTAGATGTCTTTTCTCATGAGCCATCCACATTTTAAAAAAATAATTTAAAAACCTTTGTTTTATTTTTAAGTGTGTGTGTGTGTGTGTGTGTGTGTGTGTGTGAGAGAGAGAGAGAGAGACAGAGAGAGAGAGAGAGAGAGAGAGAGAGAGAGAGAGAGAGAGAGAGAGAATGTGAAGGCAGGTGTCTACAGAGGCCAGAAGAAAATATCAGATTCTCTGGAGCTACGGTTACAGGTCATTGTGAGCCAGACGGTGTGGGTGCTGGGAACTGTACTTAGACTCTTAGCAAGAGCTGCAAGAGCTCTTAGCTATCTCTCCATATCTCTCCAGTCTCATATATAAATATATTTAACATTTTTTTGTGCACACGTTTGACTGTGTGTGCCCACAACACACTTAGGGAAGCCAGGGAAGGCCTTTCAGGGGTTAGTTCTGTCTGTTCACAGTGGTGGTGTCAGAGGTTCAAACTCAGTTCAGGCTTGGTAGAAGGCCTTTGTCCATTGAGCCATCTCATTGGCCCCACCTTGTCATGTGAGACAGAGTCTTTCAGTAGAATCTAGAATTCACCAAGTAGGAAAAGAAGGACCTATCAGGCTTCTGTCTCTGTGCCCGCTAGTGCTGGGATTGTAAACCACCAGAGCTCGCTCGCTCTTTCTTCCTTCCTTCCTTCCTTTCTTTCTTTCTTTCTTTCTTTCTTTCTTTCTTTCTTTCTTTCTTTCTTTCTTAACTTTCTCTTTTAATTTTACCTATCAATCCCAATTCTCCTTCCTTCCCCTCATTCTGCTCCCCTCACCTTATATATTTTTTTCTTTTTTAAACATAGGTTCTGGGGCTCAAACTCAGATCCCACTGTTTGAGCAGCAAGCACATTATGAACTGAGCTTTCTCCCAGCCCTGGCACATATGCATTCTTTGAATTGAAGCCAGCAAAAAATATTGAGAGAGCAAAGGTGTTTCTTCGCCTTCACACTACCTGTCCTATTAGCCATAACTGTTAACGTGAGGTACTCAGGAGTCACCTGTGAAGGGAGTCTCAATTGAGGAGTTTCTCAGATCAGATCAGCCTGTGGATATGCCTCTTAGGGATTGTTGATTGATGAAGGGGAAGCTCAGGTCACTGTGGGAGGCACCATTCCCTGGGTAAGAGGTCCAGGGCTGTGAAGAAAGCCATTGTACTTGTGAGCCAGCCAACAAGCAGCATTCCTCCATGGTTTCTGCTTCAGATCCCTTCCTTGACCTCCATTAATGATGTATTATAACATGAATTAGACCCCTTCCTCCCCTAAGTTGCTTTTGGTTAGTGTATTTCATGACAGCAACGGAAAGCAAACTTGAACCCCACAGGACAGGGGACCTGTCTTATACTTGACTTTAGCTCCTGCTTCTCCACTAGGGAGAGGATTCAAGACTCCTAGTGACTGCCCAAAGTCTGGAATGTTCCTGAGCTCTCTACACTGTTCTTTTCCTATGCATAGCATTTTTGGCTTGATGGGGAAATGTCCCTCACAGGCTCCTGTGCTTAAACTCTTAGTCTCCAGCCAGATACTCTACTTTGGAAGATAATGGAAACTTTGCAACAGGAGGCATGGCTGGTGAAAGAAGGTCACCAAGGGACCTTGGAAGTTACAGCCAAGCTCCACTTCTGTCCCTCTTCCTGCTTTCTGATCCACCAATGTGTGAAGAGCTGCCTCCCTCAGACACTCACTGCCCCCCAGTGTGTGAAGTGCCTCTTCCCTCAGACACTCACTGCTCCCCAGGGAGTGAAGAGCCGCCTCCCTCAGACACTCTCGCCGCTCTGCAGTGTGTGAAGAGCCTCCTCCCTCACTTTCACTGCCCCCAGAGTGTGAAGAGCCTCCTCCCTCAGACACTCCCACTGTCCCGTAGTGTGTGAAGAGCCTTCCATCATACCTTCCCACCATGTCGGACTGAAGCTGTGAGCTGAAAGAAATCTTTCTTCCCAAGCTGTTTCTGTCAGATATTTTGTCACAGAGAAAAAAGAAAAACTGATAGAACTGTGCTTGGCAGCTTTAGTTACCGTGATAAATATCAAGAGATTATAGAGAGAGCACTCTACAGCTGAGCCACACCCCAGCCCCTCACTGGGGGATTCTAGGCAGGTGTTCTACCACTGAGCCACACCCCAGCCCCTCACTGGGGGATTCTAGGCAGGGGCTCTACCACTGAGCCACACCCC
>NC_022010.1:23625365-23638792 GCF_000317375.1 Microtus ochrogaster
CCTCACTGGGGGATTCTAGGCAGGGGCTCTACCACTGAGCCACACCCCAGCCCCTCACTGGGGGATTCTAGGGTAAGTGCTTTACCCACTGAGCCATATTCCCATTCTCTTTTTATTATTTTTATTTTGAGACAGGACTTACTTAGTTGCCCAGATAGTCTTTGAATTTGCTCTTGGCAGGCCTTGAACTCGTGATCCTCCTGTGTCAGCACTCTCAAGTAGCTGGAATGATGAACTCCAAAGTGAGGGCAGATTGACAAGGAAAAACAAACAAACTTTATCTTACATCCCCACTGAAGTTTTCCTCCCCTCTTCTACTACCTTCCCTCCCATCCCTCCCCACCATCCACTCCTCCTCTGTTTCTGCTCAGAAAGGAGCAGGCCTCCCACGGGTATCAACAGAGTATGGCATATCCAGTTACAGAGAGACTAAGCACTTGCCTTAAGGTTGGCCAAGACATTCCTGCGTGAGGAATGGGGTCCCAAAAGCTGGCCAAAGCATTAGGAATAGTCTGTGCTCCCATTCTTAGGAAGCCCCACAAGCAGACCAAGCTACACAACTGTTACATATATGTAGAGGGCCTAGGTTGGTCCCACGCAGGCTCTTGCTTGTCTCTTTAGACTCTATGAACCACTTTGAGCCCAGGTTAGTGGTTTCTGTGAGTTTTCTTGTGATGTCTTCTACTTCTCTGGCTAGTATAATCCTCCCTCCCTCTCTTCAGCAGGGTTCCTCGAGAGCAGCCTAGTGTTTGGCTGTGGGTCTCTGCACCCGTAGGGAAGCTCTTATTTCATGGGTCTTACTCAGGAGATTCCTGTGCATAGTGAGGTGCAGTGAGAGTCCTGTTCAATGTCCCCTGTGGCTCAGTGATGTGGCCAGTGGTGGCAGACCAATATGGGCTTCTCTAACACCTTTGCCTGATGACAGGTGAAAGGAAACACATTACAGGTCACCCAGGCCCTTGACAATACTCTTCGTGGCCAAAGATGAGAAAGAAAGTGCCCTGCTATGTCTGTATGCATATTGTTTTTCTTTATATATTCTCCCCTTTGGAGACCTTCTTCTTCCTTTGCCATTTCTTTCCATCTATCTTTTGCATCTCTCATTAAAAAAAAAAGATTTATTTATTGGTTATATACAGGATGTTTTCCTGCACACCAGAAGAGGGCATCAGATCTCATTACAGATGGTTGTGAGCCACCATGTGGTTGCCGGGAATTGAACTCAGGACCTCTGGAAAAGCAGCCAGTGCTCTTAACTACTGAGCCATCTCTCCAGCCCCCGAGCATCTCTCATTTATTTTTTCTGACTCCATCCACCCACCCACCCATGCACATGTCCATCTCTATCTGTCATCCATTTATCTGTCTGTTATCTTTCCGCCCACCCACCCACTCACCTATCTGTCCCTCTCTTCATCTGTGCATCTGCTTGTCCAACCATTTGCCTCTGACTTGCTATCGAGGGAATTTAGGATGAAGACAAGCCTCACGGAGAGCTGAGTTTGCCCGACGTGGTCCTGGAGGTGGTCACTGACCACTCTTCAGAGGTCACTGGTCAGGGCTCAGTTTCCTCATCTGTAAAAAAGTAGAGTTTGGGGCTGGAGAGTTAGCCAGCGCTTAAGAGCATCTGTTGTTCTTGCAGAGGACCTGCGTTTGATTCCCGCTACCCACCAGGTGGCTCACAGTGATTTGTAATTCCAGCTCCAAAGCATCCAAGACCCTTTGTTTGATTTCCATGGACACGAGGCACATATGTGCGCAATACATACACGCAGGCAAAACATTCATGCACATAAAAATAGATAAATAAATCATAAGAAAGAAAAGGCCACAGTGGACCGCATGTGCCCAGGCGTCCCTGTGAGTATGTGGAACTTGGGAGTTGCTTCAGTCCTTCCTAGCAGAGAATCCGGGCTCCTTCTCTAGCTTGAAAGCTGTTTTTCAGCCACAACTGGGTCTCTGGGGCAGTGGGGAAGCCAGAAGCCAAGAGGCCACCTGGCACAAGTGAGCAATGCGAACTGGGATGATTTGTGAGGCCATGGTGGAGGGTGGCAGGACTGGGGTTTCCCGGGGCGGCTGGCATACTCTGACATGTGCTATTTTTCACTCCAGTGTGACTGATTGGCTCCAGATGGGCCCCTGTAGTCTGCTTTCAGCTGTGCTTGGAAGTGTGCCAACTGGCTGTGCTTTCTCTCAGAGACCTCTCGGCGGCTGAGGGCTTCATCCTGATTGCCAGAGCCAAGAGGCTAGCGGGTGCTATGCTACAAGAGGACCCCGATTCCAAAGGACCCCTTATTCCCCTGAGCAGTGACCCTCAGTTCAAAGACACGTCTGCCCTGGATGGTGCAGAGAGAGGGCTGCTGTTCTCAGCAAGGCTGGATTATGGCAAAGCTCCCAGCTCCGGGGAGGCTGTTGAGTAAGGTCAGCCAGTTCTCTGGGCTAATGCCTGTGTTTCTTCTGCAGTGCACAGGAAATCTGACCCCACTGAAGGGACCTGGGCAGAGTTCCTAGTCTCTAACATTTTTTTTTCACAGATTCCTTTAGCCTCAATTGGCTCATAACCTTGGGGACAAAACCATTTGCTTTCTGTGTCTTTCACAGAGCAGCTTGGCGGAAGGAGAAAGACCCCTGGATAGAGTCAGGACACTGAGTGGAAAAAGGAATGGGTAGTTTCCAGACCAAGTGGCTTTGGATGCTCCAGGACTGCAATTTCCTCTACTGTAACTGAAGACCCGTTTCTGTTTCTTCGCATATGCATGCGTATGTGCACGCATGTGCATATGGAGGCCAGAAGATGACCTAGGGTGTCATTTCTTGGGTGCCATCTATCTTATATCTGAGACATGCTCTTTTGCATGCCTAGAGCTCCCCAATTAGGCTGGGCTGGCCGTCAGTGGGTCCTAATGGTCTACCTGTTTCTGCCTTTCCATTCTGGGATAACAAGTGTGTGCCCCCATGCCTCTCTGACCTCTCCCCTTCCCTTATTTGTGTGTGTGTGTGTGTTTGCCCATGTGCACACTTGGCTGTGTGTGCACCACAGCCCATGTGTGGAGGTCAGAGAGAAATTTGATAGAACTGTTTCTCTCCCTCCACTTAAAAAAATATTTTTAGTTTATGTGCATTGGTGTGCACATATGTCTGTGTGAAATCTTGAAGTTACAGACAGTTGTGAGTGGCTATGTGGGTGCTGGGAATTGAATTTGGGTCCTCTAGGAGAATAGCCAGTTCTCTTAACCACTGAGCCATCCCTCCAGCCCCCTCTCCCTCCACTTTTTATTTGGGTTCCAGGGACTGAGCTCAGGTTGTCAGGCCTATGCAGCAAGTGGCTTTACCACTAAGCCATTTTTCTGGCCCATACCTGGCTTTTTCACATGGCCTCTGGCCTGGACTTCAGGTCCTCCTGCTGGCAAGCAAGCACTCTACTGACAGAGTCATCCCCTCAGACCATCGTTATCTTTTCAAAAATGATGATCAGTTTCCTGAACAGATGAGTACCCCTTCACCTAGTGTCTTCAGCTTCCTAAGGTGGAAACACAAGCAGAGAAAGGGAAAATGCTATGGAAATGCCATTTCAGGGACAATGTCCTCCGCTGTGATGGACTGAAGTATAAGAGTTTGAACGTGGAATGTCCTTCACAGGTTCATGTGCTATTCACCTCGTATGCAGCAGGTGGCGCTGTTTTGGGAGGTTGTGGGAACTTTAGGGGATGGAGCCTCGCTGGTGGAAGCAGTCCAGTGGACAAGGAGTAGGGAGGAGTCCTAGGGGTAATCTTATCCTTGCCCGGTTCCCATCTCACACTCTGCTCCCTGATCAGCCGTGATGAGATCATTTCTTCTATCCCACCTGCTCAACATTTATGAACTGGAATCTCTGAAACAACACACCCAGATAAATCCTTTCTCCTTAAGTTAGGTATTGAGCCACATTGATATGAATGAGGAAACCGCTTTCTGTATTGGGATTTGTGAAATGGATTTTCCCTAGATGCACTGGGTTATAGCCTTGCAGGGTTTAGGTGAGGAAGCCAATGGGATAGGCCACTGTGATTCCTGTAACCTTTTCAGTTTGGATAATAAAGTTAGAGACCTGGTTTCACTCTGGGTTTTTCCCTCTTAATTTTACTAAATAGCTCACCCCTCCAGGCTCCCCAACTGAGTCTATTTGGGTTACTATAACAAACATACCATACAATGGTTTATTTAAACAGCAAACAGGTATACTTGAAGTTCTAGAGGTTGGGAAACTCAGTGTGTTGGTAGAGGCCATGTCTGGTGAGTTTCCAGTTCCTGGTTCATAAAGGGATGTCCCGTTCTGTCCTATGACAGAGAGCAGGGAGCTTGCTAGGGTCTCCACATGAGGACTAAGGCCATTTGTGAGAACTCCACCCTCATGACCTCATGACCTCTTAAAGGGTCCATGTCCTAAAAGCAGCATATCAGGGATTAGAAAGTCAACATGTGAACCTGAGTGGGGACCCAAATATTCAGTACACAAAGATCTCTTCCCGTAATGGTAGGACAAAGTTGACCGTTCATTGATTCACTGTCGACTCTTCTTCTTCCTCTCCCTCCTCCTTTTTCTCTTGACTCTTTTTAATACCACACATTTCTGTGCACAGCCCCGAGCTTCATAAGGACATTTTCACTCAATATCAAACTTCAGCCATGTTATCCCGGCCCATACTCCCCTTCCTCCTTTCTGTTCCCCTCTGCCTTTTAAAGCATTTCTTCTTTTTATTACACTTATTTTTGTTTATTTCTGTGTGTTTATGTGTGTATGTATGTGCACACGGGCATGCCACAGTGTTTGTGTGGCACTCAGGGACACCTAGGAGGAGTCAGTTTTATTCGTTCACGAGATGGTTCCTTGGGATCAAACTCAGGCCATCAGGATTGACAGCTAGTAACTTTATACACCGGGCTATTTCATGGGCTCCAACTTTTTTTAAAAAGTATTTATTTATTATGTGTACAATATTCTGTCTGTATGTCTGCAGGCCAGAAGGGGGCACAAGACTTCATTACAGATGGTTGTGAGCCACCGTGTGGTTGCTGGGAATTGAACTCAGGACCTTTGGAAGAGCAGCCAGTGCTCTTAACCATTGAGCCATCTCTCCAGCCCTGGGCTCCAATTTTTCTGAGCCTTTTTTTTAAAAATTATTTCTATTTTATGTGCATTGGTATTTTGTCTGCATGCATGTCTGTGTTAGGGTGTTGGATCCCCTGGAACCAGAGTCCCAGACAATCATGAGCCGCCATGTGGGTGCTGGGAATCAAACCAGGGTCCACCATAAGGACAGCCAGAGCTCCCAACGGCTGAGCCATCTCTCTAGCCCTCTTTTTAAAATTAAACACAATATTTTTATGCATTATTTGGAAATTTCACATAATGCACCCCCATCACATTCACTTCCCAGTCCTCCTAGGTCCGCCCCTCACCCTTAAGACCTCCCCCAAAACAAAAGAAGGAAGGAGGAAAGAAAAAGAGAAAAAAAACCCACCAAAATCCTAAGTTTAGGGGGCTGGAGAGATGGCTCAGTGGTTAAGAGCATTGCCTGCTCTTCGAAAGGTCCTGAGTTCAATTCCCAGCAACCACATGGTGGCTCACAACCATCTGTAATGAGGTCTGGTGCCCTCTTCTGGCCTGCAGACATACAGACAGAATATTGTATACATAATAAATAAATAAATAAATATTTAAAAAAAAATCCTAAGTTCAATTTGTGTTGCCCAGGTACTCACTGGTGCTTGGTCAAACTCCTAGTGAGCAGCCCCTTAAAGAAAAGCAAGTCCCTCCCCACCCCCACCCCCACGAGACACCTCAGCGTTCCTATCCCAATGGCTTCCTGTCTAGACTGTTTTCCTTCTGGTGGGGATGGTGAGAGGGTGTCACTAAAGCCTTCTATGCCAGTCGTTCTCAGCTGTGTAGCAGGAGCACAGATCATGGAAAATCCACGACCTTCTGTGGTAACATGGACCATGGACATCATATGGCCCTCGGCCACAGCACCGGTCATAGACACATCACCGCCCTTGGTGGCAGTGCAGATCATGGACAGCAACATGGATTCAGGCGGTCTTACAGACCCTGGAAATCTACTTGGCCTTCAGTGGTAACACCGGCCATAAACACCCACATGGCCATGGATGTCCACAGTTTGCCCAACTGAAGGCAGAATATAGAGACCAACATGACCCTTGGTGGCGGTATGGGCCACGGATATCAACATAGCCTCTGGTAGCAACACAACACAGACTCTAACATGGTCCATGGTGGCACGGACTACGGACATCGCCATGGATTTAGGCGGCCACACAGACCCAATACATTCCCATGGCCTTTGATGGTAACATGAGCAATGGACATCAACATAGCTTTTGGTGGTTACATGGCCTACAGATGTCACCATGGACTCCAGTGGGAGCACAGAGCACAGACATCTCCATGGCCCTTGGCCACAGCATGGACCACAGACCATAGATCATGGCCCTCGGTGGTGCTAACATAGTATCTGTCAGCAACACGGTCCACGGACATCAACATGGCTTCAGGTGTCAGCGTGGACCACGGACATCCTCATGGCCTTCTGTGGCGACATGGGCCACAGACATCAACATGGCCCCTGCCACAGCAGGACATGGCCTTAGGTTTTTTGAGCATGCTTAAAGAAACATTACTTGGATTGCTTGAGGGTTCAAAGATCTGGACATGTTTAAAGGTGTGGTTACTTGAGACCAAGTTCTCGTTGAAGATAAAAGTATAATTCTAGTCCCCCTACCCATCATTTTTGTGTGTATGTCATGTGTATGGTCACGTGTGTGAGAGCAAGCGAGTACTAGCCCAGTATGTGTGTAGAGGTCAGAGGACACCCGCCCTCAGTGTTCATCCTTGCCTTCCAGCTGTTTGAGACAGGGTCTTTTAGTGTTTACTGCTGCGTATGCCAGGCTAACTGGCCCAAGAGATTTCAACCCTCTCCTATTCAGACCTCCCATCTAGACTGAAAAGCACTGGGATTATAGATGGGTGTACTGCTGACAGGCAGTGATGGCACACAGCTTTAATCCCAGCACTTGGGAGACAGAGGCAGGTGAATCTCATGAGTTCGAGGCCAGCCTAGTCTACAGAGTGAGTTCCAGGACAGTCAGGACGGGTGTACTGCTATGCCTGGCTTTTATCTAGATTTTGGGGATCTGAACAAGGAGCAGGGGGTGCCAAGCCGGCTTGTGCAGCAAGATCTTTATCTGCTGATCCATTCTCGGCCCTATGCTGATTCTTTCTAACATTTCTTTATCAACTGAATAGGAAGATCTATGACCACACCTTAGCATCTGCATCTGGGATTTCTGGAAGCCTTATACTGGCTTTCTCAGCAGATATCTGAAACTCCTCCTCCAGGGATGGGCCTGCCCTGTGAGTTACAACTGGCCTAAGCAAACTTGGTTGCCTCAATGCTATCATCACAGATCACTCAGCAAGCAGAATGAAGCTATCTGGTTATAGTAAGTAATTCCCGATAGTTCCAAACAGACAAGGTGTTTGAAATACACCTCAAAATGCGCTGGCCAAGTCTTTCTGCTCCCACAATGCTCCTGTCTGTGCATCCTGGATTCTGCTTGACTTACCTTTCCTGAAATATACTAGCTCCCAGCCCCAAGCAAAGATGGAGGGGTGTGTTCATTCATTGACCAGTGTCCAAAGAATGCAACCCTTGTGCCTTGCTTTACCTCGGTCATGGTTTTCTGATCTGAGGGCCAGGCAAGCTTTAACTGGGACTGTGCCATGAGCCCCTCTCCATTACTGAAAATCATGGAATGATCTGGGGTGTATGGCTTACTCGGTAGAAGTTTCCCTGGGTTCCATCCCAACACTGCATAAACCAGATGTGGTGGCCCACATCTGTGTTCCCAGCACTTCTGTGTATGTAGAAGCAGGAGGACTGGGATGTCAAATTCCTCCTCAGCTTCATGTAGAGTTTGTGGCTAGCCTGGGATACGCGAGACACTGTCTTGAATGATGAGTGGGATGCCAAAGCGACACTTGCTGCTGGGCTGGGGTAGAAAAAGGTAGAATGACTTTAGTCTCATTAAAGTGCAAATCAGTCTACAACAATTGTGTTCAGATTCTGGGATGATCAGTCTGCTTCTGGTGTGTAAAAAGCCACATACTGTTTTTCAAACTTGCTGCGCAGTCAATTCTTCGTCCTCGGTACCCTTTCTCTATCATATAAATACTGAGATTCTGAGTTTTGGTTTTTGTCTTTAAGCTAAAATGCCTAGAGATCTCAGAGTAGGCTGTCTGTCCCCAAACTCATGTTAAGGCTTTAATTCCTCAACACAACCATACCAGAAGGAGCAGGCACTGAGGATTTATAAGGTCATGCTCTCAAGAATGTGTCTTTCTCAAGAGACTGGATTAAGTCTCTAAATCATCAGTTCTCAACCTGTGAGTTGTGGCACCTTCAGGTGTCCAATGGCCCTTTTACAAGGGTCACCTAAGACCACTGCAAAATAGATATTTGCATTATGATTCATAATAGTAGCAAAATTACACTTATGAAATAGTAGGAAAAATCATTTTATGGTTGGGGTCAGCACAACATAAGGAACTGTATTATAGCATTAGGAAGGCTGAGAACCACGGCTGAATTAGGTCAAATGCTCCACCAATGAGCCACATCCCTAACACCTCACTGGGGGACTCTAGTCAAGTGCTTTACCACTGAGTCTGGCCCTTGGTCTCCCATAGGGGGATTCTAGATAGGAGTTCTAAGACCAAGCCATGTCCGTAGCCCCTCACTGGGGATTCTAGGTTAGGGCTCCAACCACTGAACCGCATCCCTAGCTCCTCACTGGGGGATTCTAGGTTAGGGCTCCAACCACTGAACCGCATCCCCAGCCCCTCACTGGGGGATTGCATGCAGACGCTCTGTAAGTGAGCGAGGTCCTCAGCCCTCCGGCAGGAGATTCTAGGCAGGTGCTCTACTATAGAGCTGTCCCCTCAGCCTGTTCCTTGTGTTTTTAGAATTCACAAAGTGTGCCCGCTATCATTTGATTCCATCAACATGCAGCTCGATTTCTGTTTTTAATCACGACTGCAGGAACAGAAATGCATCTTGTTGTGGAAGTGTTACCTCCATCAAACAAACGCCGAACTCCGCTGCGCCGCCATCGTGCTGTGATCTTTCTATTTATTAAAAACAGCACCGAATGCTGTGATTTATTAGTGGTAGCCTGGAGAGGAGGAGGAGATCAAGAGGAAAATGAAGAAAATATGTAGACAGTCGGCTTCCAGACAGACGGAGCGTAAGTGGAAAGAGTTCGTGTTATTTTATTTTCTTTGATTAGCATGTAAGGATTGGTCCCATTAGTGGAAAATGGTGTTATTTCAACACATGCACACAGCTCTCTCCTCTCTCTCTCTCTCTCTCTCTCTCTCTCCTAAATCCTCCGCCCATGTTGCGCGCACATGCATGCCAGAGGTTGACATTAGGCGTTTTTCTCAATTGTTCCCCCACTTTATATATTAATGCAGGGTTTCCCGCATGAATCCAAAGCGCACAGATTTGGCTTGTTTAGTTTGCCAATTTGCCCCAAGGATCCCCTGTCTCCACCTCCTCTGCACTGAGACCACAGGTAAGATGCTGCACCCACCTGATATTTACATGGGTGCTGGGGGCCCAAGCTACAGTTCTCATGTTTATATGGCAAGTGACCCTTTGAGTCATCTCTGCTGTCCCATCTGTTTCTAGACAGGGTCTCCCTATGAAGCCCAGGCTAGCCTCAAACTCACAGTCCTTCTGG
This sequence comes from Microtus ochrogaster, assembly GCF_000317375.1. NCBI lineage: Eukaryota > Metazoa > Chordata > Mammalia > Rodentia > Cricetidae > Microtus > Microtus ochrogaster. The sequence goes on from NC_022010.1 coordinate 23,635,167, forward strand.
CTCAGTCTCTCAAGTGCCGGGACTGGAGACACGCACCTAGCCCCTCCCTTTCTTTTACTGTCTCTTATTCTATTCCTCTCTCCCCTTCCTTCCTTTCTTCCCTCTCCCTTCCTTGATGTTTTGCTGTTCTATTCTGTTCTTTCATTTATTTATTTATTTTGACACGGGATCTCATATAGCCCAAGTTGGCTTCGTAGTTGCTGTGTAATCCAGGCTGGCTTTGAACTCCCGAGGCTCCCATCTCAGCCTCTCAAGGGCTGGGATTACAGATGTGTACCATCATGCCTGACTTACCTTTTCTTCTCTGCATTGCTGGAACCTTCGAATTTCTGTCTTCTTGATCTTCACAAAGTCTCACCCAGCCTATTGTGAACCACAGTCGTGTCTGTGGCCTTTAACATCTGAACTTCTTCCTTCCATTGGCATTCCCGTACTCTCTCAGCCTCCAGAAATTACCATTGTAACCCTCGCCATGCTCGGGAGTGCTTTCTGGTGATGTATGTGGCCATCACTAGGCCATCCCTGCTCCTGAAGGTACCCCCTCCCTTGCATGTCTCTCCAGGAAGCGTTGTGCAATGCCCTGCCTGCTTCCTCTCCTGTTACTCTTGAACCTGCTGAGGTCGCACACCTCCTCCATTTGAACTGCAGCCCTTGCAGGAGGCGCTGCTTCCTTCAGCGGTTGCAGCCTCCTCTCTGAGATGCTCCCGGCCTGTGTACTCCTGGTTAGTGCTTTTGGCAGGTCTGAATGGAGGGGTGGTGACCTATTCCCACGGGCACAGGAGAGTTAAGGTGTCAGCGGTTGTGGATTGTGTGTGTGTGTGTACATGCACGTATGCACATGTTCATGTGTGTGCCAGTGTGCACGCAGAGGCCAGAGGCTAGTTCTGACTGTCTTTCCTCAGGTGCTATCCACCTTGTTTTTTTTTTGAAGCAGGGTCTCTAATTGGCCTGGAGTTCCCCAAGCAGGCTGGGCTGACTGGCCAGCAAGCCCCAAGGATCTGCCTGTCTCTGCTTCTCGAGCATGCAAATTATTAGGGCCTGCTACTATGCTGTTTTTTTTTTTTTTAAATGTGTTCTGGGAACTGGCTCAGCCCTCATGCTTGTGTGGCAAGCCCTTGGCCTACTCAGCCGCCTCCCCAGTTCCTTTGCCGCAGTTTAACACCTCAACCTGACTTCCTGTCCTCATTCCTAAACCTGTTCCTTCCGCAGTCCTTCTCGTTTCTTTAAGAAAAGGTTGAACTTGCTGGGCCTCTGTCTGAGGATCTTGGAGGGTGTCTCAGTTGCTCCATTTGCTCAGTACATCGCAGTCGGGATATCAGTACGTGGCTACAGGCTACACCGGGGCAGCCTATATCGCCATCTGAAAGAGCTGCCACCTGGCCTTGCCCTCACCCTTGTCAGGACCATTTCACTGGCTTTTCCACACTCTCCTATAGCTTGTCCCTCTGCCTGCTTGCTTCATTTTATATCTGCAGTCCTGGGATGGAACCCAGGGCCACAGGCATGCTAGTATGTTAGTCAAGGACTCTAACGCCGTTAATTAAGTATCAGCAAGAGCCCAGAGTCACACCCTCAGAACAGAGCTCCACCCCCAGTTTGGTGCTCCACCCCTAGTTTAGTGCTCCACCCCCAGCCTAGTGCTCCAATCCCAGCCCGAAGCTTCAACCCCAGCCTAAGGCTCCTCCCCCAGCTTAGCCTTCCATCTCTGCCCAGAGCTCCACTCCTAGCCCAGAGGTCCATCCCCACCCCAGCTCAGATCTTTCCTCTCTGCTCTTGGCTTAGAGAAATTTCAGCCCACTGCCTTACCAGAGGGCGAATTCTCTGTTGAAAAGGGAGTCCACAGAACTTAATTCTCTATCCTAGGCCCGAAGCAGCCTTCATTCCTTTTTCTTTTGAGAGTCCAGGTTCCTGATTGACATCTCGGGGGTTCTGAGAATTCCCATGTAGGAATCAGGACCACTCAACACGACTCCTGGTGCTCATGTAGGTAGCCAGTCCACCACACTCAAGGGCGGCAATTACTGGCTGGGAAGAAGAAACCAATAACCCCAAGTCTTAGTGTATCCCCTACAATACACACCTTTTACCAGTAGATGGCACTGTGGTTGTTTCCAAGAGACAGCTGAGGTTTTGGAGAAAGAAAATGTCCAAATGGCAGTAACAGCTGCACTTCGAACCCTGCAGGGAGCATTCAAAAGTGTTAACCCCTGAGTGGTGGGGAAGCAGGGGCTGGGGCGGCAGGGATCTTAACCCTGGGAGGCCAGACCAGAGGAACAGGGACTAGGGGGAGGAAGGAGAAAGCAAACCGCAGGGGGCCCTTTCCTAGGGACTGCCAAGGGCTCCACTAGCCAGGGATTTTCGAGCCTGCCACTCTGCCACTGCGTTGGGGGTTTTCTAGAGATGAAGACGGTAGGGAGCCCAGTGCCTACTGTGTGAGGCTGCCCTGCATCTCCTTTTAGTACCCGCTTTGGGCCACTAATTTAGATCGTGGTTTGTAGTCTACCCATCTACCGGTGAAGGCCAGGAACATTTCCTGTTTGGTTTTTGTTGGTTTTCAGAACACCGGGAGAGCATTGCATGCCTTAAAATTGCTCTTGAGTCAATGAATAATCGATTGGATAGATAAATGAATTTTGGATTTGGGGGAGAAAGTTCTCCCTGTGCTGAGAATTGAAGCCAGGACCTCATGTGTGTCAGACAAGCTCTCCAGCACCGAGTTTCAGTCCTAAGAAGCACCCCCTCCGCCCCCTCCTCAGAAGCAATAGGGTTAAGGATGTTGCTTAGTTGATAAGGTGTTTGCTGGCCTCCTATAGCCCTGGGCTCCATCTCTAGCACTGTTTAAACCGGATGTGGTGGCACACACCTATAACCCCAGCACTTGGGACGTGGAAAGAAGAGGTTCAGAAGTTCAAGGTTATTCTCCACTACTCCTAGAGTTCAAGGCTAGCCTGTACTTCATGAGACCTAATAAGTACATCTACCAAATGTCAAAAATAGGGCTGGGGAAATGGCTCAGGGGTTAAAATGTTTGTCATGCAAGCCAGAGGGCCAGAGTTTGGATCCCGAGGACCCACTAGATGCCAGGTGAGTCTGGCAGCCTGCCTGTAACCACAGCTTGTCTATAATCTCAGCTTTGGAATTTAGAGACAGAGGAGCCAGGAGGCAAACTGGCTACAGAGAAACCAGCTACAGCAGTGAGCTCTGGGTCTTAAGAAGAATAAGGAGAAAGAAGGGTTGAGAAACATTTCAGATATCAGTCCTGGGTCTCCACATGCACACACGTGTGAGCTCTCACACATATGAACATGCATATACACCCTACATACATATAAGAAGGAAAAAGAAAACAACAACAACTAAAGTCATAGTGATGACAAACAGAAGGACTAGCTGGGTGTGGTGGTACATGTCTATGGTGTGATGGTACATGCCTATCGTGTGATGGTACATGCTTAAGGGTGTGACAGTACATGCCTACGGGTGTGACAGTACATGCCTATGGTGTGATGGTGCATGCCTACGGGTGTGATGGTACATGCCTGTGGTGTGATGGTACATGCCTGTGGTGTGATGGTACATGCCTGTGGTGTGATGGTGCATGCCTACGGGTGTGATAGTACATGCCT
>NC_022010.1:23639138-23643566 GCF_000317375.1 Microtus ochrogaster
CGGGTGTGATGGTACATGCCTACGGGTGTGATGGTGCATGCCTGTGGGTGTGATGATGCATGCCTGTGGGTGTGATGGTGCATGCCTATGGGTGTGTTGGTGGGTGCGCTGGTGCATGCCTACGGTTATAATGATACATGCCTATGGGTGTGATGGTACATGCCTACGGTTGGGATGGTACATGCCTATAATTTCTGTAGGTTGGGAAGTAGAGGCAAAGAGGATCTCAAATTCCAGGCCACTGTGACCTACATAATGACAGGTCTCAACAACAGATCATAAAACAAAGCAAGGAATTTCACATGTCTGCTTTCATGTCTCTCCAGCGCTGACCCTCCTGACTGCTCCCACGGCAGCATCAAGAGCTACCCAGCGTGCCTTCCCCACATCACCTCTCCATCCATCTGTTCAGATCTGCGCCTCTTAAGTCCCTCAGATCCGTATTTAGCCCTCTTCAGCAATTTATCTCTATCACAGCCTCCCTTGAATTACAAGGATTTAGTGGCTTGTTCCATCTTCCAGCTGGACGGGGGTATGTGAGGGCATCAGTTTAGGTCACCCAGACCCTGTGACAGCTGATATGGGCCAACTCCTCAAAGGTTTTTTTTAAAGAGAATACGAGGAATGCTGACAGTATTTTCCAAAGAGGGCATACCTAGGGATGAACCCCTTTGCATCTTTTTCTTATTTTCTTTTTCTTCTAGTGCTGGGGATGGAACATAGAGCCTTGTACAAATTAGGCAAGGGCTTTGTTGCTAAGCCACACCCCTAGCCCCTCACTGGGGATTCTAGGCAGGGGCTCTACCACTGAGCCACACCACAAGACAGTCATTAGTGAATTTTAGGTAAATACCTTATCATTGAGTTACACCTGCTAGGAATTTTGTTCAGTTTATATACTGGCAGAAAGGAATGTAGACTTGGAATCTGTGCCTGATTTTCTCATTGCTGAGACAAAATACCCGAGGGGAGTAACTAAAGAGAAGAAGGCTTGATTTTGTCTCAGAGTTTCCGGTGACGTCACTCCATCCTTGAGAAAATATGGTAGCTGACTGGAGGTGGGGGCTGGATTTAGGCAGCTGCTGCTTCTCATATCATCTGCAGATCAGAAAATAGAGACAATGGACTAGACGTGAGACTAGGCTGTAAACTTTGTAGCACCTCCCCTAACAACGTGGGGAGGGGCCGTGTGGATCTTACTAACTTCAGGTACTTCTTGAGACTTTGTGTTGTTTACTGTCCGAGTCTTATGACCCTCCCTGCTCCTTCCTGGAAAGAAGGAAACTGCGACACAGCGGGCGGTCTGGAAGGAGTGTTGCTTGTGGCCAAAGTAAACCGGACAACAATTGAGGCTGGTGTCCAGAAAGTCGTAGAAACAGAGACGTCTAGATGAGGAGGACCTTGGGGACCACCTGATTTGTGTTCCCAATTTATAACCGGGGAGAACTGAGCCTCAGCCCAAATACGGCAACTATGACAGGTCCTACTTCCCCAGCTCTGAAGCTGAATGTCTGCGTATATGTCTACTGTATACCACTGTATGCAAGAGCTGGGGAGAAAAGGCGGGCACTGGCCTTGCTTTTGTAGGTACCGCACGCAGAGTGGAGGGAGAGATCCTTCTCAGGAATAAGACAAGACTGCCGATACCCCGTTCCTCCCAATCCCCCAAGGAAGGCACCTCTGTTTGCTCTCTTGAGTCTTTCCATTGTGCGTTGAGTGTGAAAGTTGCCACTTAGTGGCTTATGCGGTTGAACACTTGGTTCCCAGCTTATCGCACACACATACACGAGTGCACACATGTGTATGCACAGTCACACAACTGAAGGAATAAAGGTAACTGTGGGGGCACTCTTTTCCCTCTCAACCTGTTGGCTATCAGTCCTAGAGGGCGAAGAGGCAGAAGCAGCGACAGGAAAGCTTTATACGCAGCCCACGAACACGAATGGAGACAGCCATCCGGGAAACAGACTTCGGTGAATCAGCTCAACTTTATTCCAGAGTATAAGGAATATATAGGATTGGGGAGCCTGGCGACAAACCGTAATTTGCATTAAGTGTCATGCTGTTCTCACAAGGCTTGTGTGTGACAGTAGAGTCCCATGACAGAGCTCCTAGCACGCGTCTTTTTATCAGAAATCTGTGCCAAGGATTAAACTAAAGATGAATCAGGCCTCTGCTGTAGAGACAGAGTTTAGATAAGGTCGGTCCTCTAGGCCCTAGGGCAGTCTCCAGATAAGGGCAGGTAGAGGCAGGAAATTCTGCTGGAGGACAGGAGCCCCGTGTTGCTGAGCTATTGAGATAAACTGCCAGGCCATGGGGAGACTGCAACCTCTACCCGTCAGCGAAAACCTCCCAAGATGTAGTAAAATGTCTAAAACAGGAGCTGGAGAGATGGTTCCAAGGGAAAGATAACTCGTGTAAGAACGAGGATCTGAATTCTAATCTCCAGCACCCGTGTGAAAAGCTAGGTGTGCCTAGCAATGTGCCTGCAATACCAGTGTTGTCCCGGAGAGGTTGTGATGAAGAAACAATCAACAGGGCTTTCTGGCTGCCAATCTAGCCCCAGTTTCAACAAGAGGCTCTCTTTCAAGGGAATAACTTGGAGGAGGATTGAGCAGAAACCTAATCTCCTCTGCTGTCTAAGTACACATGCATATAACACACACACACAGGCATACACATATTTTAAAAATTAATTTATTTTATGTGTTGAGGTGTTTTGCCTGCATGTATGTCTCTTCACCAGGTGTGTGCCTGGTGCCTGTGGGAGCTGGAAGAGGGCATAGGATTCTCTGGAACTGGAATAATAGGCGGTTGTGAGCCACCATGTCAGTGCTGGGAATTGAGCCTGGGTTCTCTGAAAGAGCAACAAGTGCTCTTAAACACTAAAACATTTTTCTAGCCCTTTCTAGCCTTCTTCCGTGTGTGTGTGTGTGTGTGTGTGTGTGTGTGTGTGTGTGTGTGTGGTGAGCAGGAGAGAGCAGAACAAGACTTTGTGAGTCTTCCTCTATTGCTCTTCACCTTATTTCCTTACGGCAGGGTCTCCCACTGAACTGGAAGTTCCTCAGTTTTGTAGGGTGGGGTGGCCATTGCGCTCTCAAGATGCCCTTGTCTCTGCCCCTCTATGCTGGCTTACAAACATTTGCAGTCATATCCAGCTTTTGATGTAAGTATTTGGAATTTGAACTCAGGTCTCCAAGTCCTCATGCTTTTCAGCCCCCAGTTATATTTTAAATTTACTATTATTAGCATTAAAAATAGCTTTCATGATGACTTCCTGGTTAGTTTTTGGTCAAGTTGACACAAACCTAGGAATTTAATTGAGAAATTTGTCTCCATCAGATGACTTGCTTAGTCTTTCCTTCCTTGCTTGCTTTTCTTTCTTTCTTTTTGAGATTTTTATTTATTTTTATTTTATGTGTATGGATATTTCACCTACATGTGTATCTTTGTACCATGTGTGTGCCTTGTCTGCAGAGACCAGAAGAGGGCTTTGAATCCTCTGAAACTGGATTTATAAACAGTTGTTAGCCATGATGTAGATGCTGGGAACAGAACCCAGGTCCTCTGGAAGAACCACCAGTGCTCTTGACTGGTGAGGCATCTTTCCAGTCCCTTTATTTATTTATTTATTTATTTATTTATTTATTTATTTATTTATTTGTTTGTATGTGACATGTGTGTAGATGCCCACAGAGGTCAGAAGAGGACATTGGATTCCCTGGAGCTAGAGGTACAGATGATTTGTCAGCTGTCCTGCATAGGTGCTGGGAACCAAATTCAGGATCTCTTCAGGAGTAGCAACTTTTTAAATTTAACTTCTCAGCCATCTCTCTAGCCCTTCCTTCCTTCTTCCTCCCTTCTCACCAGCATGGTGCTCATTCTGTGTCTGGTCCAACTAAACTGTCCTTGCTAGGAAGTGATGCTCACAGTCCATGGGAGGACCTCAAGGGTGAAGGCTGGGAAAGGGAGCACAGGATGCTCTCTCCTTGTCAGGCTCTATTACAAAAAGACAAGGGAATCTGGGTGTGATGGAACTGGTCTCCTCATGCCATCTGCTCTGGAGGTTGAGTCAGGGGGAGCATAAGCTCAAGGTTTGCTGGGTTACAAAGTGAATTTCGGCTATGCTGGGCAATTTTGTGAGACCCTGTCCCAAAGTTAAAAATAAAAGGAAAGGCTAGCAGTATAGTTCAGTGGTTGAACACTTGCCTGGAATCTGCCAGTGACAGGTGGAGACATGGCTCAGTTGTAGAGCACCTGCCTAGAACCCCCCAGTGAGGGCCTGGGGTGTGGCTCAGTGGTAGAGCCCCTGCCTAGAATCCCCCAGTGAGGGCCTGGGGTGTGGCTCAGTGGTAGAGCCCCTGCCTAGAATCCCCCAGTGAGGGGCTGGGGTGTGGCTCAGTGGTAGAGCCCCTGCCTAGAATCCCC
>NC_022010.1:23643666-23654085 GCF_000317375.1 Microtus ochrogaster
CTGCCCCCAGTGAGGGGGCTGGGGTGTGGCTCAGTGGTAGAGCCCCTGCCTAGAATCCCCCAGTGAGGGGCTGGGGTGTGGCTCAGTGGTAGAGCCCCTGCCTAGAATCCCCCAGTGAGGGGCTGGGGTGTGGCTCAGTGGTAGAGCTCTACCTAGAATCCAATCCCCCAGTGAGGGGCCTGGGGGTGGCATGAGCAACATAGAACATGTTTAGGCACAATGCCTTGGCTACCAATCTTAAAATCTGTGTTTGTGCATGTACACACACACACACACACACACACACACACACACACACACACACACAGAGGTAGGTCAGGGTCAGGGTTATATGTAAGCATATACACAGAACAATCCTTCAGTTAAAGCACCTTGAGCCCTTTTCCAGCTGTGTGGGTTGAAGTGCTTGCAGGTGTGGCCAGCCTTTCTGATTCTCTCAGCCACACTCTCGTCTACAAGTTCACACTTGAAAACTGTGCAGTGGCATTAAACAATAAATCACACACACACAAAATCATGTCTTAAGTAAGCATATAATTTTTGGTGGAGACACATTTCCATCTATTCTAGGTCACATGTGTCCAGTGGGCTGCAGGCTGAACACCTTTTGGTGACAATGAAATGCCTTTTATATGCCCCACATGGAGTTTCCTATGTGTCCTCTTTTCATTTTAATACTCATAGTTCCCTCTTCCAAAAGGTATCAGCAGTGATTAAATAACAGAGTGGGAATTTGAACTCTGGTCTGTCTGATTCTCTCATCAAATTCAGTGGCAGAGAACGAAGGCCTTGAACTAGGAAAACCAGGCAGATGCATTAGTTTGTGAGGCTGGAGACGAAAAGGAGCAGGGACAGAGGGGAGGGGGTTCTCTGGGCGATGTTAGCAGGGAGCCAAGACAGTCAGACCATTCTGGATGGGTGCAACAGGCCAGAGAGAGCTCAGAGGTTTCTGGAAAAGGGGCACGGTAAGGTGCTGGGGAGATGACTCAGTTGAGCAAGTGTTTGCTGTTCAAGCATGAGGGCTGAGTTCAGATCCCCAGTACCTGGGCCAAAGGCAGGTATGGTTGCACACATCTGTAATCCCAGAGTTTGTGGGGCGGGAGGAGGGGAGAGGAGATAGGATGACCCCCAGGGCTTGCAGGTCAGCCAGCTTAGTTGAATAGATGAGTTTCAGATTCCGTGAGAGAAATCTATTCAAAAGAGAAGGTGGACAGAACAGACAGATTTTCTCATCAGAACTGTCAGCTCACGGATGGCACAGAGACTTATTATTAATTATGAAAGCTTGTTCTTAGCTTCGGCTTGTTCTTAATTAGTTCTTAGAACTTATTGTGGTTTTTTTTTTATGTGGCTCAGTTAGCTGAGTGTGCACTGTCCATCCTGCTTCCTCCATGTCTGGCTGGCTCCTTTCTTCTTCCCAGAGCCCTCTGGCCCCAGAGGTCCGGCCTCATCTCTTCCTGCCTAGCCAATGGCCATTCAGCTCTTTATTAACCCAATCACAGTGACCCATTTTCACACAGTGTAAAGGAATATTCCACCACAGGGGAGGGAGTTAGACACTGAGCTGTCAGGCTTGGGTCTCCATATGAACACATGCATGTTGTTGAACTTTGACATTAACATGGACACTCCCACACCTACCCACTGTCCCCCACCACACTCCCACTCACCCCCACTAGGTTCTAGGCCAGATGAAGTGAGAAGGATTGTCAATGCCTTTGAATGCAGGTCAGTGCTTTGAGTAGAGCGGGGTGGTGGGGAGATCAGCTAAGTTTTCCATTCCCTCTTGGTTCTCTGATGGATCAGGCTTTTCTGTCACTGGAAGAGTGGCTTTGTCCTCAGTTTGACAAAAGGGCCACAGAGGCTGCAGCGCCCACCTGGCTCTCTGTTTTGATTTTTTTTTTCTTCTTCCAAACAGGGCAAAGCCCTGAAGGTCTAGCTACCGCTTCTGCACAAATATTTATGAGCGGTGAAACTGAAGCTCATAAGGCTCTTATAGTTTGCTTTAGAAAAAAAAATAAAATAGGCCAATAACTTAAGAAAACGTTTTTGCCATCAGAGAGACTTCAAAGGTTTTGGAGCATAACACGCTGAACGTTATTGAAAGGCGGCCTTGCACACATCTTGAATTTTGGCACAAAGGAATGCATGGAAGGCAGGCAGGCCCCGTCAGAGCGCTTTGTTTTTCTTCCTTGCTGGCCATCAAATGCAGAACCCAGGCTGTTTTGCATCTGACCCTGGCCATCTGCGGGGCAGACTTTCCAACCAGATTCCTTTTCATCTGGAGGAGGGGGCATTGAAAACATATCTTCAGTTTTTAAAAAAAGTCCAAACCGGCAGTGGTGCTGCTGCCGCCGAGGGGCCTGGTGAGGAAGGATGCTCTTTCCGGGGTGTGTGCGGGTGACTGGAGGTGATTGCGTTGGAAGCAGGGAGAGCTGCCATCCAGAGAGAGCTGGGGCCTGCGCTCCGTTGCTGGGTCGACTTGGGGTTTGAGTGATTCAGAGATGCTCAACCACCAGGGTTGAGAAAATGGGTCAGTGGATACAGCATCTATCTACCGCACAAGCGTGAGGACCTCAGAGACCCAGGACTCATATAAAGCCAGGAGTAATGGCGCGTGTCTGTAATCCCTGTGCTTCTATGGGGAATGGGAGCTGGAGATGGGAATCCTTTCAGGCTTGTGGGAAAGCTAGCGCGGTGTATATGGCAGTGAACAAGAGGCTGTGTCTCAAACAAGGAAGAGGGTGAGGACCTACACCCAAGTTTGTCCTTTGACTTCCACATGTGTGCCATGCTATGTCCATGCTCTCACTCACATATGTGGTCATGTGCATGCACACGCATGCACGCGCGCGCACACACACACACACGAGAGAGAGAGAGAGAGAGAGAGAGAGAGAGAGAGAGAGAGAGAGACAGATTTTAGAAACTCATTGTATTATTTTTTTGTTGCCATGACAAAATACCCAGATAAGACAATTTAGGAAAAGAAAAAGTTGGGTGCTAGAGAGGGGCTGAAGAGATGGCTCAGTGGCTAACAGCACCCTCTGTTCCTTCAGAAGACCTGGGTTCGATTCCCACCGCTCACATAGTGGCTTACAACCATCTGTAAATCTAGTACAGGGAATCTGACACCCTCTTCTGGCCCCACTAGGCACTAGGTACAGAAGAAGAGCACAGACATTCATGTACAGAAGCGGAGCATAGACATACCTGTACAGAAGTAGAGTATAGACATACATGTGGCAGAACACCCATGCACATAAAATCAAAGTCAAAGAAAAGAAAGGAAAAGTCTACTGTAGCTCACAGTTTGAGGGCACAGTTCATAGTGATGGAGAAGTCATGGTATCAGGGACTTGAAGTAGTCACTTGCAACATATCTTTAGTTAAGAAGCAGGGGACAGACAGGAAGTGGGACAGGGATATGGAAGCTGAAGACCTGCCCTCAGTGACCCACGTCCCCCAGTGACAGTCTCCTTCCTCAAGGTTCCATCTGGGGAGCAATATTTCCAGGCACACAAGCCTTTTGGTACACGTTACTTCTGAAGGATAACAGCATGAGTGTGTGAAACCCACCTGATGTGTTTGTTTTCACATGTTCATTCCTGTAGTGATCATGACTGTGAAAATCATTTGGTAGGGTGAGCCTGCAATGCGCAGAATTCTCTAGAATAATTCTTACAGGGAAGTTCATGAGAACCATCAAGACTGGTAAGCTATGGTGTTGAAGGACATGGTTCTCGGATCAAAAACAACTGCCATCTTTGTTGGGTCAATGGTTCCTACTTGCAAGAGGCTATCCAGATCTCACCTGATGCCTGTTGATAGTCTATAGAATGATGGTTCTCTACCTGTGGGTCCTGACCCCATGGTGCGTCTAAGGACCCTTTCATGGGATCATTATCATCACCACCACAACCACCACCACCACCACAAAAGAAGGGTGTGGGGAGGGTTATTGGATTTTCACGTGAGGTTCCAGGGACCCCCTCCAGCTATTTGTCAGTAATTCTTCCCTAACTGTAATTAGCCTTGGGTCTCAGAAGGTGCTACCATATATAGTTTGGGAAAGATTAACCTTATGCTAGGTGAATACTTTCTATTGTGGCTGCTTTGGAGTCCTCCAGTTCCTATTCCATGATCAGTAACAAGCCCAGAAAACCCGTTGGTTCCTCAGGGTAAATGCTGGTGGAGTGGTTTTTTTTTTCCCCATCGGGTCCTCATGAAGAAGGGGTGGCCACTGTTCACATCTCCCCAGGGGAAGAAGTCTCACAGTTTATGGGCATCCCGAAGTCTCTGCAGATCAGGTGTTCATTCTCTGACCGGTGAGATGGTTCAGCGGGTAAAAGCATTAGCCACACAAGATGGGTGGCCTGAGTTTGATCCCCGGAGCTCATGGGAAGCAGCTGGATGCGGCGGCATGCACCTGTAACCCCAGCACTCCTCCGCTGAGATGGGAGGCAGGGACAGGACTTGCTCTGAAACGCATGGGCCAGCTGGTCTGGAGTAGCCATAAACAGGAGAGATCCTGCCTCAAAAGCAACCTGGAAGGGAAGTTGTCTCACCTCCACACGTGCCGTGGCACCCTAACCCTTCACCCCATCTCAGACACCCTCACGGAGACTCAAACAGAAGCTGGACTCAGGGCCGGGATGAAAAGGACTTACCAAAGTAACCCACCTCTGACGTTGTGAGCTCCACCCCAATTCTCTTCAAACATCTCCCCCTTAAGATAAAAAGAAGGGCCTCCCAGATCCATATTCCAAAGTGAACTATGGGTGAATGAGAAAAGCTTTTCATAAATATAAAATAAATGTTAATTAATTCCATTATAGTTCAAGCGAACTGGTTTGAGGCAAGTCGTTTTACTTGTTTGAGACACAATCTACCTGATTAATGAATAAGTGGTTATGCCAGAACTGGACACCAATGGATGTTTCGTAGCATGGGTATTGATGAGGTCGTTTCTTATCCCTTTACCCAGAGAAGGATGCTGCTTTCGATGTCTGTAGAAAAAAAATATAGATAAATGAGGTTCAGGGAAATTCAATGCTTTCTAATATTATGTAGTAGACTACATTTTAAATAAACGAGCCAGGGTTTGAATGTGTGTGTGTCTACATGGCATAGTGTGTGTGTGTGTGTGTGTGTGTGTGTGTGTGTGTATGTGTGGTAGCTGTTAGTGGGTGTGTTTTTTGGTTTTTATTGTCGACTTGAGTCACCTGGGAAAAGGAAACCTCAATTGAGGAACTGCTTAGGCCAAACTGGCCTATGGCTAAGTCTTGATTGGTGATGGGTGGTGGAAAAACCCAGCCAACTGTTGCCTGAATCATCCCATTCCTTAGGCAGGTGGGCCTCTGCGGTATGAGAAAGCTAGCTTAGCATGAGCGGATGATTGAGCCAGAGGGGGTTCCTGTCCTGACCTCCTTCAGTGATGGGTGGTGACCCGGAAGTGAAGATGAAGTAAATCCTTTTATTCCTCCAAGTGGCTTCTGGCCATGGTGTTTATCACAGCAAGTTACAACAGCGGAGGCATGTGCACGTGAGTGCACATGCGTGTGAGTGCCTTAGTGCACGTGTGTACTCACATACACACACATATAAAGTGGGGCCCATAGCTCCCCATTTTACTTATTTATCTTTTTTGAGGCAGGGTCTCTCACAGACCTGGAAGCTCACTAACTACTAGGCAGGGGTAGCCAGAGAACTTACCGAGCTCTGCCTGTTTCTGCCTTCTCCCAGCCGTGCTGGGTTACAGCCAAGAGTCACGATGCTAGGCTTCCTATGTGTGTTCTGGGAATCCAGACTTAAGTCTTTATAATTCTGTGGCAGGCACTTTTACCCACCGAGCCAGCTTCCCAGTCCCCAGATTCTTTTTGACAGACATTTAGAAATTTTTAATTTTTTAAAAAGTAACCTAGGCTAGTTTCAAACTCATGATCTTCCTGTGGGTGTCTTGTATGTACTTATTACAGGTGTGGGCCTATAATAACTCTGATGCTCTATTTAACATAAATATTTTGTGTGTATGTGCATGTGTATGTGAGTTCCCATAGAGGCTGGAAGAGGGTATTGGATCTCTAGAGCTGGAACTGCCTTCCCAATGTGGGTTCTGGGAAGTGGACTTGGGTCCTCTGTATTAGTGTGGGAAGTTCTTCTGTATATGTGTATATCTGTATATGTGTATATCTGTGTATGTGGGCAGCCGGGAAATGAACAAGCAGCCTCTTCCCAACACTGTATGACCAGTATATATACACTTTTCACCACTGAGCCATCTCTCTAGCACCTAAGCTCTTGTTTTATCTTTAAATACGTACTAATAAAATCCATTACCAATAAAATCCGTCAGCGACCCAAAGTAAACCCAGTCCCCTTGCGCTGTTGATGGGGTGATCCTAAAGTGTCCCTGTGTTGTCAGGTACAGTAGCAGTGTAGGGGACTGTGGTGACTGTTAGCTGTCTTAGGCTAACCCAGCACTGGTGGAATATGTATAACAGGCTCCAGGAAGAACTTCTCACTGCCAGATTACCTATATAGTAGATATACAGCTTATAGAGTGCCATGGTTTGACTCTCAGATGCTCTCCATGGGTCCATGTGTTGAACATGTTATCCCAACCTGTGGCACACTTTGTATGGAACGGGACCTTTAAGAGGTAGGGATTAGGGCTGGCAACATGGCTTGGTGGGTAAATGCACTTTTTTGCAAAGCTAGAAGACCTGAGTTTGATCTTTGGGGCCCACATGGTGGAAGGAGAGAATGGACTCTTGTACGTCATCTCCTGACCCCCACATCTGCACCACAGTACATGAGGATCTCCCTCTCTCCCCACACCATATAAAGTAAAAAATAAAAAATACAATAAATTGTTTTTAGAAGAGGTGGGGCTTCGTGGAAGGAAGTTAGCTCATTGTGGGTGTACCCTTAGAGGTGATATTGGAACCTGGCCCCTTCCTCTCCTTCTTGCTTCCTGGCCATCATGAAGTGAACTGCTTTGAGCACCATACACTCCTGCCATGATGGTCTGCATTTTCATTGGCTTGAATCAATAGGGATCAGTAGTCATGGACTAAAACCTCTGAAACCACATGGACACACTCACCCATCCATGTGTGTAATGGTAAAACTAAAATGCTGCAGATCCCAAAGTGACTGCAGTGGGCAGCAGGTCCAGAGACCATACTGCAGGTCCCCAAAGTAGCAGCAGGCAGTGGGCAGCAGGTCCCAAGAGCAGCCGGTCACAGGCAGGGATGGCACAGGTTCCTGAGTGGCTGAAGTGGGCCACAAGTCTCAGGCAGGGAGCCATGTGGTGGGTAAGAGACCTCAATGGGGCAGCCAGTCTCATGAGGAGAGACAGACAGATGGGCATGACACGAGACCACACCACAGATTTCTGAAGGCAGTTGGTCCCAGGCAGGGAGCCACACGTCAGGCAAAAGACAGAGACATGGATAGGGCATGCAGATTGAAGTTGGATATTTATTTAGTGGGTTATGGAAGGGAAGGGGAGAAGAGCAGAGAGAGGCAGACACACACACACACACACACACACACACACAGAGAGAGAGAGAGAGAGAGAGAGAGAGAGAGAGAGAGAGAGAGAGAAATGGGAGGAGGGGAGAAGTGAGGAGAAGGGAAAGACAGAAGCTGCCTCTTTGAGAGAGAGATGGAAAAGGAAGAGACTCAGGCTGGAAGCTGAAGATCAGCTTGCTTCAGCAGGCAGGGGAGGGAGTGGGCATGGCTTGTCTCTTAAAAGGACAGGACAAACCATTACAATGAGTGTATGGCTTTTTCTCTAACTGCTTTTTCTGTATAGGTCTTCAGATCCTTCTTGGTTGTCATTGTCTTTGATATATTGAATGGCATCTGCTTCCAAGATAGCAACCAGTGTCTGATTCCAAGATGGCTCCCAGTATCTGTTTTCAAAATGGACCCCAATGTTTGATTCCAAAATGGGTGCTCTAGTTTGGTTATTGATGTGGGAAGTCCTTCTATATATGTGTTGTTTTTATTGGTTAATGAATAAAGAAGCTGCTCTCGGCCAATAGCTTAACAAAACATAGCCAGGCTGGAAGATTGATCTATCTATCTATCTATCTATCTATCTATCTATCTATCTATCTATCTATCGAGAGAGTAGGCGGAGTCAGGAGACGCCATGTAGCCCTGCTGGAGACAGATGCTGGGATGGAACTTTACCTGGTAAGCCACAGCCACGTGGAGATATGCAGATTAATAGCAATGGGTTAAATTAAGACTTAAGAATTAGCCAATAAGAAGCTAGAGTTAATAGGCCAAAAAGTGATTTAATGAATACGGTTTCTGGGTGGTTGTTTTGGGGCTGAGCATCCGGGAACAAACAAGCTACCTCCTACAACAGGTTATGTTGCTGTGATAAAACCCTGACTGAAAGCAACTTGGGAAGGGTCTATTTGGTCTACACTTCCATGTTACAGCCCATCACCGCAGGCAGACATTCAAGCAGGATCCTGGAGGCAGGAACTGGAGGCAGGAACTCGAGCAGAGATCATGGAGGAGTGCTGATTACCGCCTTGTTTTCCCTGGCTTGCTCAGCTATCTGTCTATACAGTGGTCCAGGCTCAACTGCTCACAGTGAGCTGGGCCCTCCCACATCAATCAGACATTGAGAAAATATCTCACAGACATGCCCACAGGTCAGTTTAATGGAGGCAATTGGTTCCTCAATGAGGTTCCTCTTTCCTGGTGACTTTAGTGTGTATCAAATTGACAAAAAAAAAAAAAAAAAAAGACAATGACAATCCAATAACAATTGTCTGTTTCCAATTCTTGTTTATTTGTTTTTCCTATAGATTCTTCTACTTTTTTTTTTTCCTGCGTGATCTTGGGCATGCCCTTTTAACTTCTCTGAGTTTTGGTTGATTTATTCGTTAATGGGTCTAATTGTGTTAGCTTCTGGGTTGCCGGGAGAAGGGGAGGGAGGGAGTTAGGTGGAATAAGGTTGCCGTTTCTGTATTAGCCTCCTGGTTCTCTTGGTTGCCTTACACGGTGAACTGCTTGATAAAGGAGTTCTCTACAGTGATGACAAGAATTGATTTCCAATTTCCTGCAGAATGACTCTATCATCCCCAGTGACTCAGGCAATTTAGCTCATATTCCAGGCCTGCCTGGGGGTTATAGATCACCCTGACAGCTTCCCTATCATGCAGCAGGTGGATTTTGACAAGATGAGGAAAGAGACATTTTCAGAGTTTTGCATGAAGTGGGGAGGATGGCCAGAAGGGCATGGCTTCACCTCATCTTTGGACCATGTTTATGTCCTGTTGGGAAGACACACATCTTTTCCACGGATTGGAAGCTGGCTTCCAGTGGCTGCTTAGGGCAGCCTTTCTTTTCATTCTCCAAGCTGTTGAACCCTGCTCAGCATGAATACATTCAAAAGGACAGAGGGGAATCAATTTTCCATCCTTAAAAAATTCTCCTAGAAGGTATCTGTGAAGGACAAACAAGGTTTTCAGTCACTTGGATTTAAATAAGGTCTCGGTGTCGGGGAGTATCAGTTTTCACAGTGGTGCCCAGCATCTGATCTCAAAACGACTCCCAGCGTCTGCCATAAAATGGTTCCCAGTATGTGCTTCCAAAATGGCAACCAGCATCTATACTCAAAATGGCACTCAGAACCAGCTTCCAGGTTGGCCCCCAGCATGTATTCCAAGGTGGAAATTCCCAAGATGGATCCGAGTATCTGCATCTAAAATGGCACTTGATTTTTTTCCCCCCTCATAGGACCTTCATGTTTGCTGGGTAACATGGGGGCACATCTGTTATGGTTTAAGTAAAATGCTGCAGGTCCCCAAGTGGCGGCAGTGGGCAGCAGGTCATGAGACCAAGCTGGAGGTCCCCAAGCAGTGTGAGCAGCAGGTCCTGAGACCACAGCAGGCCCTGAAGGCAGCCGGGTCCTAGGCAGGAAGCTGCTGAGTGGCTCCGCAGGCCATGAGGGACAGCAGGTGCTAGGCATGGACACATATGGCGGGTGAGAGACTGAGATGGATAGACAAGCCACAAGACCGTGCTGCAGGTCTCCGAAGGCAGCTGGTCCTGGGTGGGGAATCACGTGGTGGGTGAGGAGCAGAGACATGGATAGGCATGCCATGCCATGCGGAGTAGAGCTGGATATTTATTTAGTGGGTTATGGAATGGAAGGAGAGAAGGGGGAAGAGGAGAGAGAGAGAGAGAGAGAGAGAGAGAGAGAGAGAGAGAAAGAGAGAGAGAGAAACAGGAGGGGGAAGGGGAGAAGTGGGGAGAAGGGAGAGACAAAGAGACAGAAGCTGCCTCTTCTAGAGAGATGGACAAAGAAGGGGCTCAGGCTGCTGGAAGCTGAAGATCAGCTTGCCTCGGGGCAGACAACAGAAGGAGAAGGAGTAGGTATGGCTT
>NC_022010.1:23654185-23655809 GCF_000317375.1 Microtus ochrogaster
TTTGATTTTCGAGACAGGGTTTCTCCATAGCTTTTTTTGGTTCCTGTCCTGGAACTAGCTCTTGTAGACCAGGCTGGCCTCAAGCTCACAGAGATCCGCCTGCCTCTGGCTCCCGAGTGCTGGGATTAAAGGCGTGTGCCACCACAGCCCAGCTCATGGCTTGTCTCTTAAAGGGACAGGACAGACCATTACAACATCCTTTAACATCTGTGAGTTTCAGTCAATTTAGTTGTTCATGGACATAATCGTATTACTTTATGGATCGCTGGCATGTGTGTGTATGTGTGCATGTGTGCGTGTGAATACTGAAAAAGTCTTCACTTGGTGGTTTGTTCTTTGTAAAATGTACTTATTAATATTATTAGGGGGTTGGTTGGAGTGATGATACAAAGTGATAACAGTAAAATGTGCAAAAAGTGGAAAAGTTATCAGTGTAACAATGTTTGAGTGATGAGGAAGTGTGCATTATCCCCTTCCTTTTTAAATGAGGTTTAATGCACTGAGTTGGTCCTTTCCCAGTGGACCTGTTTTGCCACTTTTCCTTAGTAAATGTGAATAAGTGTCTATTCATGCCAGGCAGGTCACCAACCATAGATCAACTCCATCCAGAAAACTAGTTCCATCCAGGTCCAGCTTAGTGAATCAACTAATTTATTAGCATTACTTATAGGAACACAGGTGAGGGGTTACTAACGGGTGGGAATGGTAACTGCATCATCAAAACCATCATAGCATGGGTGATGACTCACAAAGGCTGCATCCCTGGAGCTCCCCGCACAGCCTGTAGTAGGTTCAGCTGGGCAGCGAGTCTCTTCTCCACCAAGTCTCTTTTCTAGCAATTGTCACTGTGGCTATAACCATGGGAAAAGGCCTTGTGGATCTTGTAAGTTTTAGGAACTTTCTGAGACTGGTGAGTTTTATTTACTTCCCGAGTCTTAAGTAGCCTCCCTCCAGGATGAACTGTTTTGATTTGGAGTAAATCATCACATAACAGCCCTGTCTGAGCAGACACATTTATTTGCATTCACTCATCACCAGCTATTGAACCTCAGCAATGGACAAGGGGTTCACTTTTTTTCTTGCATTGATTACTCTGTGGGTAATAATTAATACTTCTCTCTCAAGTTGTGTATTGTAATAGGCGGTGCTTGGTCTCTCAGAGCCTTCCCAGGCATGTAGAACATGGCCATGTTAGGACTGCTAAGCCATGCTCCCAGCCCCTCACTGGGGTTTCGTAGCAGGTGTTCAGCCACTAAGCCACATCCCAGCCCCTCACTGGGGGATACTAGGCAGGTACTCTACCACTGAGTCACACCCTGGTCCTCACTGAGGGATTCTAGGCAGGTGTTCTACCACTGAGCCACACCCTGACCCTCACTGAGGGATTTTAGGCAGGGGCTCTACCACTGAGCCACATTCCAGCCCCTCACTGTGGGATTCTAGGCAGGGGCTCTCCCACTGAGCCACACCCCAGCTCTTCACTGGGGGATTCTAGGCAGGAGCTCTACCACTGAGCCACACCCCAGCCCCTCACTGGGGGATCTTGGACAGGGACTCTACCACTGAGCCACATCCCAGCCCCTCACTGGGGGATTCTAGGCAGGGGCTCTACCACTGAGCCACA
>NC_022010.1:23656819-23658122 GCF_000317375.1 Microtus ochrogaster
GAGAGAGAGAGAGAGAGAGAGAGAGAGAGAGAGAGAGAGAGAGAGAGAGAAGAGAGAGCTGTCATGCATCTGCTTCTCATTCATTCACTGATTCAATAATTATTGACCGGGCACCTGCCACATCACATGGCAGGGCCAATGCTAGGTGATTCAATATTTTTGTGATGGATTTTCCAGAGTTCTTATTTTCAGGAAGCCCACAGTCTGCAGGGGGAGAGGGGCTAATTTATACACAATCATGGTAAGTGTTTGTCTTAGGTTTCTATTGCTGTGACAAAATACCATGGCCGAGAGAAACGTGGAGAGGCATAAGTTGTCTCGTGCTCCCAGGAAATAGTCCATCACTGGGGGACGTCATGGCTACTCAAACAGGACAGGAACCTGGAGGTAGGAACTGAAGCAGAGCCCGTGAAAGGCTATTGCTTATTGGCTTGCTCTTCATGGTTGCTTTCTTATAGTATCCAGGATCACCTGCTCCAGGGGTCGCACCACCCACAGTGAGCTGAGCCTTCCCACATCAACCATCAATCAAGAAGACATCACAGGCCAATCTGGTGGGGGCATTTTCTCATTCGAGGTTCCCTCTTCCCAGATGAGTCTATCTTGTGTCAGTTCCACATAAATCTAGCCCAGCACAAGGCCTAATCAATAAATGAGCACTCAGCACAGCATTGCCTCTGGGTGTGCACATGGAGTACAAACTCCTGAAGTGCCGGCCGATATAGTTTGCCCCCTGACATCTGTGACCTTGAAGGCTGGCTGGACCCAATGGCTTGCTTCTAAGAAACGATGCTGGAAATAGTGGTGGAGAGCTGGTGCAGTTGGTGGGGTTACTGGGGTACAAGCATGGGGACCTGAGCGTGGGTCTCAAGCACCTATGTAAAATGTGAGACATGTAGGTCTATGTCTGCCATCCTAGTACCGAGCAGGGCAGAGATGATCAGGTCCTTAGAGCTTTCTGGCCAGGCAGTATTGCAGAAGTGATGAATTCCAGATTTATTGAGAGACCCTGTCTCAAAATACACGTGGAGAGTGTTAGAGAAAGATGCCCAGTTTTGACCTCTTGTCTTCGTAGGCACATATGCATACCTGTACACACATAATCACATACAGATTTCTTTCTCCCTGTGTATGTGTGTCTGCCTTTCTCTGTCATCTCTATCATCTCTGTCTCTCTCTCTGTCTCTCTCTCTCTGTTTCTCTCTCTCTCTGTTTCTCTCTCTCTCTGTTTCTCTCTCTCTCTGTTTCTCTCTCTCTCTGTTTCTCTCTCTCTGTTTCTCTCTCTCTCTCTCTCTCTCTCTCT
>NC_022010.1:23658222-23661348 GCF_000317375.1 Microtus ochrogaster
CTCTCTCTCTCTCTCTCTCTCTCTCACACACACACACACACACACACATACACACACACACATACACACACACACATACACAAGAATACACTTTGGCAAGAATGATGTATGTTACCCTGGGGTGTGACTTCCCAGATTAGGCTATAGTCACGATTTGAATCGTGACCTATCATCACAGAAGGACACATTGACATCCCAACCCTTCGTATCTCAGAATGTGAGCTTACTTGCAAATAAGGTAACTACATATGTGATCAAGTTAAGGAGCCAGTAGGGTAGTTCCTGATCCAATGTGACCACTGTCTTTATAAAGGAGACAGGAGGACACAAACACGCAGAGGGAGAACGCTACTCATCACAGGTCACAAAGTGGCAGGGTCAACTGACTAGACACTAAAAGTTAGGAAATTGACAGTCGCTTTTTCCTTCTTTTTCCCTGCTGGTGTCAGGCGTTTTGTTATAATATAAAAAGCTAGCATATCATGGCTATGTCATCAATGGCTAGCTTGTGGCCTCCCAAAGTCTTGGAGATCTTACTGGTATCGTTCCACAGGACCAGTCCTTTCCCCAGCTCCAGCAGGTCCCAGATGGGGTAGATGCCAGGGTGGGTCAACCTAAGGCCCAGCTGGGGGCCTGGGTGGTAGCTAAATTGGTCAGTCTGGGCCACTGGGGTCACCTGCCTCAGGCAAGGGGGCAGAGCCTGCTCCCCTACATGCATGCCCTCAGGGTGGGTTCACCCTCACCTGTGGTGAGGAGTGGGAGCCACCTCTCTCACGTGCAGGGACCAGCTCTTTTGCTGTAGTGTCCAGTGAGAGGCAAGGCCAGTTTTCCCAGGGCCAGCAAAAGGCGGGGTTGGCTCAGCATGGCCCTCTGATTTCAACTCCCATGGTTCCTAAAGCCTCTTGAGGTGACATAGGCCACAGACATCACCGCAGACCTCCTGATGGTTTTCACCTGAGCAGAGGCAGCCTTTCTCTGTATCTCTCCCGGTAAATTTCTTATGTGAGGTTTGTTGTGTGGGATGACTTTATGGTATTCCTTGGCTCCCGACTACCAGGATACCTTTCCCCTCAGAGCTGCAACACTTCTGCTGCGGAAACCTCCCCCTTAAAGTTGTTAACACTTATGAAGAATAGACTCCCTGAGCTGTTATGTTAGCAGTATGTTAGCCATGCAGAAAGTGCCAAGATTGTTTTGTGACTTGTCACCTACGTTGGGTGTGCTTTCTGGTGATGTGGCTGTCTTTGAGTCATCTATATATGCCTATTAGTAACCCAAGTAAAAACCCTTGGGTTCACTAACTTGGGCATCCTGGAAATTGTTCCTTCGGTCTATTTTTGGGGGTTCCTCTATTTTGGGTGAGCCAACATGATGGCATAGTTTGCTTTCTCTTGCTGTGATATAAAAGTGACCCAAAACAGCTTGGTTAGGAAAAGGGTTATTTTATCTCATACTTTACAGTCCACTACTGAGAGAAACCAAGGCAGGAGCTCAGCTCAGTTCCTGGAGGAAGGAACTGAAGTAGAGACCATGGAAGACCGCTGCTTTCAGGAAAGCTCCAAGGTTGAGGGTCAGTTATCTTTCTTTACATAGCCTAGGCCCATCTGGCTAGGGACGGCACCACCCTCCAAGGTCTGAATCCCCTACGTCATTTAGTGATTAAGAAAATGTCCCACAGACATGCCCACAGGGCACTTTGGTGGAGGTGATTCCTCAGCTGACAGTTCAGCTTCCTAAGTGTGTCAAGTTGATAACCGTGATCAGCCATCACATCATGAGTGTCTGTGTCATTGTCCCTCCACCCTGCCCCCATCTCTCCAGGTAAACCATTTGCTAAATTGCCTTGAATAGGATTACTATAGAGGCAATGAAGACTGCAAAGAGAAATGAACGTGTCATAATGAATGGCCCTGGGGCGTGAGGCAGTTTTCTTTAGCACCGTTTACAGGAAGGTTACCACCTTCTAATTAAAAACAAACATTCTAGGGCTGGAGCGATGGATCAGTGGGTAAAGAGCTTTTCCTGAAAGCTTGACAACCTGAGTTTGCAGTCCAAGAACCCGTGTAAAAGCTGGACATGGTCGGGCACTTCTGTAACACCAGCATCCAGAAGCAAGATGGGAGATTCCAGAGGTACCCAGGCCAGCTATCCCAGCATGCACAGCAGGGAATGACAAGATGTTCTCTGCCTCAAACAAGGTGGAAGGTGAGCTCTCTCTCTTTCTCTGTCTCACACACATAGAAAACGCACGCATGCATGTGTGTGTGTGTGTGTGTGCATATGTGCGTGGGAGGTGGGGACAGAGAACAAATGCATGTTTCGGATCCCATTCAGATTCTCTGACATAGTCTTTGGGAAGGTGGGACACAGAAATCAGAGTGTAAACGAACCTGTTACCACCATGCATCTCTGTCTCTCTCCTCTTCTTGCCTCAGTTCCCCAAAGGCAGAGATAACAGTGTGATTTACCATGTCCATACTCCCCAACCCTAGCGGTAGGGCCACACACACGCTGAGTAGTGGCCCTATTGCTGAGCCATGCCCCTAGCCCTTGGCAAGTGCTCTAACACTCAACCAAGGTCTCAGCCCCTCACTGGGGACATTCTAGGCAGGGGCTCTACCACTGAGCCACACCCCAGCCCCTCACTGGGGGATTCTAGGCAAATATTCTACCACTGAGTCACACTCCAGATGGTGGTTATAACTACATTGGCATGACTTTTTTGAAGCAGTTTGCTTTCCCCACCATAGGGCTTTTGGGTCAACCTTAATTGTACATACTCAACTTATAACACCAAATTTTCAGTCTCAACAATGCATTTGTTTATTCCAATGAGGAGTAAACAGAGTGTCCAGGACAGCAGTTTAGGGTTGCTGGGCCACAGGTCTGAGTTCAGAGTTTGGCTTGGCCAGATGTGGTATTGCACACCTTTTATCCCAGCACTTGGAAGGCAGAGGCAGGGTAGATTTCTGTGAGTTCAAGGCCAGTCAAGTCTACATAGCAAATTAGCAAACTACAGTCCAGCCAGGGTCACACAAGGAGAATGTCTGAAAAGACAAGAAGAAGAAGGAGAAGGAGAAGGAGAAGGAGGAGAAAGAGAAGAAGAAGAAGAAGGAGGAGGAGGAG
>NC_022010.1:23661448-23665781 GCF_000317375.1 Microtus ochrogaster
GGAGGAGGAGGGAAGAGAAGAAGAAGAAGAAGAAGAAGAAGAAGAAGAAGAAGAAGAAGAAGAAGAAGAAGAAGAAGAAGAAGAAGAAGAAAGCGATAGTTTATTATGAAAAGAAAAGCGTTCTTAAGGCAGGGTGAGCCAGTGAGCTGATGGAAGAGCTTAGAAAGCATGCAGCGGTGTGGGGTTTAGCCTCCGCCCTTGCATTCCCATCGCTCTCTGCTGTTTGATGGAGCCCAGGTGAGGAAGGGGCTTCCAGGCTTCCTTCACAGACTGGCCTGTTCCAGTTCAGCCTCTAGTCTCCTGTCACAACTTGTGGCACTGAATTATAGCATTTGAACCCACACCAAGACCGTACCCTTGAATTTCGGGAGAGTTAGAACAGTGTGTTTGGGGGTGACGGACCTGTGCCATAACCTTGGCACTGCAGTCTTCAAACTGTGTGTCTCCAAGCAGCGACTTCCTAGTTTGGAGTTTGCATTTTGGCCTCTGTCAGATGGGCACAATTAGGAGGCAGGTTACTAGGTAGTCTGCGGGCAGCGTTGAGTGTCAAGGCTGCTAGAGACGAGATGTTCAACAGAAGAGCGTGTGTACCTCATTGCCCTTTCCCTAGGGTGTATGAAGGTTGTTCTCAGGTCAGAGCCTGGGCACCGCCAGCCACAACAAGCTGGGCTTGGCTCCTTGTCCTTAAGGCATCATTTAAAGAGACAAGGCAATGTGAAAAGCAGAGACTGGAGATGTGGGCAATGTGGCCACACTGGGAAAAGGAGCAAATGAACAGGTCCAGTGAACCCCAGGTCCATCAGGGTCCTGGCATGGGTTTAAACAGAGGGCAAGTGGTACACATACATGATCAGTTCTTGTGCCCATCCACTGCTGTTGGTTTAACGAATGTCAGAGCTGTGTGAAGTCTGTTCCTGGGGTACCAGTTGCCCCTGCGGTTGGTACCAGGCTTCACCCTTTCCTTCCCCTTAGCGTGAGATTCCTAAGGAAATGCCAGTGTTTTTTTTTTTTTTTTTGGGGGGGTTTTTTTTTACTGCTGAGATAAATGTATGGATGTGCCACACTTTCTTTTTTTTTTTTTGGGGGGGTCCATTGTTTCAATAGTCTCACGGCCAGAGGGAGGGACACACAAGCCACAGCATACAAGGGGAGGTCAGGACAGCTTGCAGGAGTGTGTTCTCTCCTTTCACCCCATCTGTCCCAGGGATTAAAATGAGGTCATCAGGTTTGGTGGCCTTTACCTGCCACCTCACTGGCGGGGAGGCTTATTGAGGTTCAGGGGGTCATTCCACTTGCCTTGATTCCCCGGGGGGGGTGGGGATGACTTTCGCATGACCTCAGCTTGTCGTTTCAATCTGATTAGAAAAACCGAAGAACGCTCCCAAGGCTCCAGAATCCAGAGGCGGCTGCCTCAAAGAAGTCTTTATCCTAAACCCACTGCTAATCTCTTTGGAAATTCCGCTTTAGCATTCCTCCCCCTTCGCGTGGGGAGGTGTAGCGGTTGTTCTGACAATAGACGTGCTAAGAGAGGCTTCTGTAAGTTCTGTTTCTCCAGCCCTGGTCCCTTTCTTTCAGGCTCCTGGGAGGTCTCTCATTGCTAGCCCAATGGGATGGTATGGAGCAGAGAAAAGAGAAACCTTTGAAGTGGAAGTCTCTTGCACTAATAGCATAATTACTCCAGGAAACCATTTACAAAGTAATTATGGGCTATTGTTAGCTTGCTCTAGCTTTCTCCCCCCTCCCCTTAAGCAATGAGGCTTAGCTCAGTGACTGTGGGAGGAGGGGGAAACCCTATAATATGCATTGCACTGAAAGAGGAGAGAGAGACAGAGAGAGAGAGAGAGAGAGAGAGAGAGAGAGAGAGAGAGAGAGAGAGAGAGAGAAGCTCTCCTTGCAAACTAATTGGTCTCCTTCTCTGTCCCCCTTTTACAATAGCAAAAATGAATTCAGACGTCTCCAAGCCCCATGGGCATCCACAATGTTCCCTGCCTGGTTCGGTATGTTTCTGGTATTAAAATGCACTTTCGACAAACGCTGGTTGTAGCCTTTGCCCAGATCCGCCTCCCCCGCCCCCCAACGAGGAGAAGGGGGCTTTAAAGGCTGTATGGTTAAAGTCATGAGAGCACAAGACTCTCCTGTTGGAAGGTTCTTGAACAGCTTTGTCCAGCTTTCCCAGCCCAAGCCTGACTTCCATCTTTCTATGCCCGCTCTCTGGAGATGCCCATGAGATACTGACTTTCCTCTGAGTCCTTGAGCCCCGAGGCTACCTAGCCCCGTTGCCTCCCTTCAGCGAGCTAATGGAAATACATATTACAATATTAACTTTTAAAATTCCATATTAGCACTCTGTTGGGATAAATGAGGTGTGTAGAAAAACCCGTAACACCGCATTAGCTTCTGTCTTTGGGTAGCACATCTGCTCCCTCCTGATGAAATCCTCAGAGCCATAAAGAAAGGGAAGGGCCAAGGAGAAGAGCACACTTCCTCTTGAGTCTGAGTTTCTGGCTGACATGGAAGAGTTGACAGTTGGCTGGAGGAGCTTCAAATCTATTTAAGGCCCCTTTGAACTAAAGTTTACAGAATAATAATAATAATAATAATAAAAAAGTCCGCACCCTTGTTAAACATTCTACAAGACTGTGTTTTTGCACCAACACTCCTGATTTAGCACCCCCCCCCCCCCCCCCAAATCTCACAGGAAACTGGAAATCCTTCATATGCCATGAATAGAGCCAGGGACAATGATCATGAATAATTACACTCCCAGGTTTCCCAAGCTTCTAGGAAGGGTTTGCCCTCTGTGAGCTTTGCCACTGAATTCTCATAGACCAGAGGCCAGGGCCGGAGGGATTTACCCAAGGTCCTTATCAACTCAACACAGCCTACATGACCTGACAGGAAAACCTCAGCTGAAGAATTACATGGACCAAACTGGCCTGTGGACACATCTGTGGGGGAGAGTGTACCAATTATTAATGGATGTAGAAGGGCCCAGCCCACTGTGGGCGGCACCATTCCCAGGGTAGATGGTCCAGGGCTGTATAAGTAAGCTAGCTAAGTTTGAGCCTGAGGGTGAGCAAGGCAGCCAGCACAGAGTTCCTCAATGGTCCCTGATTTAGGTTGCTGCCTTGATTTCCCTCAGTGATGGCAAACCAAAGAAGGCCTTTCTCTCCTCTGCTAATGTGTTTCCGGTCAGAATGTTTGCTCATAGCAATAGGAAGGAAACAAGGACAGACTATGTCTGGGGTTTCCCACGCAAACATTCAGGTCTATAGTCTGATGCCCTATGGCACTGGTTCTCAGCCTGTGTGTCACGACCCCACACAGGGGTCACATATCAGATATCCTGAATATCAGATATTTACTTCATGATTCATAGCAGTTGCAAAATTATAGTTATGAAGTATCGACGGAATGATTTTATGGTTGGGGGTCACCCCAACATGAGGAACTGTGCTTAAGGGTCCCAGCATTAGGAAGGTTGGGAACCACTGATCTATGGTGTTCATCTGTGGCGATGGTGAGCCCAGGGCTCTGGGTATGCTAGATAGGGAAGCCTGCAAGTTTTCAGGGAAGGTTCTATCTCAGGATAGACTCAGCTAACTAGTTGTTACAGGGGTGGGTTGTAGTCTGTGCACCCACCAAGTTAGGTTGCAGGTCACTAGTGTGTTGTAGACACCTTTAAGCCCAACTTAAGCATGTGCATGCCATAGTCAGGGCTCTCTAGAGGAACAGACCTGATGCAATGGATATCTGTATATTAAAATGGGATTTCTTAGAGCGGCTTACAGGCTGTGGTCTGGGTGGTTCAACAGTGTTGGTTCCGCTACAGAACAGCTGAGAATTCAGTAGTTGTTCAGTGATGGTGGTGGTCTCAGCAGTCCCAGTCTGGTACTAGAGGCCTGGAGTATTCCTGGAGAGATGCTGGTCTATGCTGGTATCCCAAGGAAGTTAGTTCTAATGCAGGTGAAGGAATGCCTCAGCCGCAGAATAGATGGACTTGCCAGCAAGAGTGAGGGGAAACAGGCAGAAAACAGTTTCCTTTTTATTCATTCATTTATTCATTCATCTATCTATCCGTCTGTCCGTCTGTCCGTCTGTCCGTCTGTCCATCCGTCCGTCCGTCCGTCCGTCCGTCCGTCCGTCCATCCGTCCATCCATCCATCCATCCCATCCATCTGTCCATTCTTCAATCCATCTATCATCTATCTATCTATCTATCTATCTATCTATCTATCTATCTATCTACCTACCTACCTACCTATCTATCATCTATCTATCTATCATCTATCTATCTATCTATCTATCTATCTATCTATCTATCTATCTATCT
>NC_022010.1:23665881-23668976 GCF_000317375.1 Microtus ochrogaster
CCTATCTATCATCTATCTATCTATCATCTATCTA
This sequence comes from Microtus ochrogaster, assembly GCF_000317375.1. Taxonomy (NCBI): domain Eukaryota; kingdom Metazoa; phylum Chordata; class Mammalia; order Rodentia; family Cricetidae; genus Microtus; species Microtus ochrogaster. The sequence goes on from NC_022010.1 coordinate 23,665,916, forward strand.
TCTATCTATCTATCTATCTATCTATCTATCTATCTATCTATCTATCTATCCATCTATCTATCTTTTTTATTTTTCCAGACAGGGTCTCACTATATAGCCCTAACTGTCTTAGGACTCAGTAAGTAAACCCGGCTGGCCTTGAACTCATGGAGATGTACCTGCTTCTTCCTCTGAGTCACTGGGACTAAAGGTGTGCACCACCATGCTTCGTGTGCATGTGGGTGTCAGAGGATCACTTGCGGTAATCTTTCTCTCCTTCCACCACATGCTATCTAGGGTTGAAGTCATGCCCTCAGGCTTAGCAGCAAGCGCCTTTACCCCCTGAGCCATCCCTCTGCCCTCCCCCCTCAGGAGTATTTCAGAAGGCTGACCTTGAGATTGTGCTGAATGTAGATGTGACTGGCTGGTAGATGTCAGCAGGGATGGGGCAATGGCTGGGAGCAGCTGCCTGCACACGAGCATCTCAGGGCTGAGCCTATAATCAGTGTCACACAGAGCCACCCTTCGCCTCTTGTCTGATCCCAGCATCCCTGGAGATGCTGAGGTCTGCATTGTGCTGCTGAGTGCTACAGCCACTTCACTGTGACGGAAAGATTAAGCCACCTATTGTACCGAGGGGCGAATCATCCTCTGAGGCTTTTGTGCGAGCAAATAGAATATATCTATCTGCATCCCAGGGAACCTAGGACACCTTGAAATAACCTGATGTCTTGAAGCGCAGTCAGTTGAAATCTTTAAGCTTCTGAGTTGGATGGCTTCCCTTACGATCACACGCTGTCAGTTATGAGAGTAGGATGTGTGTGTGTGTGTGTGTGTGTATACATAGGTGTGCACATGTTTGTGTACCTATGGGTACATGTGTGTGGGTGGTAGATGACAATTTCAATTATTTCTCACAAACTGGTCATCTTTTTCCCCCCTCTTCAATGATTTTATTTTATTTTTAAAATTAGTTCATACGTGTGTGGGTTTGTGTATGTAAGTTCAGGTATCCACAGGGGCCAGAACTGGTTAGCAGACCACTTGGAGCTGGAGTTAATGTAGGCAGCTGTGAGCGACTCGATGTGAGCACCAAGGACCGACCTGGGTCCTTTACAAGCCCAGCACGCACTCCCAGTGGTTGAGATGTCTCTCCAGCCTTCCATCTTTGTGTTTTGGGACAGGGTCTTTCACTGGTCTGGAGCTCTCCAAATAGGCTAGCCTGGCCAGCCAGCCAGCCAGCCCCAGGTCCTCCTGTCTCTGCCTCCCCAGTGCTGAGATTACAAGGATGCACATTCATTTTTTTAAATTTAATTCTTTATTGATTCTTTGGGCATTTCACTTCATGCATCCCAATCCCACTCACCTCCCAGTCCCTCCATATTCTCTCCCCACACCTGACGCATCCTCCCCAACCCCTCCAAATCTATTGACAAAATGAAGTAAAACAAAAAAACTAACTTTGCTCCTGCGTCGTTCCAACACCTCTTCATGCATCCTAGTGCTGTGGGTTCTGAGAGTCAAACTTAGGTCTTCATGCTTGCACAGCAAGCGTTTTGCCACCTAGCTCTCTCCCCAGCGCTGAGGGATATATATATATATATATATATCCATATATATATATATCCATATATATATATCCATATATATATATATCCATATATATATATATCCATATATATATATATCCATATATATATATATGGAGATTAACTTCCAGCAAGAAGCTTGAGAATAAGACTGCTGGCTCCTACCTGCACTCATATGGATACAAACACACACACACGCACGCATGCACGCACACATGCACACCCATTTCTTTCTTTCTTTCTTTCTTTCTTTCTTTCTTTCTTTCTTTCTTTCTTTCTTTCTTTCTTTCTTTCTTTTACACTTTTCTTTTCTATTCTGAGTGATCAAATACACCCTGACTTTCACTGGGTGTTTTGAGAAGTGTAAGGAGTGGCTGTTCAAATCGTAAGCCAAACTAGACATGCTTTTCTTTCTTCTTTTTTGTGGAGCACAGTTTTAATTGAAAGAGCAATCGGTGGGCAAGCTGCAGCACATGTTTCCTTGGGAGCAAACAAAGTGAGGCTGTCACTTAAAACACAATAGCATGCAGGATGTATTATCAGTGATGACATGGAAGCGCCTCACTGAACAGTGCAGTTTTGGGAAATGTATCTGCCTCCGTGAGCTGGCTAGCTTTCCAGTCCAGAACAGCTTTTCTGATGAGATGGCAGGGGCTATGAACAAACAGGATTATTTAGCATCATATAGTAAAGGCTGTAGATATTCAGATCTGTGTGAGAGATTCATGCGTTTTAAGACTTTAGACATTATTATCTAGTAACTTAGTGTGTGCATGTGTGTGTGTGAGTGTGTGTATATAAGTGTGCTGCATGTCTGTGAAAGCTAAAAGGACACCTTGTAGGGAAGTTGGTTTTCTCTTTTCCTTGTGTGAAACAGGGATTAGACACAGGTCATCGGGCTTGGTAGTAAGTGCCTTTACCTACACACTGAGTCATTTGGCTGCTTCCCTTGTTTTGTTTTTCCTTCTTGAGACAGGGTTTCACTATGTACCCTTGACTGATGTGGAACTCGCTCTGTAGACCAGGCTGTCTTTGAACTCCCAGAGATCTGCTTGCCTCTGCCTCCCAAGTGCTGGGATTAAAGACATGCATTACCATGCCCAGCCTGGTCCACATTTTAAGTATGTGTTCAGCTTTGTAGGTCATGCTAGTTAGACTTTGGGTACACTGTAGGGCACATAATTTTTTTTATTAATATGGGCATTTTAAAAGAATATGTCATCAATCTTTTGTGAATTTTTGTTTATAAGGATTATCATCAAAATGTATTTAGTTCCACTTTTCTGTCAAATCTGTGGGCAGTCTTGGGGAACAGTGTTAATGCTTCATTTTATAAGCTTGATGATCTTCAGTCTCTTTGGTGTGTATATGTCTCTTTTATAAGACAAGCTCTGCCCATTCCAGCAGGCAGGTGTTTGGGCTCTCTCTCTCTCTCTCTCTCTCTCTCTCTCTCTCTCTCGTTCTCTGAAAGGGCAGCAACTGCTCATAATCAC
>NC_022010.1:23669076-23676156 GCF_000317375.1 Microtus ochrogaster
GTTTTTTTAACTTTAACATAGTAAAATTGCTTATAATAAAATGCTTATCCAGCAAGAATTACAGTTACAATATGATATCCCACATCACCTGATTGTTGTGATTACTGACTTTTGTTTGGGCTCTCTCTCTCTCTCTCTCTCTCTCTCTCTCTCTCTCTCTCTCTCTCTCCTACCATCTTTCTCTCACCTGCCAAGGTCCCTCCTATCAAAACAGATGACACAACCTGTCAGAAAAAAAATACCAACAGGTTCTTCCCTAGGGCTGGTGGCATCCCCAGCCATAGATTTTGACCATTTTTTTTTCTTTTTTGTTTTTCACTGTTCTGCCTGCTTGTATGCTGCAATGCAAGCCAGGAGGTGGCACCAGAATGTATTATAGATGGTTGTGAGCCACTGTGTGGTTGCTGGGAATTGAACTCATGACCTTTGGCAGAACAGTCAGGGCTCTTAACCTCTAGGTCATCTCTCCAGCCCTCCAGGTTTTGACAATTTTTAAAGTAGCAGGCATGCATGAATCTTCTACTGTGGAATAGGCCTCAAGTTCAATGAAAGATCAGTTGGCTACCCTTCTACCTCTACACGTTGTCTAGGCATTATGGCATCATTGGGTACACCCCGCCTGACATGGCATTATTGCAGTAGGCAGTGTCCAGTGCTGGGCAAAGTCCCCCCCCCCCAGCAGCCTGCATAGCCCATTCCAGTGAAGGAGTAGTGTCTTCAGCAATAGATCCTTACTATCTAGGAGCAACCTATTTCTTTGTCATTCTTTTTCTTTTTATTTATTTTGAGAAAAGGTCTCACTGTGTATCCCTGCCTTGCCTGAAACTCATGGAGATCCACCTGCCTCATGATACACACCTGAGTGCTGGAATTACAGGTGTGTATCACCATGCCCTGTCCTGTTTCTTTGACCATAACATGCCGCCAGCTTCTGTTTATGTCTATACCTGACCCTAATAACCTCTTGTATATGCATTCCCAAATCTTTCCCATTATTGTCGATATTTTCAGCTGCTATTTCACTGAATATGTCTATGCCTATGTCTACACCCTTGTTCCGTCCTCCACTGTCCACAAAATGAGGGTGTTTGTTCACTGAATGGCTTTCCACAGATGTTTGAATACTTTCTTCATTTTTTGTAGTCTTCCATGTGCTGTGGTATTTCAAAAGATCTATCCATTCCCATATTCTTTCACTTTCTTCTTTAAACCGGTTTCAGCTTCCAGCCGTGTCACGAAACTGTTTCTTTTTGAAATCTCATCTTATCTCACTCAAACCCTACCTTGTCTTGCTTCTTCTTTACGTTCCTCTTCTTTCTGTTTCTGTTTTATTTTGTCATTGTATAGCCCTGGCTGTCCCATAATTCACTCAGTAGACCAGGCTGGCCTCAAACTCACAGAGGTCCTCCTGCCTCTGTCTCCCAAGTGCTGGGATTAAAGGCATGTGCCACCACCTCTGGCCTCCATTGTCTTTCTAATCAGTTAACCAATTACCATAATTTCTTAGAACATCCTGAACTTTTTCTTAAATGATCGTTTTCTAGGTTCCTAAAGAGGAATATATATGAGGGAATGTGACTCCTAGTATATTCCAGATCTGGCAGTGGCTCCTGGCAGTGACATTCTGAAAAGGTTTTCTGAAGCTATGGAGATTTCAGGTTATTTTTCTAAGTGGGATTCAGCCTTGTGAAGGATCTGAAACTTTCCAGTCGCTAGAGTTGCCAGCATCTACACCTTTGGGAGATTCTCTTTTGTGTCTTTTCTTGTGCTGTTGTCAGGTCTCTGAATCACACACACGACTTCATCCTCTCCATTGCTGAGTTCCATGGTAACCTACCTTAAAATGTAACAATAGACTTTTTACCATTTCTCTTCTGTTTGGAGGAGAATGTTTGTGCAGGGCATTTCCAGATGGCCATCTTGAGTGCCCTCTTGCTTTCACTTTTCTGTCTCTTTTTGTATACACATGTAAGCCTGGTGTCCGTGGAGGTGAGAATAGGGTGTTGGATACCCTGGAGCTGGAGTATGGGCAGCTATGAGCTATCATATGGGTGTTAGAATCGAATCTGGGTCTTAGTTTTAGAGGTTCAGTCCATTATGATCATGACAGAGAGAATGGCAGTGTACAGGCAGACATGATGCTGGAGGAATAGCTGGGAGTCCTACATCTTGACTCAGAGGCAACAGGAAATTCACTCAAAGCCTTTCCTTCTTATACAGCAGCCCACACACTGACTCTGAATTATGTCTTTCTCACTGGCCCAATAAATGGTAGAAACAGTTGCTAATCACTGGATTTATCATGTAGATATATTACGACCATTTGTTCTTGATGAGATTTATTGCAATAAAATTGATTTGCTCTAGTGTCCTTTTTTTAATAAGGCAAAGGAGACCATGTAACTCTTCAGTTTTATGTGCTTCCGTTAATGTGACACTTCAGCTAATGTAGGGCCGGTCGGTGTCTGAACTCTGCTCACACACAGAAACAAACAAATAAACAAAACCCCAAGCTGGTTGGTATTTTTCAGAAAATTCCTTAGCAAAGGGCAGTTTCCTAGGAGAGATGCTCAGTGTTGTGTGGCTATTTCATCCAAGTTAGAGCAAGGGGAGTGACTCACTAAGTCTCAGAATGTGAACCCAATTTGTTAGTCTCAGGAAGTTCCTGAAACTTTTTTTTTCTTTTTTTTTCGAGACAGGATTTCTCTGTGGCTTTGGAGCCTGTCCTGGAACTAGCTCTGTAGACCAGGCTGGTCTCGAACTCACAGAGATCCGCCTGCCTCTGCCTCCCGAGTGCTGGGATTAAAGGCGTGCGCCACCACCTCCCGGCCCATGTTCCTGAAACTTACAAGACTCAGAAAGCTATACTAGCAGTGAACAATTTCTGGGGAGAGGAGACTCTGGGTAAGCTCCCTACAAATCAGTGAATTCCAGGATTGTCACCCCTTACCTGTCCTCTGTATGTGAGCCCAATAAACTCATTGATTTTCCAAGTTGGATTTTGGTGGCACTGTTTGTTCTATTGCTGGTGTCCCAATTATGGGGGCATAGATACTTGTTGACATCTGCACCCCAGAAAAAGCCACACAGTACCCAAGAAAGCCACAGAGTCAGGGTTTCTTAAGGGCATTTTTAGTTTTAGCTTTTCCTTAGCTGTTATTTCCCCAGGAGACTCAGCTCAGAGCCCTTAAACATGTGAGCCAGTATGTGCACCTGTGTCTGTTGGGTAACTCCCTGAAAGTCTCTGAGGAGGTCCTAGGATTTGGCAAAGCGTAGTTTGAAAGCCGTTGGTGATGATGCAGGTTTGCGGGCTGAGCCTGGCTCAAGAGATTCTCAGCCTTCCTCTTTTCTGTGATGCTGATGTCTTTATGGTAGTTACTATTGGTTGCTGTGACAAGCGTCATGACCAAAAGCAACTTGGTGTAGGAAAGAGTTTATTTCAGTTTATAGATTATAATCTGTTATCAGGGGAAGTCAGGGCAGGAGCTCAAGACAGGAACCTTGCAGCAGGAACCGAAGCAAAGACTGTAGAGGAATGCTTGCCTCCTGGTTTGCCTCCCCTGGCTTGCTTAGCTACACTTCTTAGACATCCCAGACCCACCTTCTTAGGGATGGCACTACCCACAGTTGTCTGGGGTCCCCTACATTAGTTAGCAATTAAGAAATGCCCTGTCGATATGGCCACAGACCAATTTGATGGAGGCAACCATCAATTGTGTTTTCTTCTTCCTAGGTGAGTCTAGGTTTATGTCAAGCTGGCAAAAAGCAAGCAACACAGATACCTTTCTCATCTCTGTGACCAATCTAAGGGAGAAAGGGTTTCTTTTGGTCCAGAGTTTGAAGGGTTAAGGTCTATAATGGCCAAGGAGACATGGCTCTCAGCTGGAGCAGCAGGCTTGTGGAGCTGCTGGCTCATATCCGAGCAAGATGTCGGTGGATCAGGAAGCAGAGGGTAGGGAGGGAATGGAAGCAAGCTATAAACCTCAAGGTGTTTATATCTGCACGTGGGTATCTGTGTATGCATAGTTAAATGTAGATTCTACATATGAGAGAAATTGTGTGGACACTGGTGGATACTTCTTTCTCTCCTCTTTTTCTTTTTGTGATCCGATGGGTTTCACTGAGGTTGTTTGCAGGAATATGGGGAAAGGCTTACTTATAGAACTATGGAGAGCTTACCAGTGGTTACGCTAGTGAAGGAAATATTTATTCTCCCCTAAGAAACTGTTCGCTGCTTATACATCTCCAGGAGAGACCGGAGCCTAGTGAATCTCCCCAGCATCCACGATGGAAGGATGGCAGGCCAAATCTTGTGTAGGTCTTATGCAGGCAATCATCATGACTGATCGTCAAAGAGTAATGGCCATGTTTCATACATTTGTTCCATATAAACACCCTTCCCTTTCCTTTGTCACTTACATTTCTTCTGCCCCCAACTACTGAAATGTCCCCTGAGCCTTGAAGGAAGTTATATAGACGTCCCATTTAAAAGAGCTTTATTTTGATGCGCGAGCGTGTGTGTGGTGTGTCTGTGTACATGCTTGTGTACTTGTGTATGCCAGTGCCCGTGGAGGCCAGGAGAAGACATCCGCTTCCTTTGTAGCTAGAGTCACATGCAATTATAAGCTGCCTGACATGGGTGCTGGGGACTGAACTCTGGTCCTCAGCAAGTGCTCCTAACCACCGAGCCCAGCCCCTTACACGTCTCATTTTGAACCAAGCCTTCAACAGTCACATATTCTCAGCAATTTGGCCAGTTTAAGTATCTGCAGGAATTGCTGCTTACACAAAAAAGAAGTGCATATTGCCGGAGCTGACAGCAGTGTTGGTGGCCATTTCTTAAAGTCCCCTAGAAGACTCTCCTGTGTGTGTTGGGCTGAGAATGACCAAGTGCATCACTGACATGATGTTAACTGGAAGGGAATCCCTGCTTATGACGATTATTAACTGTGTCTGTCAACCCTGAGGTCTCTACTCTTGGGTATTCTTTTTGTTTATGGAGTTAGGTTAGAGGGTGTTTAAGGGTCCCTTGAGGTCTCACACCCTGCATATCTGTGTGTAGAATAGATCCTGTGAACCAGAGGGAATGTCTAGTGGTGACACCTGTTGTCACTTCATTACCGGTGGGAAAAAGGCTCTTCAAAAGCCTTTGCAATGGCTGTCATCACCCAGGGGAGGTACACTCCCATGTCAGTCAACTTTCCATGCTTCTAAGGCCAGCAGGGTGATAAATGTGCCGGCTTTGAACCATCTGAGGTGAGTGTTCCTGGCTGTCAGCAGCAGAGCGTATTAACCGTCAGATTCATGGTGACCCCCAGCCCCTGTCAGTCTCAACAGCTCCTTACCCGTCTGGGAGATTGACAGCCCTGTCTTGTCAGTTTGTCAAATCAGATGACATTCTCTACAGAGTTGCCTCTGCACGGACAAGGGAGCTGTCACGGATACCTTGTCGAAGCAAGCAAGCCGCTGGCAAGTCACTGCAGTTCTGTGTAAAGAGAACGGCGCAGGTAGCTACGCGACAGCATTATTAATGTAAGAACATTTGCAAATTAGAGCTTGTCGCTTCCTTAGAGGAACTCAACCATCATGAAATCCTAACCGCTGAGACACAAAGCGGAAGTCTGCATTGGGAGTGATGGTTGCAATTTCGCAGCCTCCGTTTTTGTTTTTAAGGTTTATTTTATTCTTATTTGTGTGCATGTGTGCTCATGCATGCGCACACATGCACACACACACACACAACACACACACACACACACACACACACACACACACGCACACACACGTGTATGAGTAGGTACCCGTGGTGGCCAGAAGAAGGTGCCACATCTCTTAGGACTGGAGTTAGAGGCGATTATTTGCTACCCACATGTGGATGCTGGGAATTAAACTCTGGTCCTCTGCAAGAGCAACAAACCTTCTTAACCACTGAGTGTCCTCTCCAGCCCTGCAGCGCTCAACTTCAGCGGAGGTAACCTCTTTAAAAGCAGTGTGCACTGGAATTCACGAGAAGGCTCTTGCTGATTGTTGGTAGGCACCAAGTTGAGAAAAGAATGTGAGCCCTCTGTTAGCTCCAATGAAGCTGATACATTTCTCTTCTAGGCATGCACGTAAAGCGCTCAGTGTTTACGTAATTTCTCTTGGGCTGAACATTTCATCATAGGCACAGATCAGAAGTGTGTCTAGGGGCAGGACTTCCTCCTCCAGGAACAGGATATACCTTATCAAATTGTGTTTTAATTATTTTTATTTTGTAGGGGCCTAGAGAGATGGCTCAATGGTTAAGAGCACTGGCTGTTCTTCTAGAGGACCAGATTCAGTATCCAGTGCCCACTTGGTAGCCCACAGCTGTCAGTGATTTCCGTCCTAGGGGGCCGAGTGCCCTCTTCTGTGCTCAATAGCACTGCATGCACATGCAACCATAACACCTAAACATATAAAAATAAAAACAAAACCATGATGTTCTGGGGCTGGAGAGATGGCCCAGTAATTAGAAGAGACTGACGCTGTTGCAGAGGACCAGAGTCCAGTGGCCAGTGACTCACAATTCCTATAAACCTCAATTATAGGGGAGTCAATGCCCTCTTCTCGCCTCTATGGGAGCGCGCTCTCTCTCTGTGTCTCATGCATGAATGCATGCCCCCAAACACATGCACACCCCCAGAATGTGTATATACCTGCATATGAATGTACACACATACCCATACCCTGATATCTTTTTTAAAATTGATTTTATTGAGCAATGCATTTTTCTCTGCTCCCCTCCGCTCCTCTACTTCCCCTTTCTACCCTCTCCCATGGTCCCCATGCTCCCAATTTACTCAGGAGATCTTGTCCTTTTCTACTTCCCACGTAGATTAGATCCATGTATGTCTCTCTTAGTGTCCTCACTGTTGTCTAGGTTCTCTGGGATTGCCGCATGCTGAAATCTTAAAAATTTGTTTATGAAGCCGGGCGGTGGTGGCGCACGCCTTTAATCCCAGCACTTGGGAGGCAGAGGCAGGCAGATCTCTGTGAGTTTGAGACCAGCCTGGTCTCCAAGAGCTAGTTCCAGGACAGGCTCCAAAACCACAGAGAAAC
>NC_022010.1:23676256-23677494 GCF_000317375.1 Microtus ochrogaster
GGTCTCCAAGAGCTAGTTCCAGGACAGGCTCCAAAACCACAGAGAAACCCTGTCTCGAAAAACCAAAAAAAAAAAAAAGTTTATGTATTTTCAGAAATACAGATTGCTACATGCAATATATAATTTATATGGCCCGACTACTCTATGTTCTTGCAGAAGGACATTGAGATCCTCTTCTGGCAGTTCCTTCTGGAGTGGTAATACAGTTGCTCTTATACCCTCAACTGGAGAATGTTGTTTCTGTTGGACAAGGTTATCCTCTTTGATGAAGCACTCAGCTTTAGGGATGATGTTCATGTAGTGGGAAAGGAGGAGCTATAACCATCTTGTCAGAAATGAAGATATTCTAAGAAGAGATGCTTGTTCCCCTCCTTTCACTGTGTGACTACTGAGACAATAGACTCTAAGAAGCTGGATTTTATACAGGAATATTAAGCTGGAAAAGGGAATAACTGAAGTCTGGTTCAAGTCAGAGAGGGAATGTTTTTCTTGGGAAGAGATTCCACACAGTTCTGATTGCTTCTCAGATCACTTGCATTGTAGCTCAGATAATGGTGGCTTAGGGATGGGTAGGACCACACCTTGACCGGGGTTGCCCAGCTATGAATACCTCTTGCCCTCTATTTAAACTTCAGCCTCATGTCATGACCCCAAAGATAGCCTTGAAGCATCACTTGGACTCCTGTATTTGGTCTTCTTCTTAATGTCTTGAAAGTTGACCTGTTGAGTAAGAGCAATAGCCTAGCTCGTTAGGGCCACCAGAGCACAGGCTTTGATGCCAAAACTACGGTAATAGGGACATCCACTTAGCCAGCAAATCAGCTGAGTTTACCCTGGCCATCAGTGGAGTGACAGATGTCACAGCTAGAGGAAGATTACAGCCTCTAACTGCACTTCAAATGCTTTAACAGGTGAGGTGAGTTCCTCCTTTGCCAAGGTTTATGTGTGCACCATGTATGCTGTCTGTCAAGGGTACTTACCAGTCTCAATCAAATAATCCCAGGCTCTGCTTGTCCAATAGCCTGAACCAGTCATCTGGCTCTACTTCTTCTGCGTCAGCAACATAGAGATGTCTAGTAAGTTTCATTTATTTCTTTTTTTTTAATTTATTTATTTATTAAAGATCTCTGTCTCTTCCCCGCCACCGCCTCCCATTTCCCTCCCCCTCCCCCAATAAAGTCCCCCTCCCTCCTCAGCCCGAAGAGCAATCAGGGTTCCCTGCCCTGTGGGAAGTCCAA
>NC_022010.1:23677604-23700402 GCF_000317375.1 Microtus ochrogaster
GTTTTTCGAGACAGGGTTTCTCTGTGGTTTTGGAGCCTGTCCTGGAACTAGCTCTTGTAGACCAGGCTGGTCTCGAACTCACAGAGATCCGCCTACCTCTGCCTCCTAAGTGCTGGGATTAAAGGCGTGCGCCACCACCGCCCGGCTATTACGTACTTTCTTGGGGAGTCTGTTACTCCCTCCAAGATTCTGGCGGGGCAACCAGGATGGCTATTCTTTGAAGACCCGTGGTCTCTAAATGCTTCCCCACATATGCACTGTATCAGCTAGCATTGTGTTGCTGTGCCCAAGAAGAGCAACTCAAGAGAGGAAAGATTTATTTTGGTTCGTGGATTTGAAAATTTCAGTCCATGATTGTTGGGCTCCGTTGCTTTGGGTCTGAGGCAAGGAAGAATACCATGGTGGTAGAGGGTATTGTTTACCTCGTGGTGGCCGGGAAGCAGAGGTAGAGAAAGAAAGGTATTGGGGACAATAAGTACCCTTATGGCACACGCCCCGGTGACCTATTTCTTTCAGACACATCACCTTTTAATAGTCTGTGAGTGCACTATGCATCAGTGGATTAGCTCATTGTTGTGCAACTTTCTGGAGAGATGTAGACAAATATAGGGCACCAAGGAGAGATCAAACAAATGACTCCACCCAAGTCTAGCTCAGTGAAACAGTGAGCTTATTAGTGTTACTTACAGAAGTATAGGTGAGGGGTTATTTACAGGAACATGAATGGCTGAAAGGCAGTTCCATCACCAAAAGCCCACCTCAACATGGGCATGAAAAAGCCCACCTCAACATGGGCATGAAAAAGCCCACCTCAACATGGGCATGAAAAAGCCCACCTCAACATGGGCATGAAACTTGCATCCCCAGAGCTCCATGAATGACTTACAGGCAGCTCCACTGGATAGAGTCTCCCTCCCCTCCCAGTTGTTACTTCTTATACAACCTTGGGGAGGGGCTTTATGAATCCTGTAAGCTTCTGGAACTTCCTCCTGGGCCTTGTGAGTTTATTTATTTCCTGGGTCTTGTTTTTTTTTTTTTTTTTTTCACTTCCAAAGTCTTGAGAACCCACCTCTTAGGAGGGAACCTTTTAGTCTGGAGGGAACAACTTCATAACATCTGTTGATGAGTCAGCCCCTCATGTTCCAGTCACACCTCTAAGCTCAGCAGCTTGCCTGAAAGATGTAAGCCTTGGGGCACAAATTCTGATTTAAACTATAACAGCTATGTTTCTCAGATGCCCTGATGTAAAAATGACTGATATATGACTGAGTGCTTTCTTGTCAGAGGCCGCTGTCTCTCTGATGGTTAGTGTTGACAGCCAACTGCACAGGGTCTAGGATTACCTGGGAGACAGGCCTCTAGGCATGCCTGTGGAAGATTATCTTGATTATGTTCATTGAGGAAAACCCAGCCATTGAGGACTGTGTCACAGGAGTGTCTGCGCTGTGCTCCAGCTGCCCACGTGTCTTGATTCTTTTCAAAGGTGAACAGAATTGAAGGACTGGGGACAAAGACAGGGAAGACTCAGAAGAGGGGCAAACTGGCATTTATTGAAGCAGAAAGCACCCTGTTGGGAAGTGTGGCATCTCTAAAGCTGGAAGGCCACCGAATGGTCTCTGAGTTGGTCCTCCGATAAGGCCGCCAGACCGTTGTTTCCTTTGATCTTCTTTTCCACATTTTGTTTCCTCACACAGGACAGAAAATGCACAACAAAAGAGGGAACTGCTTGATTAGAATAGTCAGAAAAATATTCTGTTAAAAAAAATGGCTTTTACTTGATATATGGTCCTGGTTGGTGGAAGTTTTGTTTGATAAGCTCACTCCAGATATTGCATGGGAAAGTCATCTCCTTCCCAAGGCCGTGGGTGGGGAGGATGGTGTTTCTTTTGTATGAGAATATTCTTTCTCTCCCTATGACTCCAACCCTGACTGCTTCCCGTTTACTAACTCCTGACTGATGGCTCCATCCCCTGCTTGGGACCCTGGACTGATAGATGGAGAGAGCCAAGATGGTGGATGTCCTACCTGTTTCAAGCTCTTGCTTGCCCTGGCTTCTGCCACCAGGACAGAATGCACAAGCATGAACCGTGAGCTAAAATCATCAGCCCTTTCCCCTTCCGTTGCTTTGTCAGAGCATCTTATCCAGCACCAGGAAAAGTAAGACAGGACCTGAGGGAGAAACCAAGAGATTGGTAGTGTTACTGACCCAGAGTCCTAAGCTCAAGGGGCAGCAGTGCCAACCCCAAAGTCATTGGCCATCAGACTTCTGCTAAAGGAGGAATGAATCACCTATTTCAGCTTAGGTTTCTGCACGTTGCTTCCTTGAATACAAACCACACATTTCAAGACTGCCAGGAGGATGTAAGACAATAGAGATGACCCATACAGACCTGGTACCTGGTCTTCTGGGTCGTTTTATGTCAACTTGACACAAGCAAAGTCATCTGAGAGGAAGAAATCTCAGTTGAGGAAATGCTTCCATAAGATAAGGTTGTAGGCAAACGTGTAGGGCATTTTCTTGTTTAATGATTGATGGGGGAGAACCCAGCCTGTTGTGGGTGGTACCATCCTTGGGTTCGTGGTCCTGGGTTCTATAGGAAAACAGACTGAGGAAGCCATGGCGAGCAAGCCAGCAAGCAGCACTCTTTCATGGCCTTTGCTTCAGTTCTTGCCTCTAGGCTTCTGTCCTGTTTAGTTGCTGTCCTGATTTCCTCCAGTGATGGACTACAAGGAGGAAATAGATCTAGAATAAACTCTTTCCTTCCCATTTTGCTTTTGGTCATGGTGTTTCATCTAGCAATAGTAGCCCTGGCTAAGACACCTAGCTAAGGCTAACTGACCAGGAGCACTGCTCCCTATTCTCACAGAGAATCTTAGCTTTCTGATGTTTCTAGAAGTTACTTCCTGTTTTCCAAGAAGACTCGAGCATCTCAGTGCTGGCAGCAGTCTGGCTTTTTCCTCTGTGCATCACGTGACCTTTGCCATCTTGAGCAGAAAGTACTGTGTTGACCTCCGGAATGCTTGACTGACTCTGTAGTCATGGCAACAAAAGAAGCAAAACAAAAACAAAAACAAAAGGAGTGGGGGGGGCAAGGATCCTTTCTGGAATTTCAGCCATTTCTTGATCTGCCAGGTCTTAGGAGGTGTTGGAATATTTGGGTGAGGCTTAGAGTGAAGGTGGAACCCCGAGAAGCTCCTGTGAGGTCATCACCCATGTTAGGATGTCATTGTCCTTGGTGATACTGCTGCCTTTGACTCTGTGATCCTCTGAGAGATCCTTCACCCACGCACCTGTGAGGAACCCCAATGAGCTCATTGGTTCATCCAGCTGAACTTGGATGGGATCTTTTCCCTCGTCTGCGTGTCCTATCTAGAATAAATAGTTCTTCACACGTCCCCAGGGGAAAGTCACACAGCAAGGCCATTTCCAAATGTCCTCACGGTGGAATGGTTATTTTTCTTCCTTAACTAGTAGCAGGTGTTTGGCTCTGTCCATTAAAAGCCATTTTGTGTTCCCCTGACAAACGAGTTTTTTATTTAGTGGTGTAGGATCGATAATGCGGTACCTCATGCGAACTATTAAAATGGAAAATGTCTGCGGGGCTGACAATTGTAGCATTGATATGTACTGAGTAATAAATTACGCCAAACAAAATGGGGCATGCCTGCGTGTGTGTGTGTGTGTGTGTGTGTGTGTGTGTGTGTGTGTGGTGGGGTCATGTCTGGTTTTGTTATAAACAGCAGCCGGAGTTCCTGGGGCATTTGGGAAGGCAGTTGATGGAACCTGGGCATCGTTCCATTTGGAGTGGGGATGTGGTTGCTCTACTGCCTCCACTCTTTCCTGTTAGCTGATACTGATTTGGATTAAGCTCATCTTCCCTGCTTCGCAGGTTCTGATGGAGAAGTTTCTCTTCCAGCTGTAGGATCTGTCCCTTAATGAGGCTGACCATCTTCCTCTCTCATGTTTGGTGGCCATCACTTCTGAGTATTGCATAGCAAGGAATCCTGGGATTTCAGCTTGTTAGTTCTTAAAAAAGGAGTTCTTTTCTTTGTGTTCATGTGCTTATAAGAATGTGCGTTTGTAAAAATATGGTTGTATGAGTATGTCTGTATGCACACATGCATGCAGATGCCTGTAGAAGCCAGAAGGAGGTGTTCTACAGTATGGAGACCTTTGGTGGA
Source organism: Microtus ochrogaster (assembly GCF_000317375.1). NCBI lineage: Eukaryota > Metazoa > Chordata > Mammalia > Rodentia > Cricetidae > Microtus > Microtus ochrogaster. The sequence continues at coordinate 23,681,787 of NC_022010.1, forward strand.
AGGCTTTTGGTGGAGAAATCCTGTCTCCAAAGAGTAAACAAACAAACAAACAAATAGATAGAAGTAAATGTTTCCTGACGAAAGACATAAACATGTGCACACACATATGCATACACATTAACATGTATATGTAGATGCTCATACACGAAACATAAAAAGATTTATTTATGCGTATGAGTGCTTTGCTCAAATGTATGTCTGTGCTCCATGTGTGTGCCTAGTGCCCACGAAGGACAGAAGAAGGCACTGGATCCTCTGTACCTGGAGTTATGGGCTGTTGTGAGCTGCTAACTTAGATGCTGGGAGTCAGACCTGGGTCCTCTGTAAAAATAAGAAGTGCTCTCCACTACTGAACCATCTCTCTAGTCTTGTAGCACACAAACTTGCTCTTATAAGGCCCTACATTGAGCAGTGGCTTAGTCAATAGCAATGCATAGTTGTATAAGTGAGTGTTAACCCAGAAGATATGGCTTAGACGAAAGAATACTGCCTGCTAATGGATGAAGAGAACGAGAAGAAGGAAGAAGGAGGTTACAAAGCAATGATGACCATTGCAGATACAGTTTTTTTTCTACAGTTGCTAAGGACCTGCTTGATAGAGTGACTGTGTGTTGTCAGAGGGTGTAGATGTTGGTGAAGCCTGGTACCAAAATGTTCTCCATTTCCTGCCTGCTGCTATTTCTGCGTGTCCACTCTTAGCATATATGCAATGCTCTCACTCAAAAGAGTGTCTGTCTGCACACGTGTGTGTATGTATATGTGTGTGGACATGTGTGAGGTTACCTGAGGAGGCCAGAAGATGGATTCCCTGTAGCTGGATGGGCTGTGAGCTTCTAGTTGTAGGTGCAGGGAACCAAACTCATTTCTTAAGCAAGAGTAACAAGTGCTCTTAGACACTGAACCCATTTCCCCAGCCTCGTTACCTGGCTTCTTAGGAAAGATTTTGTTCTGAGATGAATCGTCTATGTTTCTGTAAGTAATCCCCGACCCATGCTCATTGTAAGGAACTTCAATAAACTCGTTGGTTAACCAGGCTAGACCAGGACAGGACCTTACTTTGACCTGCTTGTGTCCTCTGTATCTGGGATCAGTAGATGTTTCTTAACATCTCCCTGAGAAAGTCTCACACCAGCATCTTGGATAGGAAATGCACCCTCTAGATTCACTCCAGTCCCCGGGAGACTGCCTAAGGTTAGATGATGCTTACCTCTGTAGTCTTAGCTGACATCTTTTTTTGATATAGGCTTTTAGGGGAAAATATTTATTTTTACAGAACTTTGCATTAGATCAGTGATAAGCAGAGTCTTACACAGGTTTGTGATAATTGATGACCTAGCCCACATTTAGTGGAATGCAATTTGAAGGATTTTAAAAGAACAATGGTTTATTGTCTGCCTGTGCGTGTGTGTGGGCACATGTATGTCATGGCATGCCCGTGGGAGTCAGAGGACAACTTGGGGAAGTTGTTTCCTTCCCTCTTCCCTGTGAGACCTGAGGATCTAACTCAGGTGCTCAGTCTTGGCAGCAAGCACCTTTACTTCTTGAGCTATAGGGATAGTACAACAACAACAACAACAACAACAACAACAACAATAATAATAATAATAAAAATAAAAAATCACCTTTCCTTCTGGAGCTATAGGGATAGTACAATAATAATGATAACAACAACAGCAATAAATGACAATAATAAGCATGTGTATGAGGGAATAAATGTGGATGTGCATTTGCCATGATGTGTACTGGAGATCAGAAGATGATCTCAGGCACTGGTGTTGCCTTCCACTTTGTTTGAAGCAGTCTCTTTACTGTTAGCTGTTCTGTACACCAGGCTAGTTGGCCCGTGAGCTTCTGGGGATTTTGTCTCCACCTCCCACCTCAAAGCAGGAGTGCTGGTGTTAGCGACATGTGCACCACTGTGTCTGGCTTTATGTGGGTTCAACTCCTCACGCTTCCTCCACAAGCACTTTACCCATTTAGACATCACTCCAGGCCACGAGTGGAAGAATATGAATGATGCCCAACATCACAGGGCGGAGTGGCTCACATCTGTTATCCTATTACTTGAAAGGCAGAGGCAGGAGGATTGTTACAAACCTGAGAGCAGCATGGGCTACAAAGTGATACCCTGACTCAAAAACAACAACAAAACAAAGCAACAATGACAAAACAAAATCTAAACTAGGGAAAAAGGTGATTTGGTACCCATGGGGATAATTGCATTGAGGTGCCACCATCACCCCACATTCATCACTGCCAGCTTCCATTGATTGCTGTTCCACCTTCTGCCCCTTCCAACCTCCACTCCACTGGCAAAAACCAGAGACTCTCCTGCAGAGTTGGGCTTAATGTCTCCTATTCATTCCCTAAGTGTTGGAAAGGATAATTGGGAGGTAATTGCATTACTACACAGTTTGTAGTTAACCTTCTATTTTGGCTCTTAATGCGCGTATCTTTGCTCCAGGAGTACATTAAGGGTAATTATAGGCAGTTCCCTGCCAGATCCAGGGAAGGCCTTTGCAATGAGTACAACAGCCCACCAGGAAGGAAGTCTTAGCAGAGCTGAGCTTGAATAGGATCCCAAAAGGCAAATGATTGAAGGTCAACTTGACATGAAATTTGGCTAAGTAGAACTGGAGATAGGAGTGAGATAAAAATTCTGTCTTTTTCGTTTCTTAAAAATTTAAATTCTCTCTCTCTCTCTTCCTCTCTCCCTCCCTCTCCCTCCCGCTCCCCCCTCCCCTCTCTCTCCTCTGTGTGCATGTGAGTATGGTGCCCAAGAAAGCCAGAAGAGGATGTTGCATCCTCTGAGTCTTGAGTTTTAGGTGGTTGTGAGCTACTCAAAGTGGATTCTAGGAGGCAAACTTGGATATTTTAGAAGATCAAATGCTGTTAACTACAGAGCCATCTCTCCAGTCCCTCATCTCCTCCCCTCTTATATTTGAGATGGAGTCTCTTATAGTCTGGCTTCCAACTCACTAGGTAGCCAAAGATGAACTCCCATTCCTCTTGCCTCTATTTCCTGAGTTTTAGATATGTGCTACCAGTAGAGCATTTGCTAGAATCCCCCAGTAAGGTGCTAGGGGCTTGGCTCAGAGATAGAGCAGTTGCTTAGAACCCCCTCCCATTGGGGGTTCTGAGGATTTAACTCAGTGGTGGAGCACTTGTAAGAACAGCCTATGAGGGACTTTGGGTATGCATTGCTCAGTGGTAGATTACTTGCCTAGCAAGTGCAAGGCCCTGGGCGCTCTATCTAAAACCACACACACACACACACACACACACACACACACACACACACACACTACTCAGTTATCAATATTGCTGAAACAGTGAATATTTTCTAGACACTTTCTTGTTACTCTTTCCAATATGTTCAATAATAATTTTCTTGAGGGCCAGAGGCAAATGAAGAATGGATTTCTCCATTGATCATGTGCTGTGGGACAGTTGTCTTTTGTCCTGTCACTTGTATTATTTTTTAATAAAATGCTGATTGGCCGGTAGCCAGGCAGGAAGTATAGGTGAGATGACCAGGTAGGAAGTAGAAGTAGGACAACAAGAACAGGAGAATTCTGGGAAGAGGAAATATCAGTCTACAGTCATCACCCAGACACAGAGGAAGCCAGACACAGAGGAAGCAAGATGAGAATGCCTCCCTAATGAAAGGTACTCAGCTACATGGCTAATATAGGCAAGAACTATGGACTAATATAACAGTTATAAGAAGCCTGAGCTAATAGGCCAGCCAGTTTATAATTAATGTAGACCTCTGTGTGTTTCTCTAGGACTGAATGATTGCAGGACCAGGCAGGACAGAAACCTTGGTCAACAACCATCAGTGATTCATTTCCATTGCCTTCCATCTCCCATTGTAATTCAAGCTGAGAGGACATTTCATTTCTCCCTGACCAACAACTTGGTAAGCAAGGTGGAGGGTCAGTTCCTAACTGGGATTCACCCCTACCTGAGATAGGATCTCACTATCGTAGTAAGCATTTTTGTTGGACTATATTTGATTGCCAGCCCCCAAATACTGGCCCAGAGACTTATTATTAATTACGAAAGCTTTGCCTTTAGGCTAGGTTGGTTTCCAACTAGCTCCTATAACTTAGTTAACCCATACTTTTTAATCTGCGTTCTGTCACATGGTTTAGTTACCTCTCCTCAGTATAGCAACACCCCAACTCTGTTGGTGAAATCCTAGATTCCTCCTTCTCTTCCTCTCTCTCCCCAGAAATCCAGCCATCCCCTCCTGCCTACCTATTGACCAGACAACACTTTATCAAACCAATCACAAGGTTCTTGGCAAAGACATATCTTCACAGTGTACAAAAGGATTATCCACAACATACTATGTAGCCCAGGCTGGCCTTGAACTGGAATCTTACCACCTCACCACCCTGAATGCTGGGATTGCAGGTGTGGGCCAGCCCAATCATCCATGTCTTTTAAATATCCTTTTTAATTAATTCTTTGAGAATAAATGTATTTTGATCATTTTTACATCCTCTCCCTTGTTTTACAACTCCTCCCAGATCTGCCTCTACTTTCTTACCTACTTAACCCCATATTCTCTTGTTTTGTTTCTAAAACTCACTGAGTTCGATTTTTGCTGCCCAAATATTCTTGGACATGGGGCCAGCCTCTGGAGTGTGGCTGATCACACCCTTAAAAGGACTCCCTCTCTTAGGGGCTATCAATTGCCAATAGATTCTCATTAGGGGTGAAACTTTATACGCACCTGCCCTCCGCATGAGTTTTTGTCTGCCTTGAGATTACACAGGTCTTGTGCACACACTCACAGCCACTGTGAGTTCGTACGTGCAACTGCCCTGTTGTTCCTAGGAAGCACAGCTTCAGGGTGTCATTCACTACCTCTGGTTCTTACAGGCTTTCTGCCCCCTTTTCGGTGACAACGATCCCTGAACCTGGGGAGGAGGATATGATGTAAATGCACTGTGGTAGTCTGATGTAATGGGTCCCCACAAACTCACAGGGGGTCTCACTGGGGAAACAAAAAGCTCTTAAGGGTAGGCCCCATGCCCAGCAGTAGAGGGTCAACATGAAATGAACTCGGTGGCATCTCTGGAGTTTCTTTGTCTTATAATGTTGGGTCAGAGCATTTTATTTTGATTTTTTTCTTCTTCTTGAAGGTCCTTTGTGTATTATATTATGGCTTCCATTTTTGTCTTTTTATGCGGTTCCTGTGTGCATGAATGTATGTGTCTGTGTCTATATGTGTTTCTTGTGCTTTTTTTGACTCTTTTTCTTCTGTTTGTTTTGTCCTATTTTGATTTGTCTGTTTTATGTTTTTAAATTTTACTATTATTTCTTAGATGCTTGTTTGTTTTCTAAGGAGAGACAGAAAAGGTGTGGATGTGGATAGGAGGGAGGATGGGGGCGCAGGGATCTGGAAGGACTAGAGAGAGGGAAAACTAATCAGAATTTATTACATAAAAAATTTCAATTAAAAAAGAATTTTATTCTTAGCAACATTTTAAATATGATTCAGATTTTCAGAACAAACATCATGGAGTAGTTCCACTGTATTAATATAAACTAAATTTTAGTGTTTTTTAGTTTTAGTTTTTTGTCTATACTGATTCTAATTTTTCCAAGTCTGTTTTTCAATGACATTATATTTAATGTAATTTTTATCACTTTTGCCTATTTATAAAGTATTTTTTTTTTTTGCTGAGAAAAAGATAGAGCCTCTTGTTCTTTGCAGGCTGACCAGTTGTGGGTCTCCATGTCAGTTGTTGTTTGCACAAGAATAAGCTTCTCTGAGGAGGGCGGAGAGCAGCATTAATACGTGGATAGACCAGTAAGTCTTTAGGAGTTGGTTTAATACCATGATCATCTAGCAGAATCGTTCCGTGCTGGGTCTTTCTCTAGGGTGTTTGACATATCTGGGCATAGGTTTTCAGACCCATTAATGATGGCAGATATGGGCTCCATCTTTTGGAGCAGCCTCCAGATGCAATCAGAAAGTGTGTAGTTGCTCCCATGATGTTTGCACCACTATTTCATCGTATCTTACCAGGCCGGTTTTTACTCTAGCTCATAGGGTTCACAGCGAGTGGGACTGATGACTGCTTTTCTCCTCTAATAGTGTGCACAGAACCTTCAGCACTGTGAAGGTTTGCCAGTACGGATCAAGATTCCAGGTAAGTGCTAGTTTTATTTCCCCATGTTCAAGCATGTAGCATCTTTAGCAGTAGGGTCATACTGTAATGTCTGAGGGCAGCCAATAGCATCAGCAATAGTCTGTTTGGGAATCTTTGAGATTCTATAGTCAACAAGACTAACAGAGGTAACCCATTCATAGCCCTGACCTTTTTATTTGCTCACCTGTGGTGTCCAGTAGAGGCATTGTTGCTCTGTTACAAGGTAATTCAATTTAAATTCTTTTCACACATGTATGTGTGTATTTTGAGAAAGTTTCTTAGTAGTAGGTCCCCATATGACATTTTCAAAAGGTCTTTAGTGAGAGTTATTGTTTTCCATGTATTTCTTCCTCTAGTCTTTCCTCCCCTTCCCCCATTGAAACAATCGTGTTCCATGATTCCTTCTTCTATCTTCTCTCTGCTGAAAACCCCTACCCCCCCCCCCCCCCAGCCCAGGCCCTTTACCAGTTTCCTGAATTTCTTATAGCCCAGACCAGTTGCTTCTCAAGGGCCCTAAAGATATTGATGAAGATTAGTGATCCTGTAAATAGGTGTACAAAAACAGGTGAAAACACGGATGAGGGAGAAACTACAGCGGGTTAATAAATGAGGTGTTCGGAGGCAAGTGCCTCCAAGATTATTTTAGCAATTAGCGGGAAGCGTTTTGTCACAAACAAAATAAATCTGTAATCAGAAAATAATTCGTAATCAGCTTTGCAAGTCAAATGGCTTTTTCCCATCCATTGAAGGCAGCTTGAGAATGAAATGATCCAGTCGAGAATGATATTTTCAGGGGATAAAGGCTCGGGACCGATTGTCTAGGCAATCAGTCAATAGCTAGGTCCTGGGCTTTATAAGGAAGCTATCTAAGTCTGAGCATGCCTGGGTTGCCAGCCAGCATCATTCCAACAGGGCGGATATTATAGGGAATGCTCCCCACACCCCTCACAAGCTGTCTAACCACACCAGGAAAAGAAAACCCTCCGTGATGGTTGCTTCCTGGAGCTTAGTAAATGTACACAGGAAAAACTTTGCAAGCCTGCTGTAAGGGATTGGGGTTCTGGCTCAGTCGTAGAACGTTTGCCCAGGATCCCCCCCAATGAGGGTATAAGGTGTGGCTCCGTTCTAGAGCACTTACCTAGAATCCTTGTTTCTGGACATCTCACTAGCTGATTTCCCTGGAGGGTATTTTTTCAAAGCCCATTTTAATGACATTGAGAGGATGATGCAAAGAACGGGAGATAAGACCTGAGCCAGGGAAGACACTTCTCTAGAAGCCCAGCTCCAAGTGACCAAGAACTCAGTGTCCAGAGAAGTGCTATTTATCCTTAAAAACATTCATGATTTTCACACATCGTGTAAATTACTCTTTGTGCACAGATCACAAGTGTTTTAGGTGCTCCTAGGAACATGGTCTTTGTCCTAGTCAGCTTTAACTGTCAAAATAACAGTCTAGAGTCACCTAAGAAGGGAGTCACAGAGTAGGAATTGTTTAGATCATACTGACCTCTAAGCAAGTCTATGGAGGATGGCCTTGACTATTAAGTGATGTAGGAGATCGCAGCCCACTGGGCCAGTGTCCTGGGCTGTATTAACTAAGCCTGAACCTGCTTGTGTGCCAGCCAGCAGTGTTCCGCTAAGATTTCTGCTTCAAGTTCCTCCTTGAATTCTTGCCCTGACTTCCCTCAGTGACGGACTACGACCTAGATTTCGAAGTCAAATAAACACTTTCCTCCACTAAGTTACTTCTGGTTATGGTATTTGTCAAAGCAACAGAATGAAACTAGAACAGTCTTCATACATGGTTTTATTTCTTTGAAGACCAAAATGAAGGTTGAAAGTAGTTTTTGCAGATGAGCAGTTATTGAGGCAGACTCTATTAAGAACCAAGTTATCGATAATTTCCCTAAATGTAGTTATTGATCATAAAGGTTCAACTCAGAGGGAACATAATGAGCATGTCTGTCTTACTTAGGATTTCTAGTGCCGTGAAGAGACACCAAGACCACAGCAATACCTATAAAGGACAGTCCACCGCCATCATGGCAGGAAGCATGGTGGCAGACAGGAAGACATGGTTCTGGAGAGGTGGCTGAGAGTTCTACATCTGGATCCTCAGCAGCAGGAAGAGAATGTGACACAGTGGCCAATGGAAAATGCAAATCGAAGAGGACATCTGGGCGGGGGAGATGCTGAGTTGGTAAAGCACGTGCTGTGCCAACTTGAGAGCCAGAGTTTGAGCTTCCACATCCATGCAAAACGCTGGGTATGGTGGTGTGTCTTTGTAGTCCTAGAGCTAGAAGGGTGGAGACAGGAGGATCCCTAGGGATTTGCCATCAGCCAGCCTAGCCAAATGGACAAACCCCAACTCCCAGTGAGAGACCCTGTCTCAAAATTCAAGGTGTATGACACCTGAGATGTTGACCTCTGACCTCTGGTCTCCACACACAGGCACCACACTTGCATACACATGCATATGCACCTCACACAGAGGAACACACACAACATGAGTGCGCACCCACGCACCCAAGCACACGGAGTGTATTTATAGAAATTCAGTGTGCAGACTAAAGTCAGGATGCTTCTTTACATTTTTTTTTCTTCCAAGACAGGGTTTCTCTATATCTTTGAAGCCTATCCTGGAACTAGCTCTTGTAGACCAGGATGGCCTTGAACTCACAGAGATCCGCCTGCCTCTGCCTCCCGAGTGCTGGGATTAAAGGTGTGTGCCACCATCGCCTGACTAGTCTTTAACTTTTTTTTTTTAAAAGATTTATTTATTTTATGTGGACGAGTGTTTTGCCTGCGTGTAAGTATGTATACCATGTGGGTGCCCACCAAGGTCAGAAAAGGACTTTGGATCCCCTGGAATTGACGTTATGGATGGTTGTGAGCCATTAACATGAATACTGAGAACTGAACCCGGGTCATCTCCAAGAGCAGCAATGTCCCCTTAACTGCTGAGCCCTCTATCTCCTCAGTCCCCAAGACAAGAAGACCTTGAAGCCAGTGCTCAGTCTAACTAGATGGTGGGCAGCAGGCTGCCAGTCTCACAGTCACTGGCATTTTCTCTCCCAGTGTCTTAAATATTTAGAACGCTTGCTTAGGCTGCACGGATCCAAGAAATAAAATAGACTTATTTTAATAAAGGAGATGCCGGAACGTGCCCCTGTGATTTAGAAAGCCCATTTCATGGTGTGTGTCGGAGCAAGAAATTATGAATTTGGAAAGTCTTTGCTCTCTAGCTGAGGCTGCATTAATGATATTAGAATATTAAATATAACGGTCTTTCACACTCATTACCCTCGTGCTCGTTTGGAGCCCTTGTCTTCATGGGAGAACCGTGTCCAAGGGCGTGATGAAAGCACACAAGACTGAGGACGAAAGGCGTGATCTTGCAGCTGGCCGTTGGTTTTGGATCTCAGTGCTCGGGTCTTCCTTGCTTCTTCCCTCATTTCGTTTTGAAAGGGTTCGACTAATCCCTTCCCCTCATTCACCAGCTTTAGTACTTCGACAGGTCTGAATTTATGTCCTACCCCAAGTCAATAAAAGCAAACTCGTTCTCTGGTGCATTAGACCCAATTCTTCTCTAACTCCATTTTGGTACCCACAACCCATAACCATTTGTTACAGATTTCAAAAGGAGAGAGTTTAGAGTTTCCCGCCACCGAAAAACACATTGCTCGGGTTTGACCCTAACTCTCTATAGGTGTGTATCTTGCTTTACTCCACAGACAAGAACAAGTGCGTGTCCATTAAGAACAAATGCAAGTGAGGTTTGAGGGTACAGGTATGCAATCCCCGCATTTTGACTGTAGAGGCAGGAGGATCAGGAGCTTAAGGTTACTTGTGACTACATAGCAAGTTTCAGGTTAGCCTGGGCTACATGAGACCCCCTTAAAAATAGCAACACTACCACCACCACCATCACCACCATCATCATCACTATCACCACCATCACCACCACCATTAGTAACACAACCACCATCACCAGCACCGACACCATCATCACAACTACCACCACCACCACCACCACCTCCACCATCACTACCACTACCACCACCACCACCAAAATCAAATATGAATATAGCAACTCACACCTATAATCCAAAGACTAAGAAGGCTGAGACAGGAGGATCATGTATTTGAGTCAATTTGGGTACATAGTGATACCCTGTCTCAAATAAAACAAAATAAAAAAAACCATTACTACCACCACCACCACAACAACAATAAACATCCCCCACCTCCAAAAGTGTTGAGGTTGGATTTTGTCAACTTGGCGGGAACCTAGATATATCTGGGAAGAGGGAATCCTAACTGAGAAAATGCCTTTATAAGATTGGCCTTAATTAGTGACTGGTATGGGAGAGTCCAGCCCACTGTGGGAGGTACCAGCCCAGGGCAGATGGTCCTGGATGGTGTAAGAAAGCAGGCAGAGAAGGCTCTGAGGAGCAAGCCAGTAAGCAGCATCCCTCCATGGCCTCTGCATCAGCTCAGGGGCCTGTTCTTGACTTCCTTTGATGTATCTGTCCTTACATTCTTTTATTAATGAAACTAAGAACCCCACAATGGGACCCCAATTTTCTAGGCATCCTTGAACTCCCAAGATTTCTGGTAATGTGTCTTTCCTAACTTTTAACTCTACATTGAGAAAGAAAGCAACCTTGTTCGTGCACTTGTAGATCACATCACTGGGACCTTGAACCTCCAAACCTCTGAATTGAATAAACGCCCTTTTCATTGTAAATAACCTGTCTTAGGGTTTCTGTTGCTGTGAGGAAACACCATAACCACAACAACTCTTATAAAGGAGAAACATTTAATTGGGTTACAGTTTCAGAAACTCAGCCCATTATCATCATGGTGGGACATTGTGGCATGTAGGCAGACGTGGTGCTGGAGAAGTAGCTGGGAGTCCTACATCTTATTGGCAACAGGAAGTGGTCTGCAACACTGGGTTGTATCTTGAGCATATATGAGACCTCAAATCCCACCTCCACAGTGACACACTTTCTCCATCAAGACTACACCTACTCCAACAAGGCCACCCCCTAATAGTGCCACTCCCTGTGAGATTATGGGCACCAATTATATTCAAACTACCACATAGACTGTCTCAGGTATTTCATTACAGAGATGAAAAACTGACAAATGCAAGTTATGACCAAATCTGTCTGGCCAACTCACAGTCTTACTCTGGAACATATTTTGGTTTTCCACTGCTGTTGAGTGAAGTTCAGGTGTTTTGTTTCAGTAATGTGAAGTTCATATAGACTATATATATATAGCAAATTGTATAATCCCCATGCCAACCAGGATGCAGAAACACAACAGGAAGTGGCGGAGGGCATGACATATTTTCAAAGGCCTGTCTCTGGTGACCTGCTTTCTCTGACCAAATCCCATATCCTTCAGATTTTGAATTCATCCATGGATAAAACTATCAATCATATCCGAATCCTCATGATCTGTCTATGGAAATTCTGTCACAGACACATGCAGAGACAGATGTTGTCAGCATTCCAGGCACATCTGTCTATCAATAACTTGTTTGTTTGTCTATTATCTACCATCTATCTACATTCTGTTTGACTCATCTATCTATCTATCTATCTATCTATCTATCTATCTATCTATCTATCTATCTATCTATCTATCTATCCATCCATCATCTATTTTCTATCATCTATGTATCTGTCTATCATCTATCTACTATCTATATCTATACATCTATCTGTCTATCATCTATCTGCCTATCATCTATTATCTCTCTATTATCTATGTATCAATTCATCTATCATCTACTATCTATCATCTATATATATCTGTGTCTGTCATCTATTAATCTATCTGTATGTCTATCATCCATCTATCTATTATCTACCTATCTATTATCTGTCTATCATCTATCTATCTATCTATCTATCTATCTATCTATCTATCTATCTATCTGCCTACCATCTGTCTGCTACTTTCTGTCATCTATCTATGTATCTATCTGCTGGTCATCTATCTATTATCTGCCTGTCACCTCTATCTGTCATCTATCTAGTATCTGTGTGTCTGTCTTCCATTTATCATCTATCGATCATGTGTCTATCATGTATCTGTCACATGTCTATCATCTGTCATCGCTCTATCAATCGTCTGTCATATCTATCATATATAGGCACTTATCCACCATTTATCTACCTATTCACACATCTGTCTTCCTAATGTCCACATATACACTCTGCTGAGCAGAACAGGGTTCATATTGAGGTCTGTCTCATCCCCAGCAGGCGCTTTTGCTCTAACACAGGTTAGTAGCAATTTTCTGTAAAGAGCCCTAAAGTGAATACTTTAGTTGCTATGTTCTCAGTAGCTCCTGCTCAGTGCTGCCCTAGCAGTGCCAAAACAGCTGTTTACAACACATAAACAAATGTGTATGGACATCTTCTCGTAAAATACTATTTACCCCCAAAGGCAGGGAACTAGAGTCACACAAAGCCTCTGCTTTGTCCTGCTGTCCATTACTAGGATGATTCTGGGTAGAAGAGAGCGTAGAGAGAGGTGGCTATGCACTGTGCATGATGGCTTTGAGAGATGAAAGGTAATTTCACGAGGCAGGAGCAGATGGCTTTCATGTGAGGTATGGGAATTGAAGGATAGGTAAACGTGGGAAATGTGGTGGGGATCAAGTCTTACAGATCTAGTTGTTAAGCAAAGTTCTACCATGTGGCCCAGCCTTTTCTAGGCCCTGGGAACATTGAATGGAGAAGTAAATAAAAGCAGCTTTTGAGACTGGGAGTTTGAGTCAGTGATTGACTGCTTGCCTCCCTGATGTGGGAATGATTTTTTATTAATAAAGAAACTGTCTAGGCCCATTTTATAGGCCAGCCCTTAGGTAGGCGGAGAAAACAAAACAGGATGCTGGGAGAAAGAAGTTGAGTCAGTGAGTCGCCATGGTTCTCCCACGCCAGACTGACACAGGTTAAGATCATTAGTGGTAAGGCGGCTCATGGGCCACACAAAATAATAAAAATGGGTTAGATTAATATGTAAGAGCTAGCCAATAAGAGGCTAAAACTATTGGGGCCTGACAGTGATTAAAAGAATACAGATTCCATGTAATTATTTCGGGGCATAAGCTAAGCTAGCCATGTGGGCGGCTGGGTGCGGGGGACTCAGCCCAGCCGCTCTTATTTCAACACCTCCCAAGTAAAAGGCCCTGGCTTCAACCCCAGCACTGATAAATGAACACATAAATAAAACATTAAAAAAAAATCTAGCCCTTGTCTTCAAAACAGGTGGCAGTTTGGAAGAGAGAGAGCGAGAGCTCTGGAAGGTTATAGTACAAAGGGAAGATAGAATTTTTCAACGCTTTACTGTTTGTATCTGGGTCTCTGGAAGCTTCCATCGCTTCCTGGAAAGGTCTGTCTTTCCTCTTAGTTAATCCTTGGAAATTCCCTTCCAGACCCTTCTGGAGGCATGACTCCTAGATCATTCCAGATCCAATTAGGTCAACAAGATTAATCATCACAGATTGTATTGGGAGGTGTGGGATGTTTAAGAATATAAAGTTTGGTCCTATGAGGGTATGCCTTTAAGAGGAACATTGGCCTTCCTCTTTCTCTGGTTTTGCTCCCCTGCTGCCATGAGGTAGCTTTCTGTGCTGTGTATTCCTGTGATGACATTTTGCCTTGCCACAGCCTTAGGAGCACTGGGATCCAACTGACCCTGGACTGAAACCTCCATAGCTGTGAACTAAAAATAAACCCCTTCTTTCCTTGCTTTTTCAGTTTCAAGTGTGCATGTGGGTGCGTGCATGTGGGTGTGGGTGTGTGGGTGTGTGCACGAGAGTGCGTGCATGTGGGTGTGTGTGGGTGCATGCATGTAGGTGCATGCATGTGGGTTGTGTGCACGTGAGTGTGTGCATGTGTGCGTGAGCAAGTGGGTGTGGACATGTGGGTGTGGGCATGTGGGTGCGTGGGCGTGGGTGTGTGCTTGCAGGTGTGTATGTGGGTGCGTGCACATGAGTGTGTGCATGTGTGTGTGAGCATGTGGGTGTGTGCGTGTGGGTGTGTGGGTGCATGCATGTAGGTGCATGCATGTGGGTTGTGTGCACGTGAGTGTGTGTGTGTGGGTGTGTGCACGTGGGTGTGGGCATGTGGGTGCGTGCACATGAGTGTGTGCATGTGTGTGTGAGCATGTGGGTGTGTGCGTGTGGAGGTCCAAGGTTGATACTGGGAATCATTCCCTGTCATTCTCTGCCCTTATTCAACAAGAACATCTCTCCATCAAAACCAAAATTCACTGATACGTCTGGTCTTGTTAGATTCCTCTCGGGGCACCCGGTCTCTACTTTCTGAGACTGGACTTACGGACCACCCAGCATTCACTTGGATGTTGGTGACCTGAACTCTGGTATTCGTACTTGCTCAGCAAGTGCTTAACCACGGAGCCATCTCTCCTACCCACCCTCTCTCTTTAAGGGAATTGGGAAAGTTCCTCTTTTGTGTGGTATGTGTGTATGTGCTGGATAACCTTTTTTAAAATTATAATTACATCATTTCCCTCCATTTCCTTTATTCGCTATAACTCACACATACATGTATATGGATATATAGATATACACATATGTGTGTGTGTGTGTTGTGTGTCTGTACATATACATTCACGCATACATTCCACTGAGTCTGTTCCGTGTTTCATGTACACGATTTCAGGGTGTCCACTTGGTATTAGATAACCAATTAGGGGGTCCTCCCGGGGGGAAAGACCGCTTCTACTCTCAGCGTCCTTTAGTGGCCTGTAGTTCTTTGTCTAGGGTGGGACCCTCAGAGATTTACCCCTTCCAAGTTTGCATATCTATCAGTGTGGTCTTTGTTCAGGTCTTGGTTAAGCAGCCATATTGTTGAGGTATCATGGCTGAAGCTTCCTTGCCATTTCTAGAAGATATGATCTCACCTCACACATTTGCTGATCCTCCGTATCTTAGTCTTTCTTCTGAACTAAGGAGCTGTGTTGTAGATGCGGTCATTAGGGTTAAGGACCCACATTTTGACCAGTTGCGGTAAAATGATCCATGTGAGATAGTTCTCGACAATCACATCCATCAAAGCAGACCTAAAATAAAGTTCGGGACAAGAAGGGGTTACCTTAGTCATCTCAGTGGTTTTCTGTAATGATCTCTCTGGCAAAGAAAAGTGATAGTTATTCTTTTTCTTTTTTTTCTTTTTTGGTTTGGTTTTTCGAGGCAACTAGCTCTTGTAGACCAGGCTGGCCTTGAATTCAGAGATCTGTCTACCTCTGCCTCCCAAGTGCTGGGATTAAAGGCGCGTGCCACCCCCACCCAGTGATCGTTAGTTATTCTTGACTGTCAACCCAATTAGACCAAGAATGGCCCAGAAGACACAAGCTGTTTTTTTATTCCTTTTTTTTTTTTTTACCTTGTCTTTCATATCATAGTAGACTTAACCCCACGAAGCCAGGAACCAAACAAACCTTCCTTCTTTTTAAAATGATTGTCTTACACATTCTCTCAGTGTCGGAAAGATGGCTAAAGGAGTCCCATACTAAGGCGGTAAGTTGGAGAGTATTATCCAAGTTCTTCTCAGAGCCTCAAAGAGAGATGAGACTAATGGTTATCTATTGAGCAAAGAATCAGCAAGAAACAGATTTCTCCCATCCTACCCTACTACAGTTACTCTGTTGTGTGCTGTTGTATTTCCTCCTAATTGAAATGTTTCCTCCTGGAAGGAGGATGGAGGCTCATAAAATTCAGGAAGTAAACAAACGTCACTGTGTGGGAAAGCTGAAACTAACAAGACGTACGAGTACGAGGCCCCTCCCCAAGGCTGTGGAAACAGCAAACAACGGGCTGGGGCTGACAGTCTACCACCTCGCTTGCTGCATGGAGGTCCCACAAGGAGCTCCAGGGATGTGGTTTCCATGAGTTGTATTACCTTCTAGGGTGGGCTTTTTGTAATGTAGCTGCCTTTGGGTCATTCCTGCGCCTCTAAGTAGCTTCTCACCCACGCTTCTTCTGTTAGTAACTCAAAAAAATTCTTTGGTTTTGCCAAGTTGGATTTTGGTAGGATCATTGACCTTGGTTTGTCATAGGGTGAGTGGACGTTTGCATACCCCTGGGAAAAGTCTCACACAGAGTGCGTATGTGTGTATCTGAGTGGGGAAGCCAGAGGCCAATGTTGTGTGCCATTCCTCAGACACTGGCCACCTTGATTTTTTTTTTTTTTTGAGACAGTGTCTCTCAAAGAACCTGGAACTCACCAAAAAGACAAATCAACAAGCACCATGGATCTATTTGTCCCCTAAGTGCTAGGATTACAAACACACACTATGTGTAGCTTTAAAAACATGGAACTCAGATCCTTGTGTATATAAACTCTTCTAGTTGGTGTTATCTGCCAGCTTGGCACAACCGGGAGTTACCAGATCAGATGGGCTTGTGGGTGACGCCTTTTGGGATTTGCCTTGACTGTTAATTGGTGTAGGTGGGTCCAGTTCATTGTGTGTGGCACCATTCCCTAGGCAAATGGTCCTGGGTTGTATAGAAACATATCTAACCATAAGTCTGTGAGCATTTCTCTGTGGTTTCTGCTTCAAGTTCCCGTGTGAGTCCTGCCCTAACTTCTTCATTGATAGAGTGTGACCTGGAATTTTAAACCGAATGATCCCTGTCCTCCCCTCAGTTGCCATCAGCCAGTGTTTTGTCATAGCAGCCGAAAAGAAACTAGAACACAAGCAAAGCACTTTGCCAACTCAACCATCTCTCTGGTCCCTCAGCCTCTTTCCTAAGAACTGCCTTATTGCAGACGCAGTTTTTGAAAGGCTGAATCTGGTACCTGTTTGAAAGAGTTAACACATTCCATTTGGAAAAAAAAAAAGAAATTAAAAAAAAAAAACCTAACCATGTGGTGACAGAGAATTTGTTCTCTCCTTTGGGCAGCAGCTACAGGATTCCTCGCCAATTAGAAGCATCTGGTCCTCATAGGAGATGCATCCCTGGTTGAGCTGGCAGGTACCTATGGATGTGACACTCTGTGAAGTTCCTGATGGCCCATCTGTGATGTCTTCCCTTCCCAGAGACTGGGCCCCTCCCTCCTCCTCTCCAACTAGTCTGCCTTTCATTTGAAATATTTTTAAACACTTAGAACTGAAAAAGCAAGACCATCTCTACTATCTCCCTCCTCCTTCCCCCTTCCCTTGTTCTCTCTCCTCTTGTCCTCCTTCTTTTAAATAGAGATGAGAGTGATACTCTAATTTGCTTTTTCAAGTTTATTTCATTTTAATTATTTTTAGATTTATTTATTTTTTCAATGGTGTGTGTGGTATGTACACCGCATGTATGAAGGTGCCCTCAGGTGGGAGATGAAGACATCAGATCCCCTGGAGGTGGATTTACAGGAGGTTGTGAGCTTCCTGACGTGGGTGCTAGGATCCTAATGCAAGAGCAGCGAGTGTTCTCAGTCACTGAGTCAACTCTCCAACAACTGGCTTCTCCAAATGTGATCAAAGGGGGCATCTACAACAGTGATAGTCATGATGGACGTTTATTTGTGTATGAGTGTACATGTGTCCCACAGGGCACTTGTGGGTGCCAAAGAACAACTTGCAGAAGTCGTTCCTTTCCTTCTATTCTACTATATGGGTGCCTGTGTGTGTGTGTGTGTGTAGATGTGTTGACTAAGATTTCTGTCCCTCTCTGTCTCACAGCTGTTAAGCCCCAAAGAAACACACAGAGGTCTACATTAATTATAAGCTGATTGACCTAGTAGCATAGTTCAGGCTTCTTATTAACTCTCATAATTTATATTAGCCCATAATTCTTGTCTGTCTTAGCCATGTGGCTTGGTACCTTTCTTGGCAAGGCAGTCATATCTTGCTTCCTCTGTGTCTGGGTGATGACTGCAGACTGACTCTTTCTTCCTCCCAGAATTCTCCTGTTCTCATTGCCCCTCCTCTACTTCCTGCCTGGTTGCCCTGCCTATATTTCCTACCTGGCTACTGGCCAATCAGCATTTTATTAAAATACAATTGACAGGGTACAGACCATTGCCCCACAGTATGCATGCGTGTGTGTATGTGCACCTGTGTGAATCTCAGGTACTCAGGCTTGGTGGCAAGCATCCTTTATTTTGCTGAGCCAGCTGGCTGGCCCGCTGCCCATGATTTATCGAGCAGTTATACACCCTGGCATCTGTGCCCAACATTTTACATGCATCATCTCACTTAACTACTGAAACACTGTGTGAGTGTGTCAGTGCCATCAGCAGCCCATTTACAGAGAAGGAACTCAGATGTCCCAAAGTGTAACTTCCCTAGTCCAGTGTCACATGGTACCTGAGGGGTTCAACGGAATCCTAGCACCATGCTGTCAGGGTTCACCGCTCATACTGGCAGATCTAAAAGTCTTTATTATATATATGAATATACATCCA
>NC_022010.1:23700502-23709471 GCF_000317375.1 Microtus ochrogaster
AATATGTTACATAATTATATAATGTATTTTTACATAAATAAAAATACACAATAAATTTATAGATAAATTTGTAAAATATATAATATAAAATATATAATGTGTATGTATAAAACATATATAATATATAACCTTGTGATCCCTTCCTGCCTTTCTGCCCCATTATCCCGGAATCTAGCACTTTCCTGAACTCTCAAACTAGTCACTGTAACTTTTTTTCAGGTGGACAGGGCTCTCTCCTGGAATTCTTCTCTCCCCGGTGCCCTAGTTTCGTTTCTGTTGCTGTGATAAAGCAGCCTGACCCAAAGCAGAGTAGAGGAGAGAAGGAGTTTGCTTGGCTTCCACTTCTCTGTCACAGTCCATTTTTTTCCGGGAAGTCGCGGCAGGAACTCTAGCAGCCAATCCCATCCCATCCACAGTCAAGAGTATAGAGAAAGGGATGTGCCCACGCTGCCTGCTTCTTCTTGTTAGCTAGCCTTCATCCAGCTTTCTCCTGTCTCATACAGATCAGGGCCATCTGCCTCAAGAATGGTGCCACTTACAATGGGCTGCGTCCTCCTGCACCAATTAACCATCTAGACAACCCCCCACAAGCCCAGAGGCCAACCTGGTCTAGGCAGTTCCTCAATGAAGGCTCTTTTCTCGGGTGAGTCTTTCTAGGCTGTAAGTTGACATTTAAAACTAACCATCACGTTCACGGTTCTCGTGAATGCAGCCTTTCATTTCTTTCCAGTCTAAACCTTATTAACCAGACTGTTTTTCCAAATGGACTCTTGAATGAATGAACGGGAAGAGAATGAGTCGCAGCTGTTATTCAGACACACGGGTTTCACTCATTGAGGGAAAGAAAAGGCTTGGGTCTTAATGGAAAACCAAGAATTCTACAGATGAGCCCTTCAGCCTCCTCGCAAAGGCTCAGAAATTGGAGAACTTTCATGTTGCCCAGCTTGTGGTCTTTTATTTTAAGCCACAGTGGGATTAAACAGGGACGGTAGCAATCGAATACATGCATTATTTTCCCTAAATAGAGGATGCATCTGGCTACTTCATCCCCTTTCAATTTCAAATGTGATTTGTTCAAATCCCTCAATTTAAAGCAACAGATCCTCTTTAAATAATAGAACACACAACCTCCTGCCTTCCCATGAAAAGACAGAGGTTGTGTGAGTGTGTGCAGCTGTACGGACATGCATTGGTGTGCATGTCTCTGTGTCTGTCTTTATGTGCATGCCTCTGTGTGTATTGTTGACGTATATACATTTGTGTGCAAATGTATGTGTGTATTGTATATCTAGATGCATTTATGTGCATGTGTATTTTTATTTGCTTATATGGGCATGCTAATAGGTACATATGTGTTTGCATATTATGGATGTATATGGATTTGTGTGCACCTATGTGTGTGAATTTATATGTATATGCCTGTGTGTGGGCTGTGGATGCATATGCATTTGTGTGCATGTGTGTGTGTGTATTGTGTATCTATAATGTATTTATATGCATGTGTATACTTTTGTTTACATGTGCATACTTGCATGTACATATGTTTGTTTATTGTATATGTATGTGCAGTTGTGTGCAGGTATGTGTATCTTTTTATATGTGTGCTGTTTTTCTGTGTATATGTATGTGCAAATGCAATAGTATGCATGGGTACATGTATATATATTCTCATGCCTGTGTACATATTTATGTGTGTATATGTATATTTACTTATTTATATGTTACTGTGTCCAAAATTCCTGAAAAAGCATCCTCGGGGGGATTTATTTTGGCACGGGGTTTCAGGAGAAACAGTCTATCATGGAAGGTGTGATGATTACTCTTAACTGTTATCCTAACACAACCTAGAATCACTTGGAAGAATTTTATTGACAAATGTTTTAGGTCAGGTTGGCTCATGGGCACACCTATGAGGTTGTCTTGATTGTTAACTAGCAGATCCCACTGTGAGCAGCACTATTCCCTGGGACCAGTGTTTCTGGGCTATGTAAGAGTGGAGGGTAATGGCTGAAAGCAACCAGACAGCATGGGTACTTTTGTTTTTTCTCTGCTCTTGACTATAGCTGCTTTGAGTTGTTGACTTGATTTCTTTCCCCCTTGTATCCAAATGTTACAGTTCATCACCAAGTGGAAGTTAGGGCCTGAACTCAAGGCCTCATATCCACAGTCAAGAGCAGAGAGAGCAAATGTATCCATTCTGCCTGCTTGCCTGTCATTTCTGCTCCGCTGGCTTTCTTTACTCTTCAGTAGTTCAGGGTCCACATTCAGGGTGGGCTTCCCACCTCAGCTAACAGTCAAGACAACCCCCCACAGACATGCTAATAGGCCAAGCTAGATAATTCCTTGAGACTCTCTTCCTGAGTGAGTCCAGTTGGTGTCAAGTTGACAATGACAATCAATCAATTCACCACCTTAATTAACCTAGACAATTCCTAAGAGCTGCGTGGTTCTAGATCCTGTCAAGCTGATAATAGGTATTAAATGTCATGACCTCCATTTAACCAGTTTCCCCTTCTGGGATGACCTTCCTCCCGCCTCTTCCTTTGGCTGTGGTTAAAGGCAGCACCTGTCTTTCCAGATTGTCAGAGCACAGAATCGTTTAATGTGTTGGAAAGATTCTTTGAAGTTGGAAGGCTTGCTTTGTCTTGAAACCCTCTCTTCCTGTTGTGTTCTGCAAGATTCTGCAGTCATGACTTTCCCCGGAAGTTGCTACCTTCTCTGAAAAGTGGAGGAGGTGGCTTAATAAATTTGCAGCAGACTAACACATGTGTAAATGTATGAGTGGAGGGGCTGTGCTGCTTGGTCTCCATTATCAACTTGATAGGTTCGAGAATCACCCAGGAGAGAGAAACCTCTGGGCATGTCTGTCAGGGGGTTTCTAGCTTGAGTTCACTGAGATGGGAAGACCCACCATAAATATGAGGGGCACCGTACCATAGGCTGGGATCCTGGATGGGCTAAGAAGAGAAAGTAAGTTGAATACTTGCAGGGAGCAGGACAGAATCGCCATTACAAGATGGCGCTGACATCCTGTCATGTTGGGAGCTGCGTGTCCCCTGCTTCCCGCATGCGCAGTGGATAAGGGCCCTTGGACCTATCCTGATGCAGTCTGGTGACAGCTGATGGTGACAACCAATCACAGGGCGACCCGTGTGCCTACTCCTATATAAGCAGCTGCTTTAGTGCTCTTGGCCCCTCGCTTCCTGCTCTCCCTCAACCAAGAGGCACTCCAATAAAGCGTGATCTGAGAAGAATCCTCATGTGGTGGCTGTTCTTCCTCGCTGGTCGAGAAGTTCGCCGCAGCTGGTGACTCTCATTCATTTCTCTGCTTTCTGCTATGTTCTGTGAGCACGTGGGATGGATTTGTTGACTCCTTGCTATAACGAAACTAACAGAAATGGACTTTTTCTGGAGATTGGGAGTTCAGTATCAAGAGGATGGGCAGCTCGCTCTCTTGAAGACCATCACTCTCCACGGCTTGGAGTTGTCTTCATTCTTGTGTGTGCACATATGTGCGTTATTGTATGTATATGGGTACATCTGTGTATATAGTGTGTGTATATGTGTATGCACACTTGGCTTTTGTTACTCAGGAATGCTATTCCCTTTGCTTTAGACAGGGCTGTCATTGACCCGGAACTGGTCAAATAGACTATGTTGGACAACCAGGGAGCCCCAAGGGTCTGCCTCTGTTTCCCCAGCATGCCACTACAGTTAGATTTTTATCTTTAATGTGGACTCCCATCATTGAACTCAGATCCTAGGTACAGCAAACTCTGCCCGCTCACCTGTCTCCCAGCCCCCAGGTGGTTGCTCTCCGTGTCCCATCTGTCTCTTTCTCTATGTGTATCTGTGTACTAGGACACCAGTAAGGTTGGACTGGATCCCACCAATATGACCTCATTTTACCTAAACTACTTCTTTAATGACCTTTAAAGTTCTGTGTATTCGGTATGCCCAAATCTAGGGGTTATTACATCAGCATGTGAATTTGGGGGTGCTTACAGCTCCCTCAGGGGGCACAAATGCAGGCTTCTTTCCTTTCCCTCCTTTTGTTTTATGAGCCGTTTGGAACACGTTGCCACTCTCATTTTCTTGGCCTGTGATGTGTTCTTAATGGCATTAATTCTTCCTCTGAAGGGCCTCTAAATATAGCTCCCCATCTGCCGCCAGGCAGTGAGTTATCACTCATCACCCACTTACCGGTGGCTTCCTTACACGCACAGAGGAGGAAAAGCTGTGGGAACTCAGGGAAGGCATGTCCTCTGTGAGGCTCTCAGTCAGTGCAGGTCCATAGAAAAGCTGGTGGTCAAGTGAGGCTCCAGAACCTCCAAGAACACAGACAGATGCCCAGACTCCAGCACTCCGCCATTCGCGGGCTGGAGAGATGGCTCAGCAGTTTGGCTCCCAGTATCCATGTTAGAGGGTACACAAGTGTCTGTAACTACAGTTCCAGGGGATCTGAGACCTCTGGTCGCTGCTATAGTGCACTCACATACATTCACATTGATGAACATGCCCCCACATGGACATGCCCATCTCCATAAATAAAAAGAAAATAAACCTCCAAAAAGATTGTGCTATCATTGATTCTCTGGTATTTGCATCTTGCTTACTGACTTGGAGACTAGGGTTCTGTGCTAGCTAATTTTATGTCAGCTAGACACAGGCTAGAGTCATCTGAGAGGAGGGAACCCCAGTTGAGGAAATGCTTCCGTAAGACTGGGCTATAGGCAAGTCTATAGAACATTGTCTTAGTGATTGTTGGGGGAGGATCCAGGCCATTGTGGGTGGTGTCATTGCTGGGCTGGTGGTCCTGGGTTCTATAAGAAAACAGGGTGAGCAAGCCACTACGAGCAAGCTAGTTAACAGTATTCCTCCATGGCCTCTGCATCAGCTCCTGCTTCCAGGTTCCTGCCTTGTTTGAGTTCCTGTCCTGACTTCCTTTGATAATGTGGAAACATAAGCCTAATAAACCCTTTCTTCCCCAAGCTGCTTTGGTCATGGTGTTTCGTCACAGCCATAGAAACCCAAATGGACAGGCTCTTTTCACTTCCTCTACAGCCACGCATCAGCACAGACAGTGGTGGAAATTTCTGCTCATAAAACAGACAAGCGGCCTGGGGCCCCGGAGACAGCTCAGTGTGCAGAGTGCTTGCTGTGTGAGCAAGAGGGCCTGAGTGCCAGTCCTGTAACCCAAATAAAAAAGCCAGCTGGGGTGGCACATATTTTAATCTTAGCACAGGGAAGGCAGGATAAGGGGGATCCCTGAAACTTAGCCTTTCAGTCTTAGCCAGTGAGAGACCCTGCCTCAAAAATAAATAACACAAGAGAACCCAAAAATAAACAAGGTGGAGGGTGTCTGAGGAATGTTGCCAAGTTTGACCTCTGGTCTTCACAAACCTGTGTACTCATACATAACCCATTTGTAAAACACATACACACACATAACACAAATGCATACATACACACACATACACACATTACACACACACATACACAAATGCATACACACACACACATCTTTCCTCTTATAGTGCACAGTGTCTCCTGTCAACGTTGATTGACATCCCCACATCAATTAGGGAGACTGCTCACCATACAGACATGAGCTGGCCCTGTCAGTGTCGTTGTCTGTTCTTGGAACAAGGGCCTCACCTCCTTGCCGGCCAATCTGCTGCCGATTGGCTTATTTCAGTAACCCTTGTGGAGATGTACAATTCGACTCCGTGGTTAATCCTTGTAAAGTTCTAGGTTTCAATTACAGAGTTAATTACTTTTTGCCATATTGCTCCCATTAAAGACATTTTCATTATGAAATCAATTTGTTGGAACCAAAGAACTGTGTAAGATGGAAGAATGATTGCCCACTGCTAGGCAGTCTCTTTCTGCATTCAGGTGACAGGCTCAAGTCTTTGTTTTGGATTCCAGCGCCTCGTTCATTCAACGGTCACCCATGAATCACTTCCTTTATGTTCAGTCCTAGGTCACTGAGGTCACAAAAGCATGTAGACTCTTTGTTGCTGTGGTAAACCTCTGAGAAGAAAATGAAGTCTAGATTTATTTTGGACCATAGTTTCAGAGGTTCGTCTTTGAGAACATTTATTTCTTCAAGCCTGAGGTGAGGCTGACTGTCATGGCAGTGGGAGTATCTGGCAGGGACTGTTCATAGCATGGCAGACAGGAAGCAGGAAAGGGAGACAGGAAGTGGTCAGGGATAAGATGTCCTTCAACGTGATCTACTTTCTTTATTGAGCTCTGCCGTCTAAGACTTTCTTAATATTGACTTCCTTAATGGATTAATCCACAGAAGAAGGGAAACCCTTTATGAGCCAGTCACCTCTCCACGGTGCCATCAGCTGGGGACTAAGACCACAACACGTGAGCCTTGGGGGAGGTACCGGGTATCACAAGGACAAAAGAAGGGAGGTCAGATGTAGTTTCTCCTGTTGGAGGGTCACAACAGAAAGCTAGAAAAGGAATGAGTTATCTCAGAAGGAAGAGCCCTGCAGCAGGATGTGTCCGAACGCACCTGGAGCATAAGGAGGGAGAGATGATGAACTGGGAATTCATTCCAGATAAAGTGAACTTGCATAGCTCTTCTAGGATGCATAGGTATTCAGCAGCTCCAGGGTGTATTAGCTGGCTTCCTGTCACCGTGGAAAAGTACCCGGGAAGATACTGCTCTAAGGAAAAAAAGATGCACTTTGGCTCATGGTTTCAGAGATTTTGGTCCATGGTTGCTTGACCCCCTTGCTTTGGGTGTGTGATGAGGCAGAGCATCGTGGCAGCCAGCAGAAGGCAGAGGGGAACTGCTTATTTCATGGAAGCGAGGAAGCAGAGAGGCAGAAGGGAGAAAGAAGGAAAAGGAGGAGAGAGGGGAGTATTGTGTTTTTCAATTTATCTTATGTGTATGTGCATGTGTTTGTGTGAGTATATGCCACATGTGTGCTGGTGCCCATGGTGGCCAGAAGAGGGTGTCAGATCCCAGGAAACTGTGGTTACAGGCTGACGTGGGTGCTAGGAAAAGAACTCAGGTCCTCTGGAAGAGCAACAAGTGCTCTTAACCACTGAGCCCTCTTTCCAGCCCCTAGAGGGCATTGTTTTATGTGTGTGTGGGATGCATGTGTACATACTTGCATGTGTGCAGGTGCACATGCGTGAGTGTCCATGTGGATAGCTGAGGTTGGCCCCAGATAGCTTCATGAATCACTCTCCAATGCACAGATTGAAGCAGAGTCTTTCTCTGAAGTTGGAGCCCACCATTTGGCTAGCCCCGTTACCCAGTTTTTTCGTGGAATGCTCATCTCTGCTTGCTATATTGAGATCATAGATGGGTCAATACGCCCGCCTGGCATTTACACGGGCTCTCAACTCTGTTTGAAACAAGAAAGTTTTCCTCATGCTTTCTTGACAGAAGCCTTACCCGTTGAGCCGTCTCTAGAGAGAGCCTTCTTCCTGAGTATAATACTGGTTCTAGGGAGGCTAAGGAAACTCCACTTAACTATTCAATCATCTGTGGCTGTCTGGATGCTGATTCTATTTGATTCTGCATCCAGATGCTCAGAGCCACAATAAAGCTTAGCATTTACTCTGGGTGGGGCTGGGGGAGACCGCGACTCAAAGCTTGAGAAACACCAGTTGTCAACCATTGGGCCGACTCTGTCCTCTTTTTAAAAACGTTAAGTTATATTTGTTATTTAGTATTGTGTGCATTGTGTACATGTGGGTGTGGAGGTCAGAGGACAACTTGCAGGAGTCAGTTTTCTTCTTCCGCCATGTCCCTCTTAGAGATGGAACTCAGGTCATCAGGCCTTCACCCACTGAGCCCCCTCTCTCTGGCCCCAGCCTTCTCAATGCCTGTGCACTCTCTCCATGGTGCGGGTGGACCATTAAGTATTTGGCTACTTATTCAGCTATCGATTCGGTGTCCAGATTTTTGCCCCAGGGTGAACACTGCTGTTCACAGATGGCGCCTTTCATTTCTATGCCACCACTTTGTAGGGTAGAAATCTGGGTCACAGGAGAGCCGGTTTTAATTTTGTGATCAACGCTATCCGCTTGATTTTCCCAAAGGCAGAAACACCTCCCGCTGGACTCCCTCCCTTACCAGGAGCTTATACCAGGTGTGAGCAGTG
The DNA here is from genome assembly GCF_000317375.1 of Microtus ochrogaster. Taxonomy (NCBI): domain Eukaryota; kingdom Metazoa; phylum Chordata; class Mammalia; order Rodentia; family Cricetidae; genus Microtus; species Microtus ochrogaster. Next base: position 23,708,641 of record NC_022010.1, read on the forward strand.
CCTGCCGGTTTAATTTGCATCTCTTTGACTAGCAGCCAGTGTGAGCATCTTTTCACACTATGAGCGGTCAGGTGGCTTTGCTCTTGACATAGATCATCGTCGACTCCAGGTTTTCATTGTGGTGTTTATCATTTCTTGTTAATTCCCAAGAGCTTCTTGTCCATTATACATATTTGCCTTTAAACTAACTTACACCTGTACTGTAACTACTACTCTAGTTCCATTCTGTTGCTGGATTAACACCATGACTAACAGCAGCGTGGAAGAGGAGAAGGTTTATTTGGCTTACACTCCAGATCACAACCCATCATTGAGGGAAGTCAGGGCAAGAACTTGAAGTAGAAATCGTGAAGGAATGCTGCTGGCTGGCTTGCTCAAAGGCTTATATTCATTCATATCTCTTTCTCATATAGCTCAGGACCATCTGCCTAGGGAATGGTGCTGCCCACAGTGGGCTGGACCCTCCTGCATCAATTAACAACCCAGATGATCCCCCCCACAGCTCAATTCAATCTGGGCAGTTCCTCAATTGCGACTTCCTGCTGAGGTTGACTCTAAACTGTGTCTAGTTGTCAAAACTAACTTAGACAAGTACTTCATCTTTCCCACATATGTCTTCATTTACAATTCTTGTTTAAAATGTACACGATTATCGTGTTTAACTTTGTAGCTTTGGAATACCACTCTTGGGAATATACCCAAGAGAGGCCTTATCATACAACAAAAGTATATGTTCTACAATGTTCATAGCAGCATTGTTTGTAATAGCCAGAACCTGGAAACAACCTAGATGCCCTTCAATGGAAGAATGGATGAAGAAAGTATGGAATA
>NC_022010.1:23709666-23711773 GCF_000317375.1 Microtus ochrogaster
CAAAGAAAAACATATAGGCATCCTCCTGAATATTAACCTTCATCAGGCGATGAAAGGAGACAGAGACAGAGACCTACATTGGAGCACCGGACAGAAATCCCAAGGTCCAAATCAGGAGCAGAAGGAGAGAGAGCACGAACAAGGAACTCAGACTGTGCGGGGTGCACCCACATACTGAGACAATGGGGATGTTCTATTGGGAACTCACCGAGGCCAGCTGGCCTGGGTCTGAAAAAGCCTGGGATAAAACCGGACTCTCTGAACATAGCGGACAATGAGGACTACTGAGAACTCAAGAACAATGGCAATGGGTTTCTGATCCTACTGCACATACTGGCTTTGCAAGAGCCTAGGCAGTTTGGATGCTCAACTTACTAGACCTGGATGGAGGTGGGGGTTTCTTGGACTTCCCACAGGGCAGGGAACCCTGATTGCTCTTCGGGCTGAGGAGGGAGGGGGACTTGATTGGGGGAGGGGGAGGGAAATGGGAGGTGGTGGCGGGGAAGAGACGGAAATCTATAATAAATAAATAAAAAAAAACCTTTATAGCTTTGGGGTTTCTCGTCTAGGTGTGGAGAATTGCTTTAATGTTCCAATGTGTATATGATCTCTTAGACTTTCTTGGAAACTCTTTGCTTTCCCTTTCACGTTTTTGTTTTCTGACTCAGGAGTTGCCTGGTTGGGGAAATGGCTCAGTTGGTAAGGAGCTTCCTGCTCAAACCTGAGGACCAGAGTGGGATCCCCAGGCCCATATAAAAAGCTAGCGTAGCAACAGGTGTTTGCAATGGCATTGCAGGGAGGCAGAGGCAGGTAGAATGCTGAGTTAGGCTAACCAGCCAGCCCAGTTTAACTGATGAACTTCAGTTCCTAGTAAGAGACTGTGTCTCGGAAAAATCAAAGTGGGTAGCATCTGAGAGCAGCATCCCTTAACATCTCTGAGCTTGGCTCCATCTTTTAAATGAGGGGGGGGGGAATAAGCTCAACCCAACCCAACCCAAAACCTCCGCATGCACAATCATCGTGAGAACGAAAAGGCATGTTTGGAGTGGTCCTGGAACGGGGTCCACCGTGGCTTCTTCAGGAATGATGCCTGCTTTTCCTTTCTTTGGAGGGTTGGGGATTCGTTAATGAAAGATGACCTCACAGTCTTTGAAAGTTTCCTCACTGAAAGGCGGGAACTGTGGCAGGTCTTCTTCTATCAAGAGGTTGCAGCGATGGATGGAGCAGTGGGAATATAGAAGGCTCAGCAGTGCCTGGGCTCAGGTCGGAAGAGAACTGCACTTTCTATCTCTTGCCTGCAAGGTACTTAGAACGCTCTGAGCCTCGGGGATGTGAAGAAGCCCAAGCAGCCTGGAGGAGAGGCCTGTGTGCACAGGAGTCAAGGCCCCAACAGATAAAAGCTCTGCCTGGATTGCAATCCAACAACAACAACAACAACAACAACACTTAAACTACTTATTTTTGTATAATTAATTAATTAGCTCATTAATTATTTCTATATATGTGCATGGGGGTCTTACGAGTACCGTGGCACGCATGTGCAATTGAGAGGCTAACTTGTGGGAGTCAGCTGAGACCTCTCTCTAGCTCTTCCTTTTTCTTTTTTTTAAGAGATAATCTCTCTGTGTGGCCCAGGCTGGCATGAAACCTGCTTTATAGCCCAGGCTACCTTCAAACATTTGCGCTCTTAATTTTCTTCCTCAGACTTCCAGGTCTTGTGCTGTGTAATAATCCTCTTGTACACTGTAAACGTTTGTCACTCGACTTGGTTTAATAAAAAGCTGACTGGTCGGTAGCCAGGCAGGAAGTACAGGTGGAACAGCCAAGCTAAGGATGCTGGGATGAGAAAGCGCAGAGAGAGGAGAGGCCAGAAGTCACAGAGGAAGTGGGATGTGTAACAAACTATGAGCCTCATTGCAAAGCATCGATAAGAAATACATATTAATTTAAATATAAGAGGTAGCCAGGTGGTGGTAGCGCACGCCTTTAATCCCAATACTCGGGAGGCAGAGGCAGGCAGATCTCTGTGGGTTCGAGACCAGCCTGGTCTACAAGAGCTAGTTCCAGGACAGGCTCCAAAACCACAGAGAAACCCTGTCTCGAAAAA
>NC_022010.1:23711873-23723497 GCF_000317375.1 Microtus ochrogaster
ACGTTTGCCACAAAGGGAAAAAGATGGCAGTAGCCGGAGAAGACCAGCAAGCTGGAATTTTTTCAGTTTATAGAGATGAGACAACGATGAGTAGTACAAAGCAAGAAAGGAACCGTAGAAAGAAGTAAAAAATTAGTGTAAAAAAAAAAAAAAAAAGAGGTAGCTAGCTAGTAACAAGCCTGAGTTATTGGTTGAGCATTTGTAATTAATATTAAGCCTCTATGTGTTTATTTGGGAGCTTCTGGTGAGACAGAAACTTCCGCCTACATTGCTGGGGTTACAGGTGCTCACCACCAGACCTGGCTATGCTCCATTTCTTAGAATTTCCACAATGGAAGGAAACTCCTAGGCCATGAAGTTCATCTGAAAGAGGGATACAAATCGTATTTAAAGCATAGCGAGCCTTCATGCTTTGAGATGGTCTGTCACTGAGCCATGGTTAATAGGAACATATGCATCATAGTGTAAGGAAGGGCACAGAAGTAAACACAGCCATGGTGGGCATCAGTTTTTAACGTTGCGTATCTGTTCCTGGAGGCAGCTCTTCTACTGTTTCTAGCCATCTTGTTACAGGTAGTCAGGGTGTGTGTGTGTGTTTCCAAGGAATTGAGCTCATACAGATTTGCCAAAGTAGCTGAGTAGGAGCTGGCGAGATGGCTCAGTGGTGAAGTGCACTGTCTGCCCTTCTGGAGGACCCAGGTTCGATTCCCAGTACCAATATGGCAGCTCCCAACCATCTCTAACTTCCATCTCAGGGGATCTGATGGCCTCTTTGGTCCTCTGTGGACACACCATGCATGTGGTACACACGTGCAGTCGAAACACCCATACATATAAAAAAATAGCAGAGTAACTATATACAAAACGATAGAATGGGTCAGATATGCTTTCAAGACTGACAGGGGAACTGTGGGTCATGGAACTCAAGAGCCCTGATTAGAGTCTGGGGGCTTCCAAAGAGAATCCTCCTTCTCCCAGCAGCTACCATTGCTGATAAATAGTTCATCAGTGTGGGGTGGGGCCCGGAGAGCACCTCCTCATCCATGTCAGAATTTTGGCTGGCTCCATTTTTACAGGTGACCGCAGCTGCCGTGAGTTCGTGACTGGGAGACCAAACAGCTGGATCTTGCTCTGAAGAATGACCACAGCTCTCCTCCCACTGTCTGGCTCTTATGCTCATCCTCACGCTTTTCCACGATGCTCCCTGAACCTCAGTGGGGTGTATGTGTGGGTGATATAGGTGTCCCATTTAGGGCTGACACTTAGTCTCTTATTCTCAGCACTCTGATGAGTTATGTAACTTTCTGGTGATGTAAGAAGACCCTCAGGCCAAGGTTAGAGCAGCCAAGGTCTATGGGTAGAAGCATAAATATTTAGAAAGCATTTTGACAGCATGGCCATTTAGCACAATAACCAGAGCAGGTTCTACCTTAGGCCCTAGGTCTCTGTTTTGATTGACAGACCTGGCTTACATAAGCCATTACTCATGTATACATGTATCTGCTTTCCTGTGAGGCATCTGCTTTTAATCACATGCACACCTAATTATGAATAGGCACAAGATGGTACATAGGAGGCTCTCTCTAAATGCTCACTTAGAGGACACAGTTTCCCTTATTGTACACGTATCCTCAAACCAGTCTAGGCTGGATCAGCTGCCCCCAGCTTCCATGCCTGGCTAACTGAAATACAACTAACTATGTAGAATCTGCTTAAGTTTGATGGCTTCTAAGGAGAAGAGAAACTTATTTCTCCATCCCAAGAGGGTTGTGCGTGTGACTTGATGGGAGTGGGCATCCTAGGTTGCTAACAGGCTGCCTGGTACATAGTTCAGGAAGAGGTATGTTTGCGTAGTACATACAGATAAAGGTCTCAGGTACTGAGTGCATTCGTAGATACAAGCTTGGGCACAGCTCATGCCAAGGACAGTCTCAGCTTCCTAAACGATTTCTTGTGTTTACCTACCTCAAATTGCCCATAAATATCTTTTTATTCTTACGTGATGAGGCAGATTGGCAGATTTATGTTTAACAAATATTTATTTTTATTATTCTTAAATTATGTATATGTGTCCAAGTGTGGCTGTAGGCACATGCGTGTAGGTGCCTGTGGAGGCCAGAGATATTGTGTTTCCTTTGGAGCTGGAGTTACAAGTAGTTGTGAGTCACCCCACTTGGAGGCTGGGTACTGAACTCAGGCACTGTTAACCTCTAAGCCTTTCGCCAGACCCTAATTAATTAATTAAAAATTATGTATATCCGCATGTGGGTGCCTGCAGAGTCCAGAAGAGGGCATCAACATCCTTGGATCGGTAGATACAGGTGGTTATAAGTCACCATGTAGTTGTTGGGAACCTAATTCAGGTCCTCTGAAAGATTGGTACAGGCTTTTAACTGATGAACCATTTCTCCAGCCCATAAACTGGTGTTTTGAAGGCATTTCTTTATCCCTGGCAGGACTCCTGGGCTCCCCATAGACCAGAGGGGAGGCAACTCGGGGACCAGAATAGGAAGCAGCCACTGGAATTTAGCTGAGGAGGGAGGAATCCTCAGCATCCCCTCTTTCCTGGGACCAGGTGGAAATGGCACTCTTTTCATAATTAGAGGCCCTCAGACAGGACACCCCTGGGCTTTGGCAATCTCCATAAAGAGCTCTTGCGCACAGAGGAGCTGTTGACAGTGATGGGAGAGGTGATGTGACAGAGACCGGAGGGGTCACATTACCTCTAAGAAGGGAGGCTGTAAACAATTCGGTGTCACTTCCCACCTACCAAATTAGCTGGGAAAATAAAAGAGAATGGAGCAGTTGCTGTTAGCATCCCGCTCTTGAGGAGATTGGCTTTGGTGATCTGTCACTAGCTGCTTCTCCTTCCTGTCTCGGGGAGCCCTGGCTGATGAGAGGCTCGGGACATTATTAACGCCACTTTGCGGAAGAGACTGCACACTCAGACTAATGCCTTATGGCATTCGTTGCTTTCCTGGGGCTCCAAGGATGGAGAGAATGTCCTGAAATAGCAACTCTGAGCTGGTTGTCAAGGCAACAGGATCCATCAGGAGGTACTGTCAGGTGCTGTGCTGAGCGTTGTGGAGGGATGGGCTAAGAGAAACCGCAAATGCAGACTTTACCCTCCATGAGCCTACATTCTGGGGAAGACGAGGCTTTGCTTGTGAATCTATTATGGCCACATTTCCTTACCCAGGGAGCATGAGGGCACAGGTGTAGGCAGATATTAACTAGTGTTAATCAGATGCAGTCAGGTGCATACGGAGAGATAATCTCGCAAAGCACATTGGGTAAAACCAAAGTTAAACATTGCTGGACGTCGCTGGGTCTTTAATGAGCTTCTGTATATGGTGAGAATCAACACTACATTTCCACGAATGATTTGTTCACAGCGCGCCGGCGAGACTGGCCAAATAGCTTGGTTGTTAAAGCGCTTGCTTTGCAAGTGTGAGGAACTGAGTTCGATCCCCAGGGCTTATGTAAAAAAAAAAAAAAAATCAGGCATGGTGGTGCACACTTGTGTTAGGAAGTCAGAGAAAAGCAAAGCCTTGGGGCTTGTTGGTCAGTCAGCCCAACTTCCTTAGCAAGTCTTGGGCTCGTTGAGAGAACTTGCTTCAAAACAAATAAGCAAACAGAGTGGCTGGCACCTTAGGAATGACACTTGAGGATGTCCTCTGGCCTCCCGTGCACGAGCACACACATGCACACACGCATTTGCATGCCCTCACATGTAAACATATACACACATACGCACTCACACAAAACTTGTGCACAGGATATTGCAGAGGATTAGGGGGATCACAGTACGTTTTTGGGACCCTAAATTGGGACACTTTTCAAAGTAGCGATCAACTGAGTTCTTAGAGTTGGGGGAAAGCTCAGGAGTGCGACGGGATTCAGGCATGAAGGTTAGTGTGGACTCAGCAAAGTGGAGCCTTCTGGGAGAGCGAGCCAAACTGTGCCTTTTAAACTCTGAGTGGGCGGTGAGAATGGAAAAGTCACTCTTTATAGGGTGTGGCTGGTTCTTTCTCCGAGAGGGAGGGAGGGAATGGAGGAAGGTGGGGAGGAACTCCATATTGAGCACTAAAAGGATGCTTATGTATGTGTCTGTATCAGTGGCTCCTGTTCTTCCAGAGGACCTGAGTTCATGACCCAGTCCCATCATGGTGGGGAAAAGATATAATTCCCGGGAGAGAGCATGCATCTCATGGAGACTCGTCACGTGGTGGTGGACGAGGACACAGACACAGTTGGCTTGGGGACCTACTTCCACTAGATAGACCCCACTTCCTAAAGGCTCCACAACCTTCAAAGCAGTGCTGCAAACTGGAGACCAAGTGTACAAGGCTCCTAGGAGGCTCCGGGGAGACATTTTCAAAAAAAGACAATGATGTCATTTTCCAATGACCGCACCTCCTTGAATTCTACCAAGACCCAGGGAAGGAGAACTGTTCTGTGGTCTTCTTGCTTCAGGGTTCCCTTAGCAGCTTTAACAGCACATCCGGTTACCACTTCCTCCCAGAAGCCCTTCCTAACTCTCTCCTAACTCTCTTTCTCTCTCTCTCTCTCTCTCTCTCTCTCTGTGCAAATAAATTTTTTTTTAACAGAGTCTCACTATGCGGTCTTCACTAACCTTGAGCTCACATAGATCCACCTGAAGCCTACCTCCCAAGTGCTGGGATTAAAGGTGCGTACCTACCATGCCCTGATAGGCTCTTTAAAAAGAGATTTATTTTTGTTTTTTATTTACGGACCTATGTGTGTGGCACATATGTCTGGGGTACCTAAGGAGGCTAGAAGAGGGCACCAGATCTCCGGGAGCTTGAGATATAGGTGATTGTGAACCGCTCAGTATGGGTGCTGGAAACCAAACTCAGGTCCTCTGGAAGAGCAACAGATACTCTGAACCATCTCCCAAATCCACTGAGAGAAGGTCTTAATATATACACACACACATACACATGCATATATACACACAACACACACATATATACATACATGCATGCATGTATGTATATGTACACACAATATTTTGGCAGGGTCATTATATCTGCATATCTAGGTATGTATCTATTATATAATGTATACATATAATACAATGTGTATAAAATGTATATTTTATTTTTTTGTGGCAGGATTATACTGTATGGGCTGACTTTCAAAGTACAATCCTCTTAGCCTCTCCAGTTCTAGGATTACAGTCATGGGCCATCATGTTGGCTTTGCTCATTTATTTTTAATATCCAGCACTTGGAGTCTGTTGTTGCCAATGTCATTGTGATGGTTACTCTCCACCGTCAACTTGATTTAGGAGATACATTTTTTTTTTAAAAAAGATTTATTTGTTAATGCATATGGGTGTTTTGTTTGCATGTATGCACACCAGAAGAGGGCACTGGGTCCTATGGGACTATGGTTACAGACACTGTGAGCTGCTACATGGATGGTGAGTGTCGAACTCAGGACTTCTTGAGAAGCAGCTAGTGTTCTTTACCACTGAGCCATCTCTCCAGCCCAGGGCATCTGTAAGGGTGTTTTCCGAGAGATTATATTGAGATAGAAAGAACTTCCTACTGTGTGTAAAGCCATCCCATGGGCTGAGATCCCAGACAGAATAAAAAGGAGAAAGTGAGCTGAGCACCAGCATCCATCTCTCTCTGCTTCCTGAATGTGGATGCCACGTGGCCAGTCTCCTCACGGTCCTGTTCCCATGCCTTCCTCATCAAGGTGTACTGCATGTACCCTCGGGTTGTGAGCCGTGATAAAGTCTTCCCTCCATAAGCTGTTTTGTGTCAGGAACTTTGCCAGAGCAATGAGAAAAGAAACAAATACAGCCTCTGTCCTTCAATCTCTGATCACTTTGTTTTATCCTGACTTTTTTTTTTATTGTGGTAAAATATAGATAACATTTGTCAAACACAGCATTTTTTGAATATGACTTACTGATATTTAATACGTGTACAATGTTGTGCGACTAAAACCATTATCGACTTCCAAATTTCATCACCCCAAACAGAAACTTGGCATTCACTTGGCAGTGACTTCCAGTTCTCCCCCAGTCCCTGGGAACGTCGGCTTTCATTCTGTATGGGTTTGATTTTCTAGGTGGATCATATAAATAGAATTACGAGGCAGCTCTTTTGTGACTGACTTGTTTCATTGAGCATCTGTGCAAGCCTTGTCCATGTTGCACAGCCATCAGAATCTCATTCATTTGCATGAGTGAATGCTACGCCTGTGTATGGCTAGACTACCTTTTGCATATGTATTCATCCATTCATCCACGCGTGGCACTTGGGTTGCTTCCATCTTTTGGCTCTTGTGTATAAGGCTGCTGTGAATTTGGGTGTAAAAATATTGGATAGAATTTTTTTATTCTTTTTCTTTTTGTTATTGAAGTTCAGAGAATTGAATCTAGGGCTTTGTGCATACTATGTTTTACTGTTGAACCACATCCCTAGCCCCTCACTGGGGGATTCTAGGCAGGTGCTCTACCACTGAGCCACAGCCCAGCCCCTCACTGGGGGATTCTAGGCAAGTGCTCTACCACTGAACCACACCCCAGAACTCTTTACTTTTTATTGTGAGAAAAGATTTCAGTAAATTGTTGGCCACCCCCAGTACAGCCCAGCCCCTCACTGGGGGATTCTAGGCAGGGGCTCTACACTGAGCCACACTCTGGTCCCTCACTGGGGGATTCTAGGCAGGTGCTCTACCACTGAGCCACACCCCAGCCCCTCACTGGGGGATTCTAGGCAGGGGCTCTACCACTGAGCCACACCCCAGCCCCTCACTGGGGGATTCTAGGCAGGGGCTCTACCACTGAGCCACACCCCAGCCCCTCACTGGGGGATTCTAGGCAGGGGCTCTACCACTGAGTTACACTCTCAGCTCCTCTTTAGTTCTTCTTTTATTCTGAGGCACACTTTGTCCAAATTGCCCCAGTTAGGCTTCAAAGCTTGCAATCTTCTTTCTTCATCCTCTGATATAGAAAAGCCTGTGCTACAAATCAGGGCTCCCGTGATCACTGGCATGTCCCCTTGCACAGCATTTATGCTATTGTCACGAAACCTATCTCCGTGCCTCTCCATGTCTAGTCTGGAATATTAACAAGCGTTTGGTGCCCCACAATTCAGACCACAAAGATTCTAACAAGTGTTCACATAGGAGCTGAATTAATTAAGGGAATGTGCCCAGAATGATTCAAGAGCTCAGGCCAGGGTAGACTTCAGAGATGTACGTACACACACACACACACACACACACACACACACACACACACACTCACACACACACATTTGTATGTGATGTATGTATGTGTGTGGGTGTGTGTGTGTGTTTGAAGGCTGGAGGCTGATGCTGGGTATTGTCACTATCTCTCTCCACCTTCCTCTATGAGAAGGAAGCTCTCACTGGCCCCGGAGCTCACTCACTTGGCAAGAGCAGCTGGCCAGCACGGTCCAAGGATCCTCTCAGCTGCCCCTCCCCAGCACTGGGATTGAGGACAGGCTGGCACCCTGGGCTCCTTAGATGGGCTCCGAAGGTCTGAGCCCATGTCCTTACGTTTGCACAGCAATCTCTTTCCGTGCCTGAAATTTGTCCACACCACTGTATTGCTGTTCTTCTCATTGGTCTTGGGAATGTAGCACATGGAGTGCCATAGAGCTTGACAGATGGAGTTTGTTCCTGAAGTTCTTCAAATGGCTCTCTCCATAGGGCTACAGCCACTACTTGGGTGTTTTTATGGACAGCGCTGACAGGGGCTGAGAGGCTGTGATAATGTTGGTGCATCCCAGGACCTATTTGCTCTGTTTATTGTTTTTTTTCTCCTCTAGACAGTGGTGAGGTCTAGGTGATTGATTTTGGTTCCTGCATTGTATCTGCATCCTCTCCCTACCAGGGCATAAACACACACACGACTGATGTCTTCTCCCGACCCCGTGTCTGACCATGTGTGCGCATCTCCATCATACCTTCTCTATGCTTGTGCTTCCCAAAACAGATCACACGGTTTCTTTAGTTTGCACACAAAGGACTGACGTTTTGTTGGGTAGAAGGACAAGTTAAGATCTGCCCAAACTGCCCTCTCCCCACCTCTCCAGTCTTTTCTCACATTGAGACTCCTTTCACACCGACCCTGTGGATAACTAGCTGAATGGCTGTCAGCAGTCACACTGTCATTATGTTTCACACATCAGTGCCTTCCCATGACTGCTTCATAAATATCCACTCAACCTAACTGACTCCTGTCGTAGGAAGTAACTCCCGAGCTTCTCCCACTAGGCAAGATTGACCATTACCTCACTAGGCTCATACTTGGTCCTTTCCAAGTCTGCTCATCTATGGTGCCATATTGCTTTGATAATGCTTTCAGATCTGTCTTCTTGCCTAATTGAGCAACAATGTGTAGCTGCTTTCTCTGAATGGAAATGGGAAGGAGGAAGCTTATGCAAAGTACAAGGCTCAGGAAATACATGCAATGTATAGGCCTAGGGAGCTCAAGATACACAACTTACAAGGTTCAGAAAGTTCAGGAAACCTACAAGGCTCAGAAAGCTACAAGATTCACAAGGCCTCTTCCCTAAGGTTGCATTAGCAGTCACAATTGCTGGCAGAGAGGCAACTTGTTTCCATGAAGCATCCTGAAAACTGCACCAGGAGCTCCAAGGCTGCAGCATTTGTCAGTTGTTACATACCTTTGTTGGGGTTGGCTTTCTGGTGGTCTATGCTCATGTAAGTAAAGAAATATTTGCTGCTCCTAACTCAAACAGACTCATTCTTTGTAATAGGAGGGCCTGTTTGTTGGGGTTTCTGTCCTGCCCTGTTCCCACAGTCGTTAGGTCCCAAAGAATCACAAAGAAGGTCTCCATAATTTATAAACTGATTGGCCCATTAGCTCAGGCTTCGTATTAGCTCTTCTAACTTATATTATCTCATTATTCTAGTATATGTTAGCCACATGGCTGAGTACCTTTTTCAGCGGGGCAGGTCACATCTTGCTTCTTCGGTGTCTGGAAAGGACTGAGAGGAATGGGCTTCCTTTTTCCTAGAATTTTTCTGTTCTCATTGCCCCACATCTACTTCCTGTCTGGTTATCCCGCCTATACTTCCTGCCTGGCTATTGGCCAACCAGTATTTATTTAAAACATAATTGACAGAATACAGAATTGTCCCCCACCAATTCTTTGGTCTGATGTTAGTGACCTACCCAGGCTAAGCTACTGTTTGCTCACACTTCCCCTGGAACAATTCAACAAAAGGCTGGGATAGCGGTGGCTTTGCTTTATGTGTTGGTTATGTAGATGTTTCCCATGGGTTGAAACATTCTTTCATGGAATGGGGGAAGATCCCAAAACATGGAAACAACTTACAAGAACCGGGAGCTCTGGAAACTTATTAGAGTTGTTAGGCTTTGCCCCACAGTTACTCGAGAAACAAACAATTGGTAGGTAAGAGGAGATGCTTCAGTGCTGTAGTTGCCTGTGGATTTTGAGTAATCACCACGCGGGTGTGTATAGCATTTTTGGTGGCAAAGGTGTACAAGTCCCCTGTGCTCTTGCAAGGGACCCCTGTAAAGCCACTGCTTCACCAAGCTACACCTGGAGGGGATTATTTCTTTGTTGTTGGAGCAGAGGAAGCCCTGAGTGAGTGAAGTCCTCAGTGAACGTGGGCCATGGCCATGCCAAGGACCCAAAGCCTCAGACTTGTGGGGAAACACAAAGCCTTAGGCTATGCTCAGGCAAACAGGAGAGTCTTTCTTCCTGGTCTGAGTGTGAATGTTGATCGTGTGTATAGAAAATGTCCATGGAGTTTTATTCCTCTGGATATTTACAGCCTGAAGACAGCTCCCCTGTACAGGCTATGTCTACTGAAATTAGTTAAAGCTGCTTCCTTTATCCAGCTGCCTAGTATAGACCCTGCCTCCTTATTTACTGGTAATAACGTCAATGCCCACTCAGCTGTGTGCAGTAATCTGCCTCTCGGTTCAATGACAAATAATAAACACTGAGATTCTGGGGTGCTGAGGTTTGTCCATCAGAGATCCTAGTCCACCCGGCCAGCATTTCTGTGTGCCCCTGAGTAAGATTACCTATTATTTCTTCAGTCCCTCGCTGTCCCCAGTCAGTCCATCTCTGGAGCCTAGAAAGGACATGACAGACTGTCAGCAGACTCTCTCCCTAGTGTGAATTAATATATTCCATCTAGGCAAAGACTCATAACAATGTTTTATGTTCCAATTATTCCCAAATGTTCCCAGCATCAAGCCTGGGACCCGGCTCTTCGCAAATGTTCTCTTTCTAAAGATCAAGCGAAGGGAATGAATTATGGATGTCGAGTGGCGGGCGGTGTCTTCTATTTGTCAACCCTGTTCTGCTCTGCTGTTGAGGCCCTGGGCCCTTTACCAGGGAATAGCCTCCTTCTGCCTTTGTGTCTTCAGCAGTAGGTTGACATTTCTCCGGAGTGGGCACTTCTCTTCACCTGCAGTGAGTTTCTATCCCCAATTACATCACAAAGAGAGCGTTTTACCCAATCCAAACAGCCTGTGTACCCAGGTTGGAGGTTCTATTGGGATTACGCCTATGTTTGTGGATAGAAACATGGCCCCAATCATTGTAAAAGAAGGGATGAGTGGATACCTGAGGACCAAAAACTTGAAGAGGAGGAGTCATTAGGATGCCTGAATCCTAGAGAAACCAAGGCCCTCTTAGAGACAGTGGCTCCCAGCTCTAGCGCTCCTTTCTGCTCAGAGAGATGCAGTGCTTGCCAATAAACGTCACTTCCGCTCTTCTCTGAGCTGCTTGCTACTCTTCTAATCAATGGAGAGAATGAAGCCACCAGTCTAGAGTGATGTCCACTTTTGCTTGGTGATGCAGAAGGTAAGCGGATGCCCTGAGAGGCCACAGACATAGGCCACCCGCCCCATAGGATGCCTTTACTTGCCTGGACCTGGCTTTGCTTCAGAGTGGATGGGCTTGTGGCTCCTGTGCCAGGTAGAGAACTCACTTCCTGGACAAAGAAGCACTTCCACTGGCAGCACTAGAGTCTTTGCATGCTGGCCTGCCCCATGGGGTTTCCACATGTCCTCGGTGCAGTTCTGCCTGGCATTTGGAATTCGCACGATAAACAACAGTTGGCCACCAGTTACCGAAGCCTATTGGCTAGTTATGGAACAGAATACTTGCCAAAGGAGGCTTTTGATTGGGCCTGAGCCAGTGAGGAAAAAAGTGGGCAAGTCAGATGCTGTTTTGTCTCCAATTTGGCTCTGAGGTTGGGAGAACCATCCTAGGCAAGCCCTCAGCATGGAGGAGACAGCCGTGATTCTGCTCAGTGAACTTCCTTCAGTTCCTGATTCCTGGGGGGATGCTCACATGGCTCCTGGGTGGGAGGCACCATCCCTTGTCCTATTTTATTGAACTCTTCCATGAAGCCTGTGGCAGACAGGGAACTTGATTCTTTTTTTACAGCTTTTTAAAAAATAATCTAATTTGAGATGTGAGGTGATAGGACTGAGCCTGGAAGTGGGTCTTTGTCACTCATATTCTAGAATCCATTCTGCCAATGTCCTTCCTCCCTCCCTTCCTCCCTCCCTCCCTCCCTCCCTCCCTCTCTCCCTCCCTCCC